>NC_134280.1:57765120-58097642 GCF_949628215.1 Phalacrocorax aristotelis
TGGCTATGAGTATGGACACTGATGAGAAAGCTTATGTGTGCCTACTCGCATTCATTTCATACAAGTAGACACTTAGCTCATTCAAAAATACAGCTGGCATGATAAGCCTTTGAGAGTATGAAATACATATGAGGGTGTTCAGTTTCCAGTCAGGGTTATGCCATTTTTAATGGCCATATACTTACCTTGTCTGGTGCATTTATTCATTTTTGAGCCCAACTATATTCTATGATTTTCATCATTTTTTTCACCTCTGTTGACATTGTCTGACAAGACTGTTCAGGCTCAGACTGCTTAGGAAAAATAAACTTTGGTGCCAGATTTTGAGCCATCAGCAGTGTTCCATCTCATCTTTATTCTATTATTCTGTTGCAAAGGAACTTTCAGCTCGGGAGCCACAATGGAAAGAAAACAACTCCAGCTCTTTTTTTTTTTTTTCCCCTCCCCTTCTTTCCATCTTGTGATCTTAACCCAGCTGGTGAGGGAGAAAATTCCCATGTGAGGCATGTGGGTGGAGCACAATTGTGTAAGCTCCATGCTCACGAAGTGTTGGCATGGATCCGCTTGCTCGCTTTGTTTTCCATGGCCGGACACAGAGGGAAGCCACATTCAGCACATTAACAGCCACCACCTGTTGCTCTGTGCTACTTCAGAGGAACCCTGAGGCTGGGGAATCACACTGTGCTCTGGCCCTTGATCTCCAGGGAATTTTGAGATATCAGGGGTGTGCATTTGTCCCTGTGTTTTTCTTGCAGGCTTTTGCGGGACATGGTGCAGGTGGGTTTGAGAGTCCAAATGGAGAAGAGGTCCTTGGAGCAACTTGAGCGCTGCTTTGGTGCAGGTCACTAGGAGGAATTTTCAAGCTCCATTTGATGTGGCTGTGCTGAAGATATGCACTTCTTTGTTGATTCACTGTGGTCAGAAATTTTGCTGCCACAGACTACTCTAGAAAGCTTAAGTACCTCAAACGTAAGTACAAGGAATAGAAAGAATGCAAAGAGGAATACCTTATTAACCTTGTCAATGACATCTGTAGGACATCCACCAGATTTCTCCCCTCCTCTGTGCAGCAGAGGTTAAATTGATCTCCATTCCTATGCACTTCCCTGTGCACATGTAAAGAAAAAAAACATCATCAGTAATGCAGCTAATTCTTCAGTATCTTGAAGCAATTGACACAAGCACATGAATTAACTCATCACTTTATATCACTTGAGGCAAATGTGCTATTTGGAGTACCTCTTGGTAAGAATAAGCAATTTAAGATCCATTAGTATTTGGAATATACTGCTTCATTAAAACCACAGTCATCCCTAAATGTAAATGAGTGGAGAGAAGAAGCTATCATCCTCTTGGTTGTACTAGAGAAACTTAAAACCTCTTGATATTGCAGAGTACTGTAAAAAGTTTTTCATACAAATACACGAGGTCTTAGGTTTGCAAAAGAGGGTTCTCCTACCTTGGGTTGAGGTTTCTCATAACTTACTTAAGTTTGAAAACTACAATGTGCATTGCAGGGGAGAAAGCAATTCTGGTGTACAGATTTTAAGCTTTTCATGTAATTCCAGGGTAGTTTTGCAAAAAACTGTGTCTGTGTTCTATTCTGCTACTTGCTTACCAAAGTTCATTCTCCTTAATAATGCTCACAGTGCCTAAGATCATGGGAGAGCTGGAATTATTTTTCTAAAGAATAAATACCTGTCCTCTGTTTTCATTCAAAATTTCCAAATGATTCAGGGCCCCCTTGCCTGGGGCTTGACCTGAAGAACTTTAAGATCAAATCACTTTCTTTCATTTATGATACTGTGTTCTTTTATGGTAAGTATTAGAAATAATATAAAAGCAGTGGTTTCAGATTTTATTTAGACTTGTGACACATCTATAGTGCACTAAACAAAATATATATGACAATGATTTGTTCAGCACTTACGGTAACAGAACAAGGAAAGAATCCTGAAAAACCTCTGGAAAAAAGAATGTTCTTTTTCTCCTCAGCTCAGTCACGTTCAAGTCTCAAGGAGTTCCTCAACTTAAAAAAGCTATTTTTGTCTAAGCAGTAAAGGCAGGGATGTTATAGAAGTCACAGGGATTTCTGGAAAAACTAAATCCTTTCACTGTGTTGCTTAATTTAGGCTTAAGTCTTTTCCAAATGTTGAAATACACTTTCAGGGCCACAGACCTTACAATTCATACAAAACTGGAATGTCTGCAGGTAATGGCTGTCGACTGAATGAGAGATGGGTACTGTTTCACTACTGAAGAATGAATAGTTGGATCCTGGCTAACAGAGAGTACAACCTGCCTTTCACTCTTCACCAAGAGGCCAGTGCAACTTTCCCCGAAGCCACTGATTTAGGTGAAACCACTGTCCAGCAAAGTAACCAATCAATGCAACTAGGAACAAAAACGTGTCTGTGTTGACAACACGGTGCTACTGGAAGGAACATACTAGGTGACTGTTACCATGCAATGTTCTTTCCTTGGAAGAAAAATCACTTCCTGCTTTACACAATTTATACGTGTGGTTTGTTGAGACCTCATGTCCTGTTAAAACTGCAACACAGTGTTGAGCTGAACTCACTGCTGCACTGGCTGACAGGCTTGTAGACAGCTACGGCAAAAAGAAAAGGTGTCCTACTATTCCACATTAAGAGCATAAAATGTATTCCAAGACTACTGTATGTCCATCGTATGGCTTAGATCAGGGTTGATTAACTGAAATATCCAAAAACTTGTTTCTGTAACCAAACAAAGGCACTGGACGCTGGTGAATCAGGATCAGTGTTCTGCAGCTGTAGGGAAGATACTTTATAATTAAGCCTGCACCCTCCAGCAGATCTCGGTTGGAGGTACCAGCAGTCTTTGGCAAAAACTGGTTTGAAATCAGCCTAGCTTCCGGCTGAATAGCTCTGTTGGTGAGGAAGAAAAGCCTGTGTGTTTCTATGGCTCCCACACAGCAAAAGCTCACTTAGAGCATCTGAAAATGTGGACCTAATACTTCTTTATTTTCTTGCTTTTCATTTTGCTGCAAGATTTACAATTCTGTTAAAAAAAAAAAGGCTTATTTATAAGAATAGCTGGGAAATTAACCATTAATTTTCTGCTCAAATAGATGTGATGGACACACTGCAAAGTGAGCCTTACATAACCCTTACATAACAGAGCGGAAGTCAGGTTAAATCTGAAATTCATTTGCTTTTCACTTCTCTGGTTTACCAATCTGCATATAGATGCAATGGCAGGGTAGACCTTTGTGTTAGGAACAAGACCTGTGCTGGCTGGATTGCAAGAACAGAGTTGCAAAGACTGTTGGCCTAAAGTTTGAGGCAAGCTAAGTAGGAACTTCCACCTGACTCATAAGTATTCCCCATCAATATCTCTGATAAATGTCTAAAGCATTTGAACACAGAAAGAATATCAAGGGTACTTCCCTCATAGCTGAGTCAAGCTGTGACAACAAGTCCTGAAAGAGGATAGTTTTCTAATACTTTATCTTGTCATCATCCTTTTTTCAATGTCTAGTTGTTCAGGGAAGAATAGCTAAGTCCTTTCATGCTGAATGGGTTTAAAGGCAGTTGGTTGTTTATTTCTCTGAAGCTACACAGTGCCTTGTGTCTCCGCATCAGGGTGAGACTGAAGTTTGTGTCAGGCAAATTCCACAGTAATGTTATTTCTAAAATCTCTTCTAATATTAGTTTATCCTGGCTGATAGAAATGCCTCTTTTCCTATCTCCACATTACTATACAATCTGGCCAGCAATAGCTCAAATTTGATCACACACAGAGGTATGAATTTAGTCAACTGTAGGCAAAAACTGGATCATTACTTTATCCTTGAGATGACCCATTTCCACAAGCCTTCACTTTGGTAAGCCTGGGTCAGAGCCACCTTCCCCCTCCAGGCCACAGAGGAAGACGACCTCCTGACTTGCACCCACTCCTTTTGCTACCAGTGTTGCATTCCCACAGGTCTCTGCTCTCCCCACTTGCAAACTGGCCCACAGCTCCAATCCTGAATTCTGTGCTGCTGTTAGAAACGTGCTGTCAGGAAAAGCTACTGGGCAAGGGGCTGTTGCAAGCAGCTCCCAGCCAGGAAGGATGGCAAGCAGGGCTGGAGCATTGCGGTCAGGGCCACCTGTGTGAACAACACAGAAGAGCCACATGTCCATGGTGGGTGGGGGATAAGGTGTCACAGCACCTGGCTTTGGACTCATTCCTCACCTCCCATCGCACCACCATTTTTGGTGCCAGGCACATTGTTGTGGCAAATTCCAAATGAAAATGGCCCTTTTGTGGCATTTTGGCAGTTTCTTGGCCAGAAACCTGCGCAGTCCGTGGGCCTGAAATGAGACTACTAGAGCAGGTTGCAGTTGCTAGAGTTCTTACTTTAGACTCTCTCCGAAATCAAGTGGACCTTCTTACTTCATTGCTTCGCACTCAGTTCCGATTTGAAAGAGATCTTGGCAACTCTGAGACCCATGAAACATTTTAAAGTGATTAATAAGACTGCACACTTACAGCAAAGGATGACTCCTGCAGGACTCTGCCTACATTTCCTGTTAACGTCAGATAACAATTCATCCAAGTAAAGTAGATTACAAGTGGATTTTTTCATATGCATGCATAACAAAGTCTAAACAATAGGCATAACAACAAAGTGCTTAATACACAGTATTTTCAGAACAAAACAGATTAAAAAACACCCTCTGAAAGGAAACAAACCTATTCATATTATAAGTCCTCTGCCCAGGTCTCCAAATCACACTTCTACCTGTCTAAACACATACAACAGTAAACTCTCTTTTCATTTTCCCATAATCTCTTCAGCTGCCTCAGCAACATGTACTCCCCTACCTACTCTAATACTGGAGAGCCCATTCCCTGTACATCTCGGTGCCACTGACACATGAGACTGTGCTTCTTCAGGCAAACTCCTGTGGCTCTGGATATCAAGGTCTCAAAGCCAAATCTCTCAGTTGCCTCTAGTGCTATAACCCCTTGCCCCCCCTGGAGCTGACTGCGTGCCAGCCTGTGGTCCGGCAGAGTCCCCGGGCGGTGTCACTGCCACTGCCCAGGCACAGGAGGGGGATCCTATTCTCTCACAGATGGCCCTTGTTTGCTGTGTGCAGCCAAGGGACGTGTACCACTAAATGGCAGGCTGTTTGGCTGGAGGCTTGCAGGCTTGTACAACCTAATCAGGCTGGGTACTGTCACGCATCTGTACACTGTTCCCAAGGATCACAAGAGTGATCCTCAGACCAGCTATACACTGCTGTGACCAGCTACAGTTTATTGACATGTCACCTTTTCTACTTTTATGTTGTCAGCATCTTTAATGAGAAAACCCCACTGTTGCCTTCCACACTGCCTGCGTAGTTTATAATTTTTTCTTTTTCTAATGCAAAGGTTAGGCATTTCTTTGCTGTAATTTTGGATAATTTTTCTCCTTTGCCTGTCTATATTTTTTCCAGCAACACAGTGTCAAGAATATCTCTATCCACTTGGTAATACTAGGTGCAAAGCTCTCCCTTGTTTCCGTAGAGCAGAAAGCTGTCTGTGCTCACACTGGAAAAGACCATATGCTAAGAAATCCACTGTTGCTTTTGTGCCCCATACAGCATTTCTTTTTCTTCCCTTAGTGAAGAGCAGTCACAAAGAGTCCCCTTACTTTGCGTTAGGAAGTGGAAGTGCTTGCTGTGATAGTAGCATTGCCTTACTCCAGTAGGCCAAGAGACAAGGAACCCTGAGCTAGTCCAACTACTGAGGTAGAAACAGTTTTATAAAAATACCTATCTGCCTATCTATCTTTAGCTATTTATTTGTATATACATTTCTCATCCTCATTTTTTTTCCCCTCTGGTAACCTGATATTCCTACAAGTCTACTTTGTTGCATCTTGGCTTCATTTTGTGTCAAGTTATTTCATTTTATTTAGCTTCACCTGTCAAAATACATGAGCTAATTCTCTTTGTGATGACCTGCCACTGCTTCTTAGTCTCCAGTGACAGGATGCAGCAACTGCATGCCCGCAAAGCCTGTGCCATGAAAATCACCTGAGCACCTTTACTTAGACATAAGCAGAGAAAACAGACCCAGACTGAAATGCCTTGACCAGCTTAGCTCTGCTCTCAGGTGCTGCCAAACAAGAAACCTCTGCTCACAAGCTTAGCCCTTTCATACCTTTTGTCTCTGGGTTGCCAAATGCTCAATGGGTAGGGTCTAACAGAACGGACACCACCATTTAGCTGAATTTATCCCTCACCAATTCTAAAACACCCTCTGGGGGAACTTATGTAGGGGTTTGGGGGGCTAACACAACATTCTGGTATAATAGGTGTTCTGAAATAATTTCTTATTCTATGAATTGACTGCATACTACCTAACTAAAGCCGGCAGCAAAGGAAGGAACTCTCTGTAATACTATGGTATTTATTTTTGTCATTTTTACTGCTGTGATGCTGGGTGTTATAATTTATCTGACTTCTCACTCAATGTGCAGAGCTACAATAGCTCTATGCCACCTTGCAGCACAGAAAGTCCTTGTCTGGCTGGTCTGATGGTTGTCCAGCAAGTCATTACTTGCACTGGGAGTGGTGAAATGCAAAGCCAGAGTATCCTGGGTAAATAGATACCTCTTTCATCTCCCCTGCAGAAGTGGGTGAGTGAGAATTGGTGTTACACAAGACTGTGTTGATGCTGTTCAAAGTGATGAGTTTTACCCTTAATGTTATACCGAGGGAACGCATGTGGTGACCAGCGATTGATTACCTTCACAAAGCTCATTTTCACTCAGCAGTGGTGAGTTTCAGAAGGGTGATAATAACGGATATCATTGCCTAAGTTCTCTCTCACATGTTGTCCACTGTCCCGTGGAAATAAAAAAGTGATTAATTCCTCTAACAGCTTTTGTGGTACTCTGGAAACACTGACAGTAAGAGGCAGATACTGCATATTTACCCATTGGAGCAAAAGTACATAATGGGTCCCCTTTAACAATGAAAACTGAGGACAAAACATCAATCAAAGAACTGGAAGAATGTCTGTAAGGAAGTAAGACTATTCATAGAAACAAAGCTCTCAGCAGGGATTCAGGACTTCCACAGAACCAGGGATGAACAGGAAGGCTGTGTCTACCTGTGAGCTTGTGCGCTTGAAGGAACAGATTTGGAGCTGGAGGCTTTGGAGGGATGCTTGACTGACCTTGGAGGTGCAGGTTACACAACCTGTATAAGGAAAAAATAGATGGCTCATGCTACCTGTTAAAGTAAGGAAGTACTGCTCTTTGAGAGATTTTGATTGAGATGCTTCCAAGCATGAACCCTTCTTAAAAAGGGCACAAACATATGCATTACCAGAGATCCAAAAGACATGAAGGTAGTACCTGCCAGTGGCAGTTTGTCAGGAGTGCTCCATCCTCTACAGCAAAAGGCCCAGTAGAGGAGAAGACTGCAATGGCCAATGTGGGTGCATCGTCCTGTCTAAGGGGGTTAAATTAGCAGCTTGCTCCCCCTCATAAGCGGTACCAACCATGGAGACAATAGTGCTGGGTTAGGGCACTGTTATTGCTCATCATCTACTGCTTCTATGTAAGAAACGGCAGCTGCTCAACCCCCTGCCCCTGACGCATGCCTGAGCAGCACCTCACAGGGTGCACAGTGTCAGTAGGAAATTGAAGTAATGAGGCTCAATTAAGCAGTTCCCCATACAGTCGTGGATGAACTTGTCCCAGCAAGAGTACCTAGATCCAGTGGCTCAGCAGGGTTGTTGTGTGATGTGCGGCTGGTTCAAAGCCATTTGTAGAACGCTGCACATTCCTCCTCGCTGTGGGACACACTTGCCCTTTGAGTACCTCACACACAGGGTGTAGCCGGGGGGGGCAAAAAGACAGAGGATTTTAATGCCACCCCTTCCATTTTTATACATGCCTGTTTACCAAGAAGTAAGAATAGACAAAGGCAGAAAAGGTCTCCACCTTCATAAAAAACAAGAAGGCTTTGACTGATATAACAGTGGTTTGCTTCTGCAATGAAATTTGGGCATCATTTAGCTTTGCTCTCACTAGTGCGTACGTAGGACAACACTCACCTTCACTTGGAGGGCCAGCACAAAATTTAGTGTCTTTCCTTCTTCCCAAGTGAGTCTTCAGTGTGGGATTTACATGGTGGCCAGAATTTTTGCAGCCTCTTCCCAACAGTATATTTCTGCAGAAATATACAGATCTGATAAGATAATCTATTTATTTCCATTAAGAGTACTTAAGGAGGAAAAAAAATCAGTCTTGTTTAAATCTAGTAACATTACATTTTGTATTTTTTTTCCACCAGGCCGTTTTCCTCCAGCTGCTTTCATATAAACTATGCTGCTAAACGTCCAGCCATGATGGAAATGGGAAGTAAGTCTCTGATGTCTCTGAGGTTAGGCCACAGAAACTGTACTTCCTTCGGGGAAGGAATGCTGCATACAGTAAATTTCACACTTTTTGCAATATCAGTTACTTAGTTGACTTTTGCTATAACAGAATATAAAGTTTGCAGAACTGTACACACATAAGCTTGTACACAGTAATTAGAGGAGCAACGCTGTTCATTGCAGAGCACCATTCAGCTGGACAGCTGCGTGGCAAAGTGACCTGGATGTACAGTGGTGGGGGACTTTTGGCGTGGGTTTGGACAGGAGGTGGCCCCCTTGTAAGGTGTGATTCAAAGGAGGAGATGAGAAGTCTAATTAATTCAAGGGTCACAGGTATTCTGGGAAAGGTTTTTACTGACTGACAGTAAGACAGTGTTTGCATAATTGCCCAACATGTAGCCTTTGAATAATAATAATATTGCTATTCTCTGAGATACACTTTATTTTCAGAAGTGACCTGATAACAGCAGAAGCAAAACACTCAATTTCACAGTTACATCGAAACAAAATAATTACAGAACGCATGCAGAAATTAAAATCTATTACAGGCAATTTGTGCTAAGAAACTAAATATACCCTAAAGCCAGACAACTTCAACCATTTCAGTTTGGTTTTGTTATGATTGGTTATCCTCTCTGTATCACTATTTAGGCCTGAGATCTTTTCTTCATGTCTGCTCTAATCCCATTCTTTTGCTGTCTTACATCATGCTAGAGATATTCTAGGTCCTACACAGTGTGGATATTCAATTAATGTAATTAAAATGTAACTACAATAATCTTTTTCATTTTCGTTATCACAAAAAAAATACATATTGAATCCTAACAAACTTTATGGACATGTTTCTCATTTTGAGTCCTATGCAGTATCCACTGGAGATGAATGGGATAATTTCCCATTAATCCAGCAAACACTGATAGAAATAGTACACGAACAAAAAAGCACCTGTAAAAAACACTGTAAAAATTGTAGGAATGCAAGAATCTCCTTGATTGAAGATGTGCAACCCCCAAATCACTGAGGAACCTACTTGTCAGCTTTCAACCTTCCTAATAACACCACCCAAAGAAAAAGAAGCTTCATTTATCCTTTCTAACTATATTTTGAGCTGCCTAGAAAAATCATAATTACAACTTATTTTTCCATACACATATCCCCTCCCAAAAGAGCCACACAGCAAATGAACAGACAAGCCATTGTTAAGCCCTGTTTAGCCATTTGGGAGATCACTTTCAGAGGCTTCCAAGAGTTTTTTCGTTCACCCTTGAGGGCTGTAGAATTTTTGTCGCTGGTCCTAGAAGGCAGAGGACCCAGGTCAGCCTATCCCTTCTGCTACTCTGACAGACGCTATTTGGCCATGGTTCTTCAGCAAAGTATTTCTGAAAGGATAGCAGAGCATCAGGTCTGATGCCATAAGCGGGAAAACAAACCTGGGTACCAGTGTGCTGCGTCTGTCCTCTTTACTTTAGCAAGTAGATAGAGCACCATGACAGCACTACCACGTCCTGGCAGACTTGGAGAGAGTGGCACCAATCTGTCCATCAGCCAGCATAGAAGGCTCTGACAGAGACTGAAGGGAGTGAGATAGAGAACATTTGCCTCAAGTGCTGAGCAATCAGGGGAGATAACTACTGTAATTTGTGCCTCTGTGTAGTGATGCCCTTGGCTACGTGCAGTTCCTACTGACACTAAAGTGGCCCCAGTTAATGGGCTTCTACCACTGTAACCAAGGGCGGAATTTGCACCTCCTCTCTTCCTATGCTCTTCCTATAAACAACTTCTGATGATCCTGCCCTCAGCCTCATGGCTGAGGGCCAGTCTGCAGACACCACTTATGCCATCAACACCATCAAGGAGGAAAAAGTTGCAACAGGTCTGACCTAGTGCTTAGTATGAGGTACACCATCAGTCAGCTGCTTGACTTGGCTGCACTCCCAATCATTTTATGGGAAATGAGGGACAGAAAAAAAAGTATTTAGCAATGAACCATAGAATGGTTTAGGTTGGAAGGGACCTTTAGAGGTCATCTAGTCCAACCCCTCAGCAGTGAGCAGGGACATCTTCAGCTAGATCAGGTTGCTCAGAGCCCCGTCCAACCTGACCTTGAATGTTTCCAGGGATGGGGCATCTACCACCTCTCTGGGCAACCTGGTCCAGTGTTTCACCACTCTCATTGTAAAACATTTCTTCCTTACATCTAGTCTGAATCCACCCTCTTTCAGTTTAAAATCATTACCCATGTCCTATCGCTACAGGCCCTATTAAAAAGTCTGTCGTCATCTTTCTTATAAGCCCCCTTTAAGCACTGAAAAGCTGCAATAAGGTGTCCCTGAAGCTTTCTCTTCTCCAGGCTGAACACCACCAACTCTCCCAGCCCGTCCCCACAGAGAGGTGCTCCAGCCCTTGCATCATTTTTGTGGCCCTCCTCTGGACCTGCTCCAACAGGTCCATGTCCTCCCTGTGCTGAGGACTCCAGCTCTGGGTGCAGCACTGCAGGTGGGGTCTCACCAGAGCAGAGCAGAGGGGCAGAATCACCTCCCTCAACCTGCTGGCCATGCTTCTTTTGATGTAGCCCAGAACACGATTGGCTTTCTGGGCTGTGAGTGCACTTTGTTGGCTCATGTCCAGCTTCTCATGCACCAGTACCCCCAAGTCCTTCTCCGCAGGGCTGCTCTCAATCCCTTCGTCCCTCAGCCTGTCTTGATACAGGGGGTTGCCCTTACCCAGGTGCAGGACCTTGCACTTGGCCATGTTGAACCTCATGAGGTTCTCACAGGCCCACCTCTCCAGCTTGTCCAGGTCCCTCTGGGTGACATCCCATCCCTCTGGCATGTCAACTGCACCACTCAGCTTGGTGTCATCTGCAAAATTGCTGACGGTGCACTTGATCTCACTGTCTATGACATTGATGAAGATATCCTAGTATTGATGAATCCTCATGTTTTTCCTCTCTTTTACATTCCTCACCCACCTTCATTTCATAGCTTTGCTGCCAAAGGCTGAGGAGGAAAAAAAAGTGGTGCAAGTCCAAAAACCGATTTTTGGTAATGAGTTTTGGTACCAAATTCCCAGTCCATGCTTTTCCAGGTGGCTTGTTTTTATCACACACCCCATAACCTAGAAGTATCCTACAGTTTCTCTCCTAACAGGTTGGATATTTAAATGCACAACCATTTATCCTTTCAAGAATTCAAATCTGCAATTTCAAAATGGAATTATGCCAATCACGTAGGCCATCTGGCTGTATCCATTGTTAGGAAGTTGTAAATAAGGTTGACATGGGGTCACTTAATGGAAAGGCACTGACATTACATCCATGGTTTATTACTATCCTCTGGTCCAAACTGAAGCGAGCTTATGGTCTCAGCTTAGTTGTCAGTGGCCAAACTGTCTCTGACACAGTTTCCCTCCCTGTACTGTAAAGAATCCATATGCTGCAGAGAGGATTTTATGGACTCAGTTCTATGGCCTCTAGCCTAGCAGCATGCTCACTGACTTCAACAGCACATTTCCCAGATCTGGAAGGGCACCACAGAAATTAATTCTGTACAAGTGCAGAGGTGAAGGAGGGAGCATGCACAGACCCTTGCCCTTTCATTTACAAAATCATAAGATTCAACACTAAATTAAAGAAATAGAATTCTTGTGATAAAAGCAAGAGTAGGTTGCAGGGTTGTAACACACTAGGACTCTGCAAGGCTACCCTGCTCATGCACATGTGCATACAAAATCTCTATTTTCAGTTGCCTCTTGGCATAAAGAGTAGTTTTGATTTAGAAAAAGGCTCAGAACTGCTGTAAGAATCTCGCTTATTTATTTATCCTAGGAAATATGTTCTCTTCTGGTCTCCTCAGAGGGATGTGTCTTTGTAGGCAGGGCCAGCACTGCCATGGGAGAGGGAAAAAAATAATTTGCAGATTCATGATCATGGTTTCAAGAATCTTCTTGGCTAGGCACTCGCATTAGTCTATTTGTGTATGTGTCTGAGGGAGGATAGGCTCTCAAAATAAGTAAAAGGCAGGTTCAATGGAGAGAGTAATCTCTTCTGTGTCCTTAGTGAACAGGACAAGAAGTGGGCCTACCTGTAGCTAGAGATGTTAAGGAACAACAGCAGAGCTAGCAAAGCACTGAGAAAGACTGCCTGAGGAGATGCGGAGTCCGTGTTGGTGGAGGTTCTTGAAAGGAGACTGTTCCTGGGGAGATGCAGATATAGTGGAGGACAGAATAAGTAACCTCTTGATAGACATTCCAGCCTTGTGACTGACAAAACTGTTTTACTGCCTTCTACCAATCTGCTGGTTTCTGAGATCATCTAGCCTGCTCCACTGAGAGCAGCGACAAAATATCTCAGTTCTTCCTAGCTGATCTCACGTGAGACTACACCGAAAGCAGCAAGGAAAATAGACAGGGAAAACGTAGCCACAGAGTTTGAAATGTGGAAAATAAGGATATACTCATGGCATGTGAGACAGCTCTAGGTGAAATACTGGGACTTGGCAGGCATGCAAACAAAGCCCGCTCTTGGGTGTGCGGGTGTGTGTCTGCCTGACACCAGAACAGCTGGTAGCACAACCATCCTGCAGGTCATCCAGATAATTCAGCGGTCTCGTAACCTTTATGAGCAATTATTCAGCAACATCCAATAGTTAAAAACAAATATGCTGCAGGTAACGTGGAGAACAGCTGACAGAGTCCAGGAGTAAAGATGCTACATAAAGAATTAACACAACAGGCCGCCATTAAAATAAGGCAGACTCCACATGAACCGATGGCTGCTGGAGCCACATTCGTATGGCTAGAACTTTTCTAGTGTCCTTTTAAAGAAGCTGAAAATATCCGCTAACCCTGAGAACAAACATATCATTTTAAAGCAGAATAGGCCTGTAAGACTTTTTAACACTTGTTCATTGATTATATTAATGCCAGAATATATTAAACAAGTGCAATATAAATTTGATTTTAATTGTTTTGTACACACGCCAGTGAAAAGGAACTGATTGGATACAGTTCACAGGCAGTATGTTAATACGTTATTTTCATATGATGATAGCTTTGCATAATCTTTCTTTTTCCAAGATTTAGAAGAACCTGTTGTTAACCAAAGCACAGGAGAGAGGAAGAATACAATTTACATAAAATCGGCTACCCTACACATTAATTAGTAATGTGGCTGAGCGGAAGGTGTGTTCACTTAGTAGAAAGTACACTTTATAATTTATACACCAGCTGTTTCAGTGCTTTCTAGTCCATTTTCCTCCCTGCCTGCCTCTAATGAAATCGTGTTACTGGAGAATTGACTGGGTGAATTGAGATTTTAATCCCATTGATGCTTCTCTATGGAAAGGCACACTGGTGGGAACTTTTAATGGAAGGTCTGTAATCAGAAGACACTTGTATTCAGTCCCCCACTATAATGACTCTCATCAAATGTTAAAGCCCAGGCAGTGTGCAGAAGGCTAGAATTTCAAGGTTTTTGACCAACCCCATTTGAGGCATTCCTCTGGGAGTGTGTGATTACTCAAGTTTAGCAGTTTATTGCCTCATCTTTCAATATCCAGTGAAGCACAAAATTCTCATCTAGGTTGCTCTTTTTACTTAAAGAACAGGCCAAAATAGACTGCAGAGCTACTAGCACTGTCATTGAGGTTAATTCTTGCTTCTCAGTTAACAGGAGATCAATGGAAAAGCTTTAAAATATTAGAACACAAATTCTGCTTAGTCTCTAAAAATGCTCTGCAGCCTTTGTAAAAATTCTAGTTCACACCACACTTTTCCAATACATACACAGGCTCACATTTATTTATTTATTAACAAGTGCTCCTTTAAGGCTAAGAGTAACATTAATTGAGAGGTGGTGCTGTTCTGCAAAGAAGGATGTAAACATGTATTAAAATCCAGCAGAGCGAACAGTTTTCCTATTCCCCAAACTTTGCAGTCAAGAAAAGTACAGTCATTAAAAGAGAGGTGGTCAAAAAGCAAGCTGAATTGGGAGTTAATGGGACTCATTATGTCGGCTGCATGTTAGTAATGTCTCCTTCTCTACCAGAAAAACAAGCAGAAATAGACACAGAAAAGCAAAACCCACTTAAACAAATGCCTGTTAAAATCCCTGTGAGGAGAATGCATTTGCTCTGAACAGACACAAACACATCAATTAATACAGTGGAAGCCACTTAAACAAATACATGTTAAAGAAATAAACTGGAAAAATGAAGGAACTTCTGACAAAAGATGTCAAATGCTGTTAAAAGGAATAAATCTATTTAAAAGACAACATATTTTTCAAATGCAGCAAGTCAAAATAGAAGGAATAATAGGAAGAATGCCTCTGAAGAATTAATGTTAAATAAAAAGAAGTCTTTCCCTTCCTTATCCTTTTCCCTCCTCCCCAAAAAAAGGAATCAAGATGAGGGTTTCTTTAATAAGCATTTCTCTGGCAACTTGATGAATACGTTTGAATGACTTTCCTTATTCCCCGTTCTTTTCTTATTGAATTGGTCAGACAAAGGTCTAATTTAGGAGTGTTTTTACTAAAAGGAGCTCTTTCTTTCTTCTTTCGGGCCAGCATGGGTTCAGGATTTTCCATTCCTTATGTAATTCACTCCCTCTGCTCCCTTTCTTATTTTACTTATTTCCAAAAATTTTTGGATCCACTTGTCATTAGAGGTTCCTTTTTTATGGCTTCCAATCTGAATAGGTACTTACATTCTCACATTCCCTGCAGAATTCTTTGCAGTTATTGTATAGGTACTATAATTCATACAGGAGAGATTACAATGTAGTTTTTAATTGGATTATGTTTGTGTGCATTTTTAAGGACTTATTTAATATAGATATATATGTATAGATTTTTCTGTGTGCCTGAGTGACTTGCAGGGCATCTTCCTTTAGACTTCTCCTACTCAACTTTGGTGGGATTGAGAGCTCTAAGCTTGAAAGGAACATCCAAACTTCAGATTTCTTATAGTTTCCATAACAACTCATGAATGTCTTTTGTTATATCAGCCCTAATTTTTCCAGACTCTCTCCTGCTTCCTTTTACCAGCCTCCTGTCCACTTTTTGGACAGTTTTCTCACTCTTCCACCTGGCAAGTCAACATCTGTTCTCAAGAAGCTTTCTGCTGGTGTCTCTCAGAAGTACTGATCCGCACATCAATGATCTGCATGCTTCACAGACATCCATTAATTTATTTCCTCAGCACCTATATTAGGCATGCAATATTACATCAGTCTGGCAGAGAGAGAGCTGAAATAGAGACAATGCAACTGAGTCACCCAAGGGCACTCAGAAAATCTGCTCTAGAGCCAGAAATCTCATCCAGACTCCCACTTCTTAAACCCAGATATTACTGAATAAGTGTCTTGCAGTCCTAATCCACCAAAAAGAGCAAGATACAAATTCAGACATTCTGAAGTTGTGCCTAACCACATAATAATAACATCTTACAATATAAGCTACCTTTTCTAGCTTTCCAGAAGTAAATAGCTTAGCAACTAATAAATAAGGCCATTAAAAGCTGATTAAATTTGAGCAAATGTGACAGATTCTTTCTGTTAAGGGCAAGGAGGCTCCTGAGCACAAACTAGTACTCCACTCACTCCATACTCACCTTTCTTAGTGATGCTGACCAAGTTATGAACTCTCCATTTTGAAGAGGATGCACCAAAGAAAGTCTGAAGACTGTTGTGAGATTAGAGTTGATCAAAGGGGAAAGAAAAAGATGCATCAACACAATAAAATAATTGGCCAGGCTGTAGCATTGCTGCAAAAGACTGAAAGGAGCCCGGGACCATGAATGGATCAAGGCATGAGCAATGCTGTTACCAAACCAAAGACAGAGTAGTTTGTAATGTCTAATAGAACTGTTATGTAAGAAAGGAAGGGGAGAAAGAAAATACGTTCCAGTAAAAAAAAACAAGGATAGAAAATACACCTGATCTTTTGGGCCTTCCCAGCACCATCTTTCTAGAATACTTACAGCGCCTTTTTGCCCTTAAGTATTCAAATAGCCATACGTTGGTTAGGGGCATTCTGCATCGCTAGACTAAAACTACAGAAAGAGTAAAGAATTTTTTTTCTGATTAGAATATCGTTATAGGCATCTGCTGATCCCAGTGTTTCTATAGTGCCTTCTAAGTCAGTCAGTCAACAGACTAATTTGACCCTGCACTTATTCTAAAAGATCAAAAGCTATAAATCCAAATACTTTGTTTTCAAAATAAGACAACCTCAAATTTTTGTTTTGATCTATTTAGGTTTCTTCACTCTGTTTTCTTCAGGCGGTTAGTTTTTGAAAATGTGGAGTGTGGTAAATTGCCCCTGTAGTAAAGATAGCAAAACTCCAGACGTGGTGGAGACAGAAGATACAAAGTACTCACATGACAAAAATATGCCTGTCTTTAAAGTCGATTCTTCCGATTGCTACAAAGGCAAGACTACCCATGTGCTATTCGAGCTGTGAAATACAGCAAAGGGTCATAGGAATAACAAGACCTTCTACTAACAAAAATATTGCTGTTTATAGCAGGGAAGCCCTCTTAAATACATTTACACAGCACTTAGCACAATGAGCGCCGGTCCTCAGTGATACAACAGTAATAACTGTCAATAACACTGTTTATGGACATTTTCTCTTTTCAGCAACATAAGGGTGATTTTCTAATCCACAAAGGCTATAAACTTGAACTATTGCACTATTTCTAAGGGCAGAAGTGAGACCAGAGATCAGGCAGATGAAGTGTGTCTTTTGTGATTTATCTGCTCACTGCCACCGCCTTCTTTCTGCAGTGAAATCATAAGGAGGTGATGATGAGTGCTTAACTCAAATGTAAATAAGTATAACATCTTCTGGAGGCCAAAGCAATAATCTCATTCTGACAGACATGAAAATTTATGACCGGGAAGTACAAGCCATCTACACTTCCTGTATACGGTAGCTACAAGGTAATTTAAGAGAAAAGGTACAACCTTTTTTTTTTGTGAAAAATTAACATAAGATAGACTAGATAAAAAACACAGATGTCTACAGTAGGAAACAACCCCACATGAGCCCTGGGGGTTAGACTAGCTACCTTAATATGGCATAGGTCTTTCCCCTCCCCAGACTGGAACTATATAGTCCATGGCATTCATAAATTCCTTGGCCTCTGTTAATCTCAAATAGTTTAACGCACCATGTGCTTCTTCCTCAGGACAAACTGCCTTCCACAACATGGTCCTAAGGAAAAGAAGAAAAAAAATTCCAAACCTAATACTGCCATTCAGAGAGAAAAGACAAGTCAGCAGACACAGAAAAAAGAAATGTTGTCATTGAAATTTTGTTGTGTTGAATCACTTAAATGAGATCATAAGCTACTATAACATATTGAATTTTTTTTTATTTCCTGGAAGGATGCCATTTGAAGGAGACAAGGTGCTTTATATTTCCTTTTAGGCATTATTTAGCACCAAGTTTTACTCTTCTATGTAAAGATTCAGTTGTGTGCCAGTAACTTGATGAGCATAATTTTGTCATGTCCACTGGGGTATAACTTGGTCATACAGCTCACAGCTCTATAATATGTAGCAAGTTCTTTTATAAATTCCTGTGACCTACAAAGAAAAAAAAACCAAAACCTTTTGTATATGAATATCTTTAATAGATTGATCTAGCTTCCCTTAATATTTTATGACCATGCACATTTAAGAGGGAAGATGCTTATAGTGACAGCATTTTATACCCTTTAATTATGTGGTACATATTCAAAACGCAATTCCACAATTTCTTACAAGAAACAGTAATAGCAGCAGTAGTTACAAAAGTGATTGAAGCAAGGAATAGGTTATTCATGCCCTGCACAGAGCAGAAGACAGAGAATAGAAAGAAACACTTGCCTTTGAACTTTTAATTAATAAAGATGTCCGTGCAAGTCAAATATGTAGCATAGCAAGTTTCTACTATTGAGGCTATGGTGTATTCTTTCCCAGGACTTTCAGTACCAAAACTGTCCCTTTTCTGCAATAGCATTAGTCCAGACCTTCATGGTTTTGTTTGCTTTCAGCAAAGCGTAGTCGTTTACCTGAGCAAGCCAGCCAAAAGAGGATGAAATGCATGTGTTGTTATTTTCCACATGAATCACTGACATGGTGACTTAATTTTCAAAGAGGATGGAAAAACACCACTATGGGATTGATGTAAATCTAGAAAGATGGGCAAAGGAATATGAATTTGCAAAGACCTAATGAACAGCAATTCTGCAGGTAGTGACTAAATGCAGGAAATATCTGATGGCTAATGTTTCGGACCAAATTATCTACAATCATGAATTCACAATATTGTATTCTCTGGAGATTTTTGCAACACTCAGCTGGTAGACTAAGGACAGATACCTTGCAGAAAGGTGTATTTGTCCCACAAATACTCAGTACTCCAAAATACATTCAATTTCTTGTTGCTTTGGGGAAAAAGATGACTGAAATAGACTGCTTATTTTGAAAACTTCAGCCAAGCTGTAAGCAGAACCAATTGTCTCAAAGGTAAACATAATCTAAGTAATAGGAAATAAATAAAAATAAACAGCACCTATTCACCTGAAGGTAATATATAGCATTTGCTAAAAGAAGAAAAAAAGAATAAAAAGAAAGAAAGATAGATTATGTGGAATGGGCCAAATCATCACCTACTGCAAAGAGGCCCCACTGCTTTTTGAGGTACCTGTACTCAACTGATACCAGTGTGTCAGCTGGGGAATGATGCGATTGCCGTAAGAGTCTTTTGGGTCTCAGCCCCGCAGCTTGGTGTCTGCTACAGCGAGGCACCATGGATGCAGGATACAGGATGGCCGTGGCAGTGTTCAGTGGAAAATCTGTGACCGTTTCTCTGTAAACGCTTTCTGTGCCTCTCACATCTGCCCAGCTGCTGCGCCTGGGAGTCAGTCTGGGCTGACAGACCAGAAGCACCAGCCTTGTAGTTTCCATAGGAAGTGATCTTTTGTGCCCCGAGAGTTTCTGCTGGGCTCAGCCCTCATGTAGTCTCCTCCAGCAGGCAATTGGCTGATGAAGCCAGCTCCTGGGAGAGAGACTAGGAGCAGACCACCCTCCTAGAAGGGGAAAACTTCCCAGGTGCCTCCCACACACCCAAGTACCAATGAATTTGCATGCTACATGCAGGCAGACTGAAGTGTGTGCTTGGACAAAGGGCTGTAACCCTTGGTTCGGGAACCAAGCTACTGTTACATGTTTACCCTGAATAGAAAGTAGATCCACGAAGCAGCGCATATGTTTGTCTGGTAGTTGTTAAACAGGGATTTGACTGCAGATCTTCTGGGGAAAATCTAGCAGGAAAGAGCTGAGTATCTGCCTCAGTTTTGGCATGCAATAGTGCAGCTCCATTACGATTAGGGAATTGGCATATGTCTGGAATTAGGCACACTGGCAATCAAGCCACTTCTTTACAAATAACTAAAAAAAGTGAACAAACTGTTATCAAATTGATTCAGGCATCTGGGACACAGTGGGTGAATACTATCGATTATTTTCATTCAGGTTTTAAAGTGAATTTACTTTGGCCGACTGCTCTCCTTTCATATTTACTTGCCATGAACATTCAAGTGATCAAGTTGTACTAATACAGATGTGACTTTGACCAAGTCCTTTTACCTCTTTGTGCTTCCATTTCTTCCTCCTTACCTGTCTCAGTTGTAAACTCAAAGGGGAAAGAACTGCATCTATTAAGATCTATATTATGTCTATACCTTAACTGGGTATACTGGGCCCTGTCTTCTCTGGGATCACTCCATGAAACTCCAATACAAACCAGAACAATGATAAATTTCACAAAGTGCATTTTGAAGTCTCACGTATGGTGGGTGTTAGTGGAAAAGGAATTTGAAATTCAGGGGTGACATTTGAGCCAGAAGCACTTGCTTTCTTGCTCATCCAAACACGTAACCCATCTGCCCAATTGTGGTGAGGTGATGCAGCTCAAATCATGAATACTGAGTGTGGGCTACTTGTATCCAATTGCTTTCCAGTAGGGTTGTAAAAACCAGGAAAAAACTTTTAAAATACTATTGAACAAAAAGCCAACACAGAACCAAAGTCTGATCTGCTCAGAGAAATTTCAAGAGCAGAAAAACTGACTAGTTTTGTCTGATATATTACTTGCAAATTACATGTTCTCTTGCACCCCAGTGCTTTTTCAAAGCCCAGTAACCTGCCTGAGTTGCCTGGTAAGCTGACAGTTTATAAATAGAAGCAAAAATGATAATAAAAATTTTTTCATTTCTCTGGTACCAGACCTCTGGTACCGGCCTCTAGCTTCCTCAGCCAAACAGTAGCTCAAACAACAAAACTCACATAAAGAGTGCTTTCTACAGACTTCTGTCATAGGTCCCTAACGTGCTCCACTATGTTAACCTGGGCCCTTTCCCCTGGCCTCGGTAGTACGAGAACACTCCACTGCTTCCTAGATCCCCTGGCTACTTTTGCCAGGGAAAAAGACAACATATATGGTAGCTGTTTTAGGCTTACCCACCTGTGCTGAGCAGGCCATTACCAAGCCAAAGGGATAATGGTCCTGTTCCATGTCTCAGTGTGTGAGTATGTATGAATTTTGCCTGCTTTTTCTTTGGCTCCATAATTGCTGAGTGCATTTATGGAATAGTGAAAAAAAGAGAGGAGAATGTACTTTGTTCTTAAGGATATTTGGTTTGTATTTCTCGGTTTTGTGTTGGCTTTTTCTTGGGGTATTTTTTTTAGGAAGGAGGAGTGAGGTGAGCAGAACTGTTTTTGGCCTGCTCAGGAGTTGCAGAGCTGAAGCTGTGAAGCAATGCAAAAGAAGCAGAGAATGCCAAATGAAACACTGGCTTTTCTTCTGTGGATGGAGAAAGCTAAATACAATATTCATGTTACCTCAGTTGCTTCCATTGCTCTGGACAAGCTCATTGCCAAGACAAAATAACTCCCTCTGCTAATGCATAAACTCTTCATGTGCAGTTATTTGTACTAGCCAAACAGAAAGAAATTAATCCCATTTTGAGCACTGAATGTGTGGCCAAAGATTTCATTATACTGTTACCATTTGGGGCAAATATGCAGGAAGAAAAGAAAACTGTGCCAGGATTTGAGACTGAAATGTATGGTTAAAACTTAGCTCGTGACTTCCTGGTGCCATTGTGAGTTTTTATCCGATGTTTCACCCTGGAGGCATCATGTTGTGAGTTCAGCAGGCAAGATGTTGCCATGACATATACCTCAGCACATCAAAGGCATTGCATGGAGTGCCAGAGACGGATATGATTCTTTGGACTAATTTTATTATTGTAACTCCACTGACTTCAGGGCATTACACCAATGATGAATTTGGCTCATCATACACCAAATGAAGCTTAACATCTTTTGTTCCAAGCCTTCCTTTCTATCTACCTCCTCTGCTACCACCTGCTATTACTCTTTGGGTATGTTTACACCACATATTGCAAACAGCCATGAGCAAGTTCTGCCCACGCTCCAATCTGACAGAAGCCATGTGATTGCATTGGCATCGAGCCTGAGCTAATAATCCCTCCTGAGATGGATTTTTTGAAGTGAATAGCATGGGCAGGATGAGTGTACATCTACCCATACAGTATCAACATGCCCAAGGAGTAATCTATGCTAGGAATCTCTGTACAGGTCTGGAATCTTCTCCTCTCTTTCTTGTAACACACAGACTTTTTCCCATGCCCTATAAAGAAATTTTGTACCTACTTTCATAATCCCCACAGTCAGCAAAATGTTCCTGAGTGGTACAGAGAATTACTGTTTTCATAATAGTCACTTGTTGGTACAGAGCACTTCAGAAGTGTTCCATCATAGATACTGAGCTTTCTTCTCTACCAGTTTAAACAAGTTTTTCACCCAAAGAGTAGACAAAACGATCCCATCATTTGAATCATACCACATCTCCCCCCTCTTCTTTCTACTGTTCCACCACTCTCCTTTGTCTTCTGCATCAGCATCACTATGGCTTGTCGATGGTGCCATTCCTGCATATGGCTCATCACCCTTCTTTGCAGTAATACCTATTATATTTCCTGGGATCTTACTTGGCAGCATCATCTTTGCTTTTGAAGACCTGACAGAGCATTCTCCTGGGGTCTTGCTGCTCCACCATATCCTTGACCTGCACTAGGGTGAATACAAACCTGTAAATATCACTGTGACTGCAATGGTAAATAGCCTGGGCCTCCACAGTGGGAAGGGAACAGTGAGATCCAGGTCCAAGGCCTTGTTGTATCTGTGAGGAAGTATCATGTGTTTTGTGTCTCTTGAAGTTCATTTTCTCTGATGTAGGGAGAAGATGGTGTTTTCATATCATATTTTCAAACAATTTAAAGCTACCTAAACTCAGTGTTTTTAACTTTACTTTTGTTATTGTTTTAAATGAATGATGATACACCAAGATAAGCCAAGTAGTTATCCATTCCATGATGGTTTTCTACACAATCTTCAGTCATGCATTCCTGTACTCAGACACTTTGCATTGCTCAGCAGGTACACAGAAGCAGAGTCAGGGCATGCCCATGGTTTCAGTACATTCAGTTATAAATTCAGGCTGAGCATTTACATTCCTATTTCTCTGCATGTGCATAACGAGGAAGGAGGCCCATTGCTCGGTAATATGAAACTCCCTGCTCCACCCAAAACATACAGTAAAACCAGGAACGGTCTCAGAGCAAGACGTACTAATTTTAACATCAATTATTTGCATACCCACACAGTATTTTTTAATTAATGGAAGCTGAAAGAGAAGCCATCACTGTTTTTCTAGGAGCTTTACTACTAGCTTTGCAAAAATTTAGCCCATAAAGAAAAGATCCCCAATTAAACAGAAGAAGCAAAGGAATGTGGCTCAAGAAAGAAGAGGCAAGTAAAGAATGTGGAAGCACATCAAGAAGATAGAAATAAGATACACATTTTACCTTCCCCAAAACCAGCAATGAAAATACTCTGAAAATCAACATTTTGTGGTGCATCCTCATGGCCACGTTTACTATCCTTGTCAACACCTTCCACAACGCTAAAAGGCTTTAAGTTCAGAAGATGCAGTATCACTTGATCTTTCTTCAAATCTGAGACTGCTAATGAAAGACCTTGTAAAAGTTACGTGGAATTTGTATTGGCAAAGGATTATAGAGATACCTTTCCAGAGCTTAGGAGTAGCTCCTGTCCACTGATGCAGAGCAAGGGAGCCAGGGAATCAAAATATCACTCTATAGTCTACAACTTTTTTTTTTTTTTCCACGGGCTACAGTTTCAAGTGAGCAGCTTTACTTCACAGTGATAAAGGAAAATTATTTAAAAGCCACTTGATCTGTGTTGTCTCCATTCAAAAAGAATCTAACCTGATTTATTGTTCCTCAAATGGCTGAAATACTACTTTGCTTAATGTCATTAAAAACCTGATATCGGCACCCAGCCCTAATAAAAGTATCGGGAACATGGTAGTAACCTACCCATAGAGGGAAAATGAAGCTGTCATTTTTTCAATATAATTAAACCTGGTTTCAAAAATCCAAAGGTCTGTAATATGAATTACACTAATTACTTCTTGTGGTTTAAACATTGATTTCAATGTTAAATTTAATGGACTTAATGGATGTTGCTTTTCCCATCAGACTGGTGGCCGATGTTTGTCTTGTTTCTTGACCACTTATAGATTTCTGTTGACCCTTTAAACATATTACAATTGGCAGCCTGCTCATTCTTCGTGCACGAGGGTACTACTATTACTTTCCACGGATAATCCCAGCTTCCATGTAACGTATCTCGGAGTTATTTTTGGCAGCCAAAAGCATACATAGTCCAGGAAATACAAAAAGACATCATTGGACTAAATTTTCAGAAATGTGCAGGCAATTAATTTTGCCTGGGCAGTATGTGAAATCCAAACAAACATGAGGAAGCAGCAAAGCGTGCAAAAATTCACAGGCCAGTAGTGCTGCTGTTTACTGCACTCCAGTCTATTTCCTGCATTTGTCCATTGCTTGAACAGAGTCGAAACACAGGAGCAAGGATGCTGAGCCTAGTTCTGAACTTCGGCTGGTGTAAATCAGAAGCTGTTGGAATTACATCCATGGAAGACACTTTGGAGCCTGGAATCAGGTTCCCTCCTGAACTTTCTGTTTATCCGGAACACACCAAAAGCAGAGCTCGGGTTGAACAAATAAGAAATACATAACAAATAAGAAATTGTGGGCGTACTGTTTACTTAATGACAGAACCCCCATGGATTTTGAGGAGAGTCAGATGAGATACGCTTCCTGTGTGATCTGTGAGAGAAAAGGACCATTTCTATTTGGGCTCACACCCAAAAGGCACTATCTGAGGGTAATGGTCGATAATGCTTTAATTCTCTCCAGGAGTTAAAATTAGTTGATGTTGTGTCCAAGGACAATGTGACTTGTTCCACTGTTAAGAACACAAACAAAGCCCAAATTCTTCAGGTCACAGAGTGTGCCTGCATATGAGTTTATAAAACACTACTTGGGAGGGAAGGTCTAATCCCGAAGGTCCAGGTGAAAACAGTGAGGAGTGCTTATTACTTCATAGTCTGGGAAACAAGGCCATTTACAAATAAGTACCTAAATAAAGAACTTAGGGGGGATTTTTAAAGTACCTTGTCTTGAAAATCTTGTTCTCCTAATAGATCCCAGTTGCTGAAGGCATCATAGGCTAAGGTTAAAACAGCAGCAGAATGCCTGTTTTCTCACCAGACTATTCTTCTGTTTGTTGTCCACAGACAAGGGAACACTGATACCAAAAAGGAATCAGTTCCTTGAGGTATTTGTACCATTTCTTCTTCTGCAGCAGAAACTCTAGATGCTAGATAAAAGGTAGTTGGTAAGAATGGAAGAGAAGCCTACAAATATTTATTAATTCAGTCTGTCAGGAAGCCCACAACTGCACCGAAGTCAAATAGAAGAGTTTGCTATGATCACAGAATTGCCAGTTGTGGCTCAGGACAACAGAATTATTACACATTTGTCTATGGCAAGCTTGTTACAGTGGTGATGCCAAGGGGGAATTATCATCCAGCAAAATGGTTTTCCTCTTTCTCTCTGTTTGTGGCACGTTCCCGAGCAAAGTTGCTCTGCTGTATTTGCCACTGGCTGTGCCTGAAACTGTAACTGGTATGACTTTTAAAAGAATAACTTTAGCACAGAGGGAATTCTGCCAGGACCCAAATGACTGTTTCTGCCCAGGGACTAAAACATCTGTACATAAGTAAAATACATATATATTATCCATATGTGGATTGAAAGATTTAACAGAGTCAAAACACACAGCTCTGGGAAAATCTTGTTATGTTAAGGGCCAAGTAATCAGCATGTATAAACTAGCATGATTTCATTGACACCAGTGAAGCTCTGCTGATTCACATCAGCTGAGGAGCCTCATCTCATAAGTGTGTTTTTCTTTCTGTATGGGAATTCACTCAGCCCAGAATTAAAGAGTATATCAGAATCCTCAAAGAAAAGGGAAGATATTTTGGAAGGGTGATTTAATTCTTTCAATTTAGGAGTTCAAGCCAAATTAGGACACACTGGGGATTTCTGAACTGGATCCTACTCAATAGGGAAAAATTTCTAGAAGTTTAGGAAAGTTTAGAAAAACTTAAAAGCCTTCGGACTGAATTGCCAGTACTGGCCTCCTAGCCAGTGTCTAATGAGACAGACAGAGCATGACCTATTATGTCTCAGATTTTGACCGAATGGAGAGTTTTGGTGGATGTATATTGGCATGCGCGGCTCCTATGTAAACTCTGCAGTTTTATGATTGCATAAGGCCTTTTTATAGCTGGAAGATATTTGAGTTCATAACGAGTGCCTTTACAGACTAGATAATAATGGCATTCTAGATTATTTTCTATCTTAGTATCAAGCTGCAGAGATGACAGGTTAATAAACTCTTCTTCCTCCAAAGGTAACTGTAAGAAAAATAATTAAGCAATGGAAGAAGTTGCAGAAAATGGCTTTCTAGTCACCATTAATGGTCACAGTCCAAAGTCAAACATATCCAGCCATCAAAACTCAAATCTGTTTTGACATTGGAAGATGAAGATATGTTGGTCTCATTACTCACAACTTTCCTCTCCTCCTCTTCTTTCTAGCAAGTATTGGCTCTAGACACCACATTACTTTTTAGAACTACTCATTTATTTTTCTAAGCAAATAAGTGTACTTCCATAGACATCATTCCTCTTCCCTGCCTCCGAGCTATATATTTTAACAGGCCCATGGGCTTGCTTTGGGTCTCGTGTCTGGGAAGATGGCATCCCCTCATTCCTGCAAGGTCTCACACAGACCCTGCTCAGGGCAGCAGCGCAGATGCTCATTACTATCTCTTCATGGGTGTAACCCATTTCCATATTACTTCCTCCCCACACTGAATATTACATTCAACTGGAGGACAGGTCCCCTAGAGAGAGATGTTTGAGCATTTACATTAACCCATCACTGAAGTAAAATACATCCTATGGAATGCTATTGGCTCTGAGAGTGCTTTGGAAGGACTAAGGAGCACAGTGCAGGCAGCTGAGCTGGGGACCGGGAGCTCTGGAATGCTGCAACAGGACTCCTAGCCTTGTCATTAACCTGGGAACTACTTGGGGTCAGAGCTGTGCCACTTTCTCACTTTGGCCTTACTAGAACAAAGTACCTAATACCATATTTTCTCATCTCCTTGGGCATGAGGGAGGACAGATTCTTTAAAATAATGATTTTAATTCACAGTACTTAAAAATAGGCTCTTAACTCTATATGCTGGCATCTAAATAAAAGCAGCCTGACTTTGAGAGGTGCTAAGCATTTGCACCTCCCAGCAATGTGTACACGAGCTGTTTTAAAGATCTCCAAAGATACAGATTTTCTTCCCTGCCAATACCATTTCTCTCTCCTTCAATATAATTTTATAGGCCATCCATTTTGACATTACATCAAATTAACACTAAAAACACACCTACCACATTGGATAGAGATTTTAAGAACCCACTCTTCATGGAGCACAAGGCAGGATGCCTACTTTGTGTTACAGACAAGTTCACATTTAACTTCAAACATGCGCATAAGTCACAGAGAATTCATTTTGACTTCTGTGTTGTCCTGAACAATGACATTTTCCTGAATCGGGGACAAAGAAAGTAATTGGAAAAGCAGTGACAGCAGAATGGATCATGTAATATGCAGTTTAGCAGGGGCATCTGTTTCTCTAAATGAGAGGCCCCAATAGAAAAATAATAACCAAGAAGTAAATTTGTTCAGTAAGATTTGAAAAAAAAAAAAACAAAGAGAAAAATTTCGCCCAGATTAATTAGCCTATGGAGTCAGCCATGCTCAAGAAAAGGGAGAGTGCATTGCTGTGAACTTATCTGAGCTTCTGTATCTCTTCCATTAGGTAATTTTCAAGTAATGTTGATTTAGCAGTTTCAATTTCATTCAGAGGAGGCTAAACAATGTTAGATGTTAAAGTCTTCCTTTCAGGTTTGCTTTACAATTCACTATTGCTCTTTCTATTCTTAAGCCTGTGCTCCAATATATAACCAGTTATATATTCCTTATTAAAAATGTACAATGTTTCAGAAAATTGAAATAGTTTTCAAAATTGTCCCCCACTGGTAATTCTGCATTTGATTGTCAAAATGTTAATCTTTTCTCAGGCCTGAAATTATGAGCCAGCTTTATTGGTCAAAGGCCATAATAATTTGAGCTCTTATTTTATAAACTCATTTCTGCCAAGTGATATCCTGATAGGAGCAAGAATAATAAATCACAAACATGTCCCCCAAGATTGCATTGTAAATGTCAAACTAGACAGGAAATTGTAATTAAAGAAAGGAAATTGCTACAAAGAAGCACTTGATTTTAAAATGAGCTAAGCACAGAATTTTCTAAGCATTTAATTATAGACCAATTTCAACTGACTGCTTTGCTTTTGCAGTCATATTTCTTATTATAACTCTTCGACATAATAACCAAATCTCTGTGCTTACACTGGTCAGGAGTATTACTACATAACACTGTATAAGCATGAGGATTACTAACTTTACAGGAACTATAATCATGTTTTGGTATGATGGACAGCAATATCAGAATTTTAAATCAGTGACAAACTGATTTTCACTCAGCAACTGAGTGGATATCTTTTCATAAGAGCAACTGCACCTCTTGGCACCTCCTCTCAAACAAGCAGCAGGAGCAGTTCTGAAACACCTGGACTAACAAACGCCTGGATGAGTGAATAATGTGGTCAGGGACAGACACTCTGCCATCACAAAAAAATCCCTGTTAGCCATGATGGCTGCAGCGGTTCCTATCAATCTAGACAGAGACTTTCAGTGCTGTAAAAAAGGGTGCTATTCACTTCCTCTCTAGTGCATATAAGTCAGAAAACAAAGGATTTAGGGAAGAAAACAATACATTCTTGTAACACTAGACTAGCAAACCACTTAGACATATGGGTTGCTGTATGT
The DNA here is from genome assembly GCF_949628215.1 of Phalacrocorax aristotelis. NCBI lineage: Eukaryota > Metazoa > Chordata > Aves > Suliformes > Phalacrocoracidae > Phalacrocorax > Phalacrocorax aristotelis. Next base: position 57,794,022 of record NC_134280.1, read on the forward strand.
TGAACAATTCAAGACAGCCCAAAAGGAGCCCTAAATTCTGCTATTGACCCTTTGTTTTTCACTGATCTTCTAGTTCGAAGGAGTTAACAGGCCTTAAAAACCCCTCTTCCCATCTTCTCCGCCAGACCCACGAGTTAGTCCTCATTTGCCCAACCATCTTTTTCTACTTCTCATCAATACCACAGTGGTATAAGTGGTAGGACTGAAGTGCACAGTTCTTTTTCTTTAGCATAGCCTAAAACTTTATTGGGAGTAAAATATACTATATACCAGCACACTAAATCTTTTTTGATTTGAAAAGACAGATATGCAGAAAAACTTTCTACAAGACTGAAGCTGGAGAAAATCTTGTTACACTGAATCCTCATTAGGACCTAGCAAAATTCACCGAATACTTGACACTGCATATTTCCAACCAGTAAGGAATAAATCAAGATGCAGATGTGATCATTTGCACCCATAAGCTTGACTGCAGTAGAAATATTATGCTGTTGCAGGCTGCTGCAGATGGAATTGGATGAAGCCTAGTCAACTGGCAGATACTTACCAACCAAGGAATTTACTTGTTGCCGTGTGAATCAATATAATGACCTAAAATTTAACTACTCAAACATTTAGGAGAACAAGGTTAATAGAAGCATTCTGATCTTTTACTTTCCTAGGGAATAAAAACCATTAGAGTGGATGAAAACAGTGTCACAATAGAAGCAGCATTTTCTTCAAAGTGTGGATATGTAATCGTAATGTAATGTTGTAATTATTTGGCACAGTGTCTAAAGACCTCTTAAGTAGAATGGGGTTACACTTTAAAGTATAACATGCAAAGGGACACAATCTAATATGTGCAACTGATAGAATAGATGTCTTGTAGTCCAGCATAGTTTACTTGCAGATTTCATCAGTAACCAGAGTTCAGGTGGAATGAGTGGACACAGAGAAACTGGTAATCTCAAGGGGGAAAAAATGCACCAGTTTGATTGGAAAGAGTTGTGAAGAAACAGGGCCAGTCTAAAAGATGTGTCTTGTCAAGAGAACATTAAAAAAAAAAAAATCGTTGTGAAAAAAGCAGTGAACATACAAAAAAAATCATTTTGAAAAAAGCAGCAAATGTTTTGAGGTTGCTTTCATTACAAAGAACTGTTGAGTTCGAACTAAATAAAGATGCTGTGGGTCAAGTACTGTGCATCATCTTTGAGATATGTTTGTATGAAAAGGACAAAGATGGAGCATGTGTGAATAGGTAAGTGTTAAAAGAATAGGAAAAAAGTAAGAGGAACTAAGAAATGAAGAGTAAATCATTTGTGGGAATCTTATGTGGACAAGGATATAAATGGAGAAGATCAAAGGGTCCCGTAAGGAAGAAAGGATTCCACCAAGAGGTGGAAACCCAGGCACAGAACCCAAAAGGAAGAAGGAAGCAGTGGATGTAAGGAAAGAAAAAAGAGAACAGGTCATATTCTTTGGTAAGGTCTCTAGTAAAAAAGCTGCTATTTGCCACTGTGCCAGCCAGCACGGCACATGTCTGGGTCAGCATGAATGACAGATTTGTGACTGAACAAAACCACTATGTGCTAGAGTTGATACACCGCTCGTTTGCTGGATCTGAATTTTGGTATAACACATTGCACAACAACAAATCGATACAGAGGACATAAGACTTACTTTTTGGGTGAGGGTAAATAAATATGTATCTATTTTTATTGAGCATGATGTGAAGTAACAGTGACTGCAGAGGAGCCAAGGAAAAGCAGGATGGAGATGATGCTGTGATTGAATAAACAGCACAGAAAATAATAATGTCTAATAAAACATGCTCTTACCAGTGCACCTGGAGAATTCTCCTGCTTTACACAGAATTTTCCTCATTATTTCCTATTTCTGTTTTCCTTCATGGTTATGGCTTTGCCACAGAAGTGGCATTACTAACACTCAGCTTAAATCCTCTCAAGTTAGTCTGAAACCCAGAAGAGAGTGGCAATTTTTTGGAAAATCATAAATTAAGCTTCTCAGAATGACTGAATTACCTTGTAGAGCATTTTATTACCAGAAGAGAGAGGCTGCTCTGGCCAAGCTGCAGCCTGTGTCCAACAAGATTCTATGAGGATGGTGCCAGCATTAGAGTCTGGGTGTTGAGGAGATTAGGGCCAACACGTGGATGTTGCTTCAGATGAGGGTTCCTTCAGCTAAACCTGATGTTTGTAGTGATGTTTTTCACTTCATCTAACTGTTATTACTTTCTTTCTTGTGTGTTTTTAATTTCCTCTCTACTTGCATTTATTTTTTATTTCTTCCTGTGGTAAATTCAATCTAAGCCTGCTTTTATAATTTTTTTTTTCAGTAAAATCATTACCTGTGCTTAATTCAAGCCATACTGTGAATACAACTATTTCCCTGCTCACTAGCAGTGATAGCATGGCTTAAAACAGGTGTGAACAGCACTGGAGGTGGCAGGCAGGTGAGTTTTGGCTGGTGCTCAGGGCTGATTGCACAGGGGATTTGCAGTGCCCAAAAAGGGGCTCTGTGAAGGGCAGGAGCTGCTGCCTACCCATCCTCTTCTCTTGTACTCTGTCCCCGGCACTGGCTCCCCACGCAGACATGTGGCATCTTGTCTCTTTGGAAAGCAATATTTCCTGATTACTGGCGAGCTTCTAGTGGCATGGACAAATTTATTTTGGGAAAAAGAAATACAGTCTGGCATCCCACTCTTGAAAGGCTACTCACCTCACACAAGGTTTCCATAACAGTAAGGTCAGGGAAGTAACACATCTCTTTGACAGGAAGATAGCACAATACATTTTCTGGCTCTATTACACCGTCTCCATGCAGTCTGGACACCGCATTTCATGACTCGTTTGCCTCAGTTTCTCATTGGTAAAAATGAAGACAGAAATCCTTCTCATCTGTTTGGGCCTAAGTTCCTGGGTGTAGGCACGGTCTCAGATGAGGTTTTACAGCATGCAGCCTAGCTATGTCTTCCTGAGGGCCTTGTTCCCTTTTAATACAAACTTGAAACTTGTGTTACTGAAACGCTATTTTCATTTGTCATCGTATTCATTAAGTTGTTAGAACTATCAGGTGAGACTATTAGTTACAAAATTTGCAACCAGCACCTTAATAACAAAATATATCACAAGGGGGAGATGTTAAAGTTGTCTCTCAAGCACTTCAGGAGGAACTCTGTTTCCTCTGCCCCCATGAAGTGCTCTTGCTCCCCCTGATTGCCAGTGTACTGGAATATGCTGGGATCACCGCAGAAACACATATTTATATTTCAGCTTAATATAATGGTTTTTTTTTTTATAACCTGCAGTCTTAGGTACTTGTCATCAGGTATGTGTGCTCACAGGGGAAGGATCCTGAATTACTTGGCAGGTATCGCTAACACAGCACAGGGAGTCATTAGTAGCAGCAAATTGTTGTGAATGTGCAGAATCAAGTCAGAGACACAGTAACATATCAAATGTATATGTACACACACACACAGAATGAGTGCATTTAAAAAGCCGATGCAACGGTAAAGCTTCTTCCAATGCACAGGAAAGGGAATTGCTTTGTTTATTGCCATCAGTGCCCCTGTGAATCATAACCCATATCATTGGAGCAGATCAAAGGCCACAGCTTCACTTCCTCAGGAAAGTCCCACATCAGAACAAACAGTCAAAATTTCAGGTGAAGCAAAAATTCCAATAAATGAAAATACCTAATTATATCAAAGTAACTTTTTGGGATATAGTCCCGGTGGTTCCTTTCAACCAAACCCTTTATATCCCATGAAAGCACTTCAACCTCATCAAAATGAAACATAATGATCATTTTTCAAACATCTTGATCAAAATCAGCCTGTTCCCACAATTTTTTTGAGGCTGCTAAATCTCTATTTTCCATCATGAAGGCTGTAGTGCTCTGTCACTTGTCAAATGCTGTGCCACACAAATATTTTAAAACAAAAAAAAACCCTTTCTTTCCTGAACTCCTTTTCTTCCCTAATCAGTAAGAGAAATAATCAAATTGGTGAACAAGGCCTGGCTTTGTGCAATTGCTCCATTATGTCCATACCAAGGGTAAAAGAAATCAGGGTAAAATTTTGTGTTAATGCATCAGTTCAAACTGTAGAGAGATAAGACCCGGGATAGACACTTGGGATAGACAGACCCATAGATTTTGTAGGCTAAATGCTGAAATCACTCTGAACGAAATGCTGTCCTATGAATGGTTTTTAGGGTTTATCTAGGATCCCCTGAAAAGCTAATGAAGCTGGTGGAGAGCTAGCAGGCTCATTAATGCCAACCTATGTTACTCAATAGCCCTTACTGGTGCACTTTTTTACTAGTTTTTTCCAGGACATGGCTTTAATCTCTGAGTTAAAGTCTCCAGATCCACAGGTTGGAAAGTCATATCACTGTGGTCAGAGAGAGACATGGGCATTATTATCATCTGGGCCGTCACTGGTGGGAGAGGTGTCTTGTGTGTCTGTTTGCTTAGGGGGGCATAGTTTTAGTTTTTCTGCTGTCCTACTTGAACATGAAATGGCAAGAAATCTGAAGGATCCTAAGTCTGCATGGGAATTAACAGTCAGCATTAGGGTACAGGAAAGCTAGCCCAGGTCTTGCGAGTTCCTTTTGACAAAGCTACTGAGCTCAACTAGACATGAAAAAAAAATCTTGGAGATGCTGCTGCCTACATATGCCATAAACAGATGTAGAGTTGGATTTTGTCCACATAGCATGAACATTTAAAACTCAGTAGAGGCAGGATATGCAAACAAAGAGGGAAACTTTGTGTATTCACTCATACATTGACTTATAAAACTCAAGCTGATGGGTCATAAAAATATTTGAAGATGTTTACATGAAAATTTCACTTTGCTCACAGCAGTAGCTGTTTCAGCAGCATATTCACCCAATAGACTGTATATATTAAGGCAACCTTTTTTTCACTACAAGTTGCAGAATGATATTGCCCAATTCTAGAAGATGTAGACCGGTTATACAGTGTGTCATATGAGAAGGCTTCACAATTATTTCTCACTGGTACTTTCTGCAAAGAGTAAAGAAGAACTTGGTACACTCTCTTGCCATGGAAGTAAATAGGGTGGCTGAGCCAAAGATTCCCACCTACATGTCTATGCCCCTGTGACAACCAAGCAGAAGATGTCCTTGCTGCTGCCACAGCCCAGCTTTCCTCCTGGTTCCCTTCTTAATGGAAAGCCAGTGCTACTCTACACAGCTGCCCTCCACTTCATCTAAAAACGTCAGTATTAGAAGGCAGCTACGCCATGGTCAGCCTCTTTGGCCAGACCTGACAAGGCACAACGCTGTGTGCTGCAGAAATGCTTGAGCTAGCCTGCAAGGACTACCCTGTAGTAGGTGACAGTGTATGGTCAGGACACCAGGTACCTCTGCACAGCCCTGGACCGCGCTGTGCAGGCACCATGACACTTACAGACAAGTGACACCAGCACTCCTCAAGCACACACAGGGATGCCCATGTCTGACTTACACAGTGGGAGATGGTGCCCTGCACTGAACTTCCCATGAGCGCTGCTGTGCCACCGCACAGTGCAGAAGCATGCACCTTTGTGGCAGGTGTAAGTTCGGTATTGCATTGCTTCGCATCAGGGCAAGGCTTTGGATCCACATGAAGAAGTCATAGCAAGAGTGAGGCCAGCCTGGTGTGCTGGTGAGGTGCCTGGCTTTGGGGTGGCAGACAGAAGCAAAGAGGGCCCCAAAATTCAAACAGATCCAGTGGCAACCCCAGGAGTCACTGTAAAGGTGCTTCAGTTTCTCAAAGAGGACAAAAGTTACACAGCTAAGCATGAATGAAAATGACCATTTTGAGAAAAATCTCACATTCCCATTTTTCATTAATTCCAAACAAGAATGAAGAGTCAGAAATGTGAATTTTCCCTAGGACAGGAATTTTTAGAAAATTCCCCTTTGGAGAACCCCATGGGGAGTGTGTCACACACATTGACACGTACACATGAGCATGTGGGGATCATGGCAGAGAGCGGGTGGCAGCCCAGCCCTCGCAGGGTCTAGGAAACCAAGGCAGCTCACAGCCCAGCAGCCAGGCAGCGGGAGGTTGTGGGGAGCTTGGTGAGCCCAAAGATACGTGCAGCTCCACAGCCCCAACACTGGGAAGGCAAAGTGCCAGCTCCCCAGGTAGCCTGAAGAGGTCAACAAGCCTCCAGGCAGCCTCATCAGGGATCCCGGGGAAGCTTGCCAGAGGCTGCCCCTGAGGTCAGGCCTGGGTGAAGTGGGGTGGGCATGTTTCCGAACCAGGGCTTTAGTTGCCCAGAACCAGCCTTTTGTAAATCAGAACCTTCTCCACTGGCAAGCTGCAAGGGTAGAGCCTTTCTCTGAGACCCCAGGCCCACAAATGCCCTGCTGTAATCATAATTTTCTGACCATTCTGCATCATCTTCTGACCTTTCTCTCGTGCTTCAAAGGAGAGCTTTTCAGAGGGGCTTTATGAGGGCACAGGGGTGTACCGCACCGGTCATGGCACAGAGGCAGTACCTCCACCTGTCCACTGCCAGGGCTCCCAGCAGCACGTGGTTGCTCTTCCCTCTCGTGTGCCCCATGCTGGGCAACCTCAGCGTGGGTCACGCATACTGCATTCAGTGGTCCAGGATTCATAGACTGGCCCTCATCACGCAGCAGTACTTTCTGTCACTTTAGCAAACTCCAGTAAAAGCAAAACATTTCCCAAAATGAACCTCTGATTTACATATAAAAATCTAAAATGAAACGTTTGCCACGTCAGTGCCAGCAGCATCGTATCACTAGACACAATCCAGACAATTCCTACAATTAATGAACTGGGAAAATTACAGGTAAAAGAAAAACGACTGTGTGAAAAAGACCTTGAAAGGCATGAAACAGACAATGAGTTTTTCTACTTTTTATTTGTCTTTCCCTCCCTTCCCTCACTACAATTTTATGCAAAATTGTTTGGTCAGTTTGTTCTTCCCTGAAACTTCTACAGAAATGGATTAGGTAAATCATGCTCTGAAACAGATTGAAAATGGAAAATATGTAAATATATAACATATAACTTATAAAATTGTATATATATGTGTGTGGGTGGGTGCTGGAATAAAAAAGCTACTGTTACTTGCTGGTAGAACAACATATCAACAACTGTTAGAGCTGACTTGAAGGTTAAATATTAGGAAGGAATCCAATTTCTCTTGTCTATTCAGCTCAGCGGTGTGTTAGATTGCGGTTGGAGTGTGCTTATGGAGTGTGGGATATGAAGTAGGCTAATCAATCCCTGCTGCTTCATTCTCAGGTTCTTCTTATATCAGGTCCCTGCCCTCAGGCAGCTTTCAGCTTTCCAAAAGCCAATTCCATACAAATAAAAATTGCGACCTGCAGCTAGAGGGTGAAGCTGAGTTTCCCCCTTGTGATTAATCTCTTCTTGGGTGGCTTTCAGGAAAAAAAAAAAAAGAAAAGGAAAGGGAAAAAAAAGGAAAGAGAAAAACCATGCATGCTGCAGCCCTGTGAAAGAGTTTTCCTATTGAATGAGCCCAGTGCTCTGGAGCCAGCTTATCAAATGAAAGAATTCATTTTTTTTAACAGTGCCTCGTGTTGACATTGAGAAAATGAGCTATCAAACACTATGATTAAACTTCAGCTGCCATAATTGTCGTCCGAACAACTGCATGGTGGAACTGAAAAGCATTTTTTTTAACCAGCTCTATATGGTTCACCAGTAATACTCAGTTTAAAAGGTTGTTGCTGCTAGCAAGAGAAACAAGGCTTGAAATTAACTTTTTCCAATCCACAGACAAAATTAAACATAGGTATTTGAGTCACACAAACAACAGGTAAATCAGATGTGCTTTAAATTTCATTTTAGTCATTTTATCTGCCAAGGGGTAGCTCCAGGGTATTAAAATATCTCAGCATTTTCTTGTTTCACTGCATTTGACTGGATGGATCCTGCCTTTTATTTTGAGAGACAGACAGAGACAGACAGACAAAAAGAAGTACAAGGAAGGGTGGCTTAAATACTCCATTTGGTGCAAGTGGGGGTAGAGGGAGGGGAGTCTAGAGATTTGTGGAGTAGTTTTCCTGTAACTAAAATTAAAGATTTGATATGAGCAGGGGACAATCTAAACGACAGTTGCACACTGCATGCAATTATTGCTCAGTCTCCTTTCTGGCCTAGACTAGTGCATTCATTCAGTTGAGGCTTACAGGGGTACTGAGTATTTTATATTACTAAGTATTTTATATTAATTCTCAGCAACCTTTTTACATACATCCTCAAGAGACTGTGGCTCATCAAGGAAGCTGGAGAAGTCGTTCAGGGAGGGCAGTTAGGAGCATAATATCTCAGGAAGGTGACACCCCCGGAGTCAGCAGCCCCCCTGGCCAAATGTGATACTTTGGGAAATGAGCTGTTGCACAATTAAATCTCTGCTTAAGATTGTTAAAAAGAATTCAAATGCGACAGGACAGACAACAGTGCAGTGAACATGAAGGAAGTAACGATAGGGAATAACTGAGGGCCAGGTTAGGAGAATATAAACAGTTTAAGTTGGAATATTTCCTTGCCACTTTCCTGAGCTTGCTTGGAATGAGCCTCTGCTCTCCTTCCAGAAGGCTGCACAAGACAGGGGTGGGGGTGCGCTGCAGCCAGGCCACAGGGCTGTAGATCAGCATGCGGATGCGGCTGTGCACGTTTACCTTGGCTGAGGAGCTGGCCTTTGCCTGGAAGGAAGAGCTTTCCCCAGCTAGCCCTCAAACCCCTGTAACCAGCACTGCCCACCACTAGGTGTCTACCCCCAGCCCCGATGGTCCGCGGCACTGCACAGCCCCATCAAAATACCTCCCTTCAGAAGTTCACCTTTCTTTTGTCAACCTTTCCATAAAATCAACGTCGCATTATTTTTTTAACCTAAACGCTTTTTTTTTCCTGTCTCCACCCTACTCTACCTACTTAAGCAGGTGTTTTTGCAAAGTCAATTACATAACCTGATCATCGTTCTGTTTCCTGAACATATGGGAATAACATTTTGAAATAACAAAAACATTTTTATCATTTTTAGGGTCTCTCACTCTCTGAGCTTTACTTTACCCCTTTCCAAGATTAAAGCTGATAATGTGTAGGGCTTGTTCAGGACACTCAGGGATTGAGGCTATTGCTTGCAAACAGTTTTCATGATTTGAGCTGAGCAGCTGGAGAAGCAGTGAGGTGCAAGATGATTTAGGCATGGGTAAGAGTTAGGAGCTGAGCTAGAGAGATAGGGACAGCTTCCAGGAAAAGAAGTTTAGCAACAGATTGGATGCTGTTGATGAAAAATAACACAGGTCTGCAAATCTAGGGAATGGTATCTACTCAATTAAAAAAAAAGAATTTGCACATGTAAAACTAAGAAAACTCTGAAGTCAAAAAGTCACTCAGATCTGTTACTTCCATCACACCCTCAACAGCTTACTTAGCCATCTAGTTCTAGGATTATTCCCACCTGCTGGACTGCACACACTAAGTTATTATTGTAAGTTTGCGTATGCATGCTGAGCTGCATTCCTGCATTTGCTATTTGTAGGGTCACTCAGACATGCTGGCTGGATCATGACTATTTTCAAGCATCCTGAGCTGCTGGAAATCATTCATTTATCAGAAGCAACAGCAAAGATATTTGTGTGAGAAACAAAGCCGTGTAAAAGTTACTCTAAGCCAAATTTTGGGCCAAGCTGCAGAGGTGCTGGGCAACGTATTATTCATTCATCATAAGCTTTGCAATATGAGGATGGCAAAGTTATAATCAATTAAGAAAACAGAGTCTGACATTGCAATACTCTTAGCTTAAGGAAACCAAATAAAATATCACAGCTTGTTCAAAAAGCTTATTTTGAAATCTCAGTATAAATAAGAGAGATAAACACACATTCTTTCAGCTAGCTTTTGGGTGAACTGATACATTTGCTGCTGTGCAGAAAGCTAAATTAGCTTTTAAAATGAGTATTTCATAAAAGGCCTTGGAATTCTCTCTTATTCCTCGTCTCCTACATTTGAAATGTTTTGATTTAAGGAGTTTGGTATATTGTTTGTGGAATAAACTTAACATTTACAAAGAGATGAGCCTAATAGGGTCACCTTTAGGAAAGGAAACAATTTTGATCTTATTCTTAGGAAATCTTACTGAGCACCATTGCAAATGAATTCCAGGCAGTATTGGAGATGTGGGAAAACACCAGGGCGATACACTTGCAGGTTGTTTTGGCTTTAGGTTGATCTTTGGCTAGAAAGAAAATGTGATGTTTGAAGCTAGCTGATGAGGAGAAAGGGAACCCCTGGCCCCTCTGCATTTGGAAGCTGTTCCTGAGGACATCAGCCTGCCAGGCTTTTCTCTGGGTGACAGAAGTGCTGGGCTTTAACTTGCACGCATTGTGCTAAAGCAGCAATAAAACTGTGACAAACTGACAAAAGCAGGTCAATTCACAGCTCAGGCTGACACCACTTTTTCAGCTCATATTGGTCGATTACCAGTCAAATTTCAGGTACAGGAGAGACAGTGAAAGAAAAAAGGCAGCACTGAGACACATCAAAAGATGGATACGGCAATCACGGCTCACTTAGGGACCCAGGCAGTACCACCGCTTCTGCTCTGTTTTTAGGCAGTCCTCACCACTGCAGGTATGCGCATTATAGCTTGTGGCAGAAGCCTCTGGAGACACCCACAACCCAGGTATCTTACTGACCTCCCCAACCAGATGTAAGCATGAGCCTGCAGAGGAGACCCCAGGCAGATCATGCGTGCCTGGGAATCCCAGGACCAGGTTTCTGAGATGACTGGGCTGCCGAGGGCCCTGTGCTCACAGCTTCCCCATGCACTGGTTAGACTAAGGGCTATTAACATATAGCCTTATATGTCAGTTGCTGAGGATCTCTTGCATGTGGGGTTTCTTTCCATCCTTTCCCACAACTCCAAAGGCAGACAACCATTCCTACAACACAGTATCTCTGCTTTTCAGTTGGCATGTTCATCCACTGATGCTTCTTTTTTTCACTGTGTTCAAACTTTGGTTAAATTAATACTTTACAGTGAAAAACAGAGCTAATCATATTGTTGCTGCATGAGAATAGCTGTGACTGACAACCTTTCTAAAAACACAAGCCCATGACTCAGTGCACACAACACCATTCGTGATGGGCAAAATGAAAACTGCCTGGAAAATAAATTCAAAGAGGAAAAATAATATGCAGGGTGAGAGTATAAAAGGCAAAATACTTGCTAAACCCCCAAATATCATCTACTTTTCTGTTACAGGTTGTTCAGAGAAGCGAATGATGCTGCATCCTCACATTCAGGTTTAACTACGTGCCTATCTGTATTTTTGCCTTTTAATGCAAATTTTTTTGCCCCACTTTTGCCATGCAGCCTACAGAGAAATTACTTGTATTCATAACATATTTTTTATTCTTTTGCATTATCAACGTCAACTGCCTATCATGGCCTTATGAGCTCCTCTTTCTCAAAACTGTAGGACTGGGCTTTGCCATTCAAGACCAGCCTTGGATCTCTGAGCCCAGCCTGGGTATTGCAGGCTTAACATCACATAAACCCTTTCAAAACTTTACTTTCTGATTGGGAAACAACTCACACACTATGACTGCTGCTGCTATAAAGTAATAACAAGTAAATCCAAGGAGTCTTTTGCCTTTTTAAGGGAAAAAATATACTAAAGTTGAACCACTCCCGTCAATTAAACAATGACTAAAACACAGTAGCTTCCTTCAGACAAGCCCAAGGCAAAGGTCAGAAAAGTAGCTTGCTTCTTCCAAGAGATGAGAAATACTTAGTCCTTCCCTGACTCATGCCATCAACACAGCCATCAAACCTCTTTCACAATGAACAGAAGTCCAGGAATGGTTGTGGGAAATAAACCTTTATATTGTTTAAGCCAATTTCTATCCCACATATCTGCACTGGGAGCCAACAATGGTAAGAGAAAGGTTTTACCTGTTTGCCACTAAGCTTTCAGTGGTGCTTATGCTGATGTTGTTATCACAATACCAAGTAAAATTAATCTCATAGTTACAAAGAAAAGAAATAATCAGCACTTACATTGTCTCCTATCCTTTTCAGGAAAGCTGAAGCAGGTCGAGTCATGGTCCTAGTGGGAGAATCCAAGACATCTGGGAAGTACCTGAAAAAAAAATAGATGGAACATTCTCAGGAAGGCAGTTCAGGGCTGCTTGCTGCCGTCAAGGACTTGTGAAGCTCCAGAATCTGGACAGGGATTGAGTAACCAACAGGCGCATCCTTCAGGAGAAAGTATAGAGTTGGAGACATCGAAAGCCAGACAACTGATTCTGTGAAATTTACTCCCTGCATTCTGTGGATGAATCGTGATTACTAATAGTCCTTTTAGTCCTACTCAGCAGGTACAAATGTAAAGCAAGTCAGCTTCTATCTCACAGCTGAACAGATAGTTGAAACAGAGAAAGGTACTAAAGACATAGGTCAAAGTGTTCTGATGGTGTATGCAATTGTAGTTATACTGCTTTTAACAGAATTTCACCTGTTTACATGAGCTGTTGTGTGTAGCTGTGCCTGTCCAAGTGTTTTTCCATGGTCAGGAGCCTATTAGGCATCCATAACAACTGTAGCTGGTACATAGCCAACCCTTAATGCTGCCTGACACTTCCCAGCAATTCCAGTTGCTCTTAATTTCGCCAGATAGTACTAATTCAGGCTGGAATTGGTATCCTGGATATGTACCACCTTGCTGAAATTGTCACCAAAACCAGGTGCCACTTCCAAGGATGAAATTAGGGAAAAATACACTGCTTTGCCTTTGTTCAATACATATATATATGATTCTTTTTTTTCAGTATATGTTTGTTTGGTTTCTACCACCTAATTGCAGTTTTACAGTCTTTTCACTACAGAAATTTTGCAATTTAGCAGAAGGAGAAAAGGAGAGGATGCCCTGCTGTTCAGACTGTGGGCCTTGGTGCCCACTGAAGAGGATCATGTATCGATCTGCTTCTTATCAATTCTCCTCACACTGGAAGGAGTCTGTGTCTTATCTTTCCAGTCAGGCTGGGCTCCCTCTCAGTTGATCACTGGAGGAAAACCTAAACATGGCCAAGGGGTGGGACAAGAGCATCTCCTGGTCCAGGCTCATCGACGACTGTGCAGTAAGGCACATCTCAACAGGAACAGGGTGTCAGGTTATGGACCAATTATTCATCACCAATAATTCACTGGACTGTGTTAATAAACAGAAATGACAATATATCTGTAAAAAGATCCGTATATGACTTGTTACTGGTTACGTTATTATGCAGGAGCATTCCTCCAGATTTGCAAAAATGTTCTACAGTTCCTGTATGTTTGACTTGATCTTCAAGAAGAGAAGGTTAAAATAGACACCCTGCTAAACCAGATTTTATTATAAATTATTATTCTATAGAGTAATTGGAGAAATTATTAGAGACAATGATTACTTTGTGATTCTATCTAGAGAAATAATACTCAAGGCCTCTCAGCCTCTTTGACAGGACCGCATTTATTCCCTTTTTTGGGAACCACCCAGTATAGTGGCTGTTTAAAGTCCAGGCGAAGGCAGGCAGACATGTGCCACACTAGCCAGAGTCTGACCACCTTTTTATTTTGGACCAGACTGTCAATGGTGTAACTTGACATAGCTCTACTGATGCGAAGTTTCAAGCAGATTTGAAAAAGTGCCGGTTCCTGTCCCTTCATTCCAGTGGGGTTGTGCTTGTATCCACTGAAAATGTGGCAATTTGCTTTTAAACATGCATGAAGTATTACTTCCTGGAAATAGTTCCCTTTGACTTTGGGCCTTTCAAAAAAAAAGTATCCAAAACCCTCAAAAGGTAAAAGAAAACAGAAGGATTTCAGAAAAATTACTTAATTCAGTGATATTAGAGATAGACATAGTGATAAAAAAAACTTCAAAAAGGCTTGAGTGGAATTTAAGATAAATACATCAATTAAGATATAGTTAACAGAGTAATCTAAAATTTCCTGGAGACTTAACGAGTTTGGAGCCACTAATGCTGCACTAAGCACAGGAGACATAATTAGAATCAGAACCGACACATAACTCAAAATCGTTTCAATTATCTCTTTCACTTATATTAGCCAGAAAACAGTAAACAGTCAATGGGGTATAAGAAGCATAGTCAGGCAACATCAATGGGCAGCAGACAAAGGCTAGGTCATACAGTATACTGAGAAGAGAGCTTGACCTTTGGAATTGAAATATAGGCATTTTAAGCTCCAGTGGAATGTATCAGAATGGCCTTTTTCAACTTAAATGCATAAAAGGTCAAGGGGAGGTCACATTTGGCTTTGGGTTCATCAGCACAGAGCATATCCCAGCCCTTTCTTTATTCATTCTCATTAAAAAAAAAAGGGTTTTCAAACCTCTCTGGCATGGCATAAATATTCATTCTCCAGGGCCAGATTTTCAGTTGGTGTAAAACAGGATAACTGCACTGAAATAAGGAACCTCTTCCAATTTATATACCACCTCAGAATCTGACCATCCTGTTCACATTCTTCTAAGATATAGAAATGGCAATTTTGAAACTCTTCCTGGAGCAAATGCTTCCAACAATAATGATGCATGTTGAAATTTGAGACTCTGACATTTAAATTGTCTGGGGTTTTCTTTGAAAGGCATGGCAGGAGGTATCCTCCAGAAGAGCCAAGGAGAGAGTAAATACTGCAACAATCTAGTTTACTGCTTCTCTCTGTGTTCACCCTTCAATAGCAGTTTTATGTCTTTTTCGATATTCCCACAATTCTTTTCAGATGGGAAAGAACTTTTCTGTTCCCTTATAAATTGCTTTGAAAATGGAGAAAGACGAAAAATAAAAGGGCCACTCACAAATGACATTGCCACATTAACACAGCAAGGAGAGACCCAGTAGCCTGCAATAGGACTATGCATCCATAACAGGGCACCATTTTGCCTCTTGTAACTAACCAATTAATTACACAGAAACTAGATGCATATAGGGTGATCATCCAAAGTCAAATGAGTGGCCATCTTAATGAAACAAGTATCCACATTTACTTAATTTGACTCTGCTTTCTGAGGGAATGGATGAAATAAAGTCTGACACCGTTCAGTGACTATTTCCGAAGAATCACAAATTGTGTGCCTTACTGCCTGAACCCAGGTACTTCACATCCTACTTTCTTAGTGCACTACGGTAATTTCTAAGATACGGGTAAAGAAAAAGTGCCTTTCTTTTTTAGGGTAGAGAATCCATTTGAAGAAATAAAATAATATCAAACTTCGGCTGCCCTGGATAACTATTTTTATCCTAAAATGGATAATAAATAGGAGTTTTTCTTTCTTCTTATTTTCTTTCAGAAGAGTTTCAGATGGCACTCTTCAACAATTTTCAGAGACTCTTGGGAAAAACACAGCTCACCCCAGGTGGCATTGGTTTTCATGTGGCATTCCTTAGTCTTTATCCAATTTCACTTCTGTCCCTCAGCATGCAGGACAATCAACACAAACCAGTCAATATTCCTCCATATTGAGAGTCAATTCCAAGGAAGAGAATCTAATTTTATTTTTTATTTTATTTGTCTGTAATATGCTTATCCTTAAATGAACATTTTAGACACAGATTCCAAATTATGCATTCATTGGAAAGATTAACTCTGATTAACAAATTCATGCTAAACAACTGTGTTTAATTGGATTTTTGTAAGTAGCTAAATGTGAATGCTTCTCAGTTCTTCTATGTGGAAAACAAAACAAAAAGTAATTTTAAAATATTTAATGAGGAACAAACTCTGTGCTGCTGACCTATCTTCACTGGTGATGTACCCTTCTTCCCTGCATTCCCCTACACGCAAAGTTCCCCTAATCTAGTCCTAATAATGGTTAAAGTTATCTGTCTAATTGAACTAATTAGCACTGGTGAATGGAGACATAATCATAATAGAAAGCAAATGCCAGTTTTACAAAATGAAAACGCCATATGTGCAGTAATTAGTGAACCACAGGCTCTTTTTATAAATCATATTTATTAGTTCGTAAACAAATCAAGTCCTAAATGAAATGAAAGTTACCATTAACAAACACCAATGAATAAACAGAAACAATGACTAGCCCTGCTGGGTGCATTGTGCAAGGAGCTGTGTAAGGGTACCCCCCCTCTTTTGAAAGTTCCCTTAGAGGTGTTCAAGGCTTTTTAGGGAGCACTTCTGTGTCATCTTCTTTAAGTCACAGCATGGATGCGTTAGCTGATCTAGGGAAGCTGCAGTTAGATCATATGGGCTGTTCCTGTCTGGAGACCAGATGGTCAAAAATTAGGATATTCAGGTTATACCCGTGATGAAAAATGTAGTACTAATAAGTACTGTAATAGTGTTCTACAGCAGGCCAGGTTTCACCAGAAATTCAACGTGGATTTTGTCACCTCACATAAATGATGATATAGTATGAAATATATTTAATGGCAAACCACCGCACCCCAAAAATTGTCAAAACGCATGAACCTCTGCTTGGCTTTAAAACCCAGATCTTCTTCCTTCTACTGATGGTGGTCAGGACATTCCTTAAAGGCGATTATAGGAAAAGACAAAAAAGTATTTGTAACAAGAACATTTTTGCAGGTTATAAATGCTCCTAAACACTCAGCTTAGAGGAGTTTCAATTACACATTGATCATTTCTTTCTCACTAAGAAGCTCTGTATCTGGCTGATAAAACCTAGCCAGCAGAGGCACACTTTCAGTTGGCTTTAGACTGGACATACAAAGGGCTATTTTACACCTCAGACATACAGCTTAAATATATAGTATTGGAGAGAAACACAGCCCAGATATATAGTATTGGAGGCTCAGACTGAAAAATCTGACTCAATTCTCACCGGAAGACTTAGTTAAGATTAAGAAGGTTTTTAATAAATGGCACATATCACTACATATCTGATCACAATTTTCATGGCTTTCCTCTCCCACTGGAAATATTGGCAGCAGAAAAATGATGAATAGAGATATTTTTTTGAGGTATGAAAACTACTTCAGTCCTCTAGCTGCTAAAACAGTCTATAGGCTGAGACCTCTTGTTTACATTAAGTGCTCTTGGATTTAATATATCCTGGCTATTTCCAAGCTTTTGGAAGAGACCAGCTTTCCTTTCAACCATTTTGCTTAAAACACTGCAGAACTTGGTCTTTTGGGTTCTTGAACCCTTTTGCTCTTGACAAAATGAGACCTTTGACTTCTGCAGCTTCTGCAGACCGGATCAGATAATGAATTTTCCCAAGTCTGCAGATATTCAGATTTGAGTCTTAGCTTAGCTGCATCCTTCCATCCAAGCTGATGGTATAATCTGGTGAAGCAGTGTTTAGGAACGTGCTGCGCACGTTTTTACTTTGAGGTCATGGCATGATATGTGCTCAAATCCCCACCTTCCAAGGTGAGAACACAGCATGAACTTTGGAAGCAGAAGTACAAACTCACTTTTCTGTAAGTGGCAAGCCATACTACTCCCTTTGGTGCTTATTTTGAAAACATTAATTAGAGTGGGTATTTCACGTGACTCTCCTGTAGTATGTACGTGAATAGCTCAAACTAATCTCACCCCGCCCCAGCAATTCCAATGTACATTGTAACGACGTCTGAAACATTAACAGTGAATTAATTATAATTGTGCAGTGGCGCCTGGCCATTTTGCTTTCTGTCTAGTTTATCTTTATTTTAGACTAAAGAAAACAACAATGAAAGAACAAACATGCAGTAAAATCTGTGCAAAAGGTAGAAAGCAGAGTATCCCCATTTTGGTTCCCCTCTCAGCTATACCCCCATCTGGGTGGGAAGCAGGCTTTTTACATTTAAAAGTGCAACACACAGAAAACAGACCCAAAGCTGCAAGCATGCTGTGCATTTAAATTTGGTCCCGTTTTTGTTTATTTTCCTGTAGTTCTTTGGATTGGACAGGAAGCTTAAGCATTGCAATACAGAAACAAAGGCCATTTTCATTGTATATTTGGCCTGGCCAAGACTAAGAGGCAATACCAATATTGTGAAAAAGCCTGAGCAGGCAGGTTGGTTTTTTTTTTCCCCCAAAATAGCTGAAATGAATCCACACAATCATCTGAATACTTGTGGATTTTCCAAAGCGGAGAATTACCAACCACACATGGTTCAAAATAGTCACTCAAGATTCCACAAAAAACATTAAATTGCCTTTAAAATTATTATATTTAAAAATAATAATAACACAACAGTTTTCTTCCTTTGTTTTCTGCCTTCTGAGCTCCTTTGGCACTTTTATTTATTCACATGTTCAAGAAAAGGCTTTCATTAAATCTCTTGTCTCCAAGATCTGGAGATGCAGGACCCTTTCCAAACCTCCATCATAGTCCTTGGGATAAAATCACAAAAGGTTGACCACTGCACAGTGCAACCGACACCTCCCAGCTAGGACCGACTCCTGCTGTGGGCAGAAATGCCATCTGAGAGAGTCCGAAGGGCTTCACATGTCTTACCAATCTGGGGTGGGATTTTTACGCTCACTGATACCAGCAGGAGCTAAGGTTAGTCCTAGCTGTGTTGGAAGAACACACTTTAAAAAACCTTGTTCTCCCTTAAATAGGTGTGTTGAATCTGTTTGTCATGGAGCAGAGAGGTAACAGGAGGGAAAGAGAAGACGACCTATGATATGCCAGAGAAAAGGAGGTACGGAGAACCTTTGTGGAGAAAGCAGAAACAAAGGATGTTACTCTCATTTGTGGGTTCCAGCTGGGCAAGCCCCTCCACAGCACTCAAATGCTATCAGCTTTCTGTTTCACTGTTTCTGGAGAGTAGTTTTAGCCTCATCTGTGCACAGAAAGTATAAGGCAACCTGAACTCACTCTGGAAGTGCAATTTCAGAAAAAAACCAACAGGACACCCACTCAGTGCTGCGCTGGTTCAAGGGGGACCAGTCCTGTTCCTGCTGAAGACCAAGAGGGATTTGTTAGTGACTAACCTGAGCTGGAACAGGAGAGGTACCTCACTCTGCCATAGCCTGATGAGTGACTATGAGAGGCAGTGAAAAGACTCCTGTCGATTTAAATACCCATTAACTGTTTAACTAACTAAATGGGGTTTATGACTGCTTTGCATTAAAGCTGGTAGATATCAGCAATCTGACCCCAGCATTGTAAACAGCAAGACAGAGCTTTAATTTGCTTATTCTTTGAAGACTGGCCTTTTAGCATTCTAATAAGGCAGGATTCTAATCTACACAGGATGAACTACAGTATGTTTTAAATAATTATACGGCATGGTTAAACAGTCATTATTGTAGGAGGACAAAGACCAAAAAGATTAGTTCATACTAAATATTTCTCTTAAGTGATGTTGTTTTCCCCTCCTAATTTGGTTTCCTTACAACAAACTTTGCCTTCACAACTATTCCCTTGATTACTGTAAGAATGCCAGC
Source organism: Phalacrocorax aristotelis (assembly GCF_949628215.1). Classification (NCBI taxonomy): domain Eukaryota; kingdom Metazoa; phylum Chordata; class Aves; order Suliformes; family Phalacrocoracidae; genus Phalacrocorax; species Phalacrocorax aristotelis. The sequence goes on from NC_134280.1 coordinate 57,813,472, forward strand.
ATAATTTAGTATTTGGGGCTGGTACACAGAGAATGGCAAAAACCTGACTCAAGCAAGTTTTGCTGCAGATTGGAGATTCGGCTTACTGCACAGAAAGCAGTTTTCTATATGAAAACTATTAAAGTATATGGAGAGTAATTAAAAGCATCAATTAAGAATGTGAAGTATAAATAATTCTCTATTAGCTAGAAAACTTATTCTGACATACTAAAATGGGTGCTTAAAAGAAACTGAGATGTGGGCTGCCACTTATTCAGAGCTCTAAAATCATTCCAAGTGGTGTCTAAATGTATCATTTGATGCAGTATTTATAGGGAAATAATTTATTCCTATAATTTAAATTAGCGTGATACACTGTCACTGTATTCATCTGTATGAAGATACCCAGAAGTGCTACTGCTATGCTGACAGTTAAACTTACTTCTGTGAATGAACTTGTCTTCTTACGTGTGTGAAAGAGACACAACCTGACATACTCTACGCGCTAGCCTTCCCGTGACAGGAAAAAGGGCAACAGCATTATCAATTGCTCCTATGCTTTGTCACATTTTCCTGAGATTGTTCATTTTTACTGTGAAATAGTAACCATTTAACTCATATTTCATCTTAAAATTATTCTGTGAGAATTATGAATATATTTAATGGCTCTATGGCAGGAATTTCCTGTTTTACATATGGTTGGGTAGCTTTTTCCTATGGAGAGTCATTGCAGAAAGTTGAACTCCTTGGTTCTGCAGAGTTGCATTCAAAAAACAGCAGAGACACTTAGCACCGGTCTTTAGCAGAATGCAACAAAGCAGACAGTTACCCGCCATCCCACATGCAATTGCTCCAGAAGGTTATGAGTGAGATTTTTTACGGAAAACAAGAATTCCAGCAAACTTCAGTCAAACTAACCTTGCTATTGCTTGGGAATTTGCTGATATTAGTCCCGAAAATCTGACAAAAGCTGGGGAATGTGTACCTCACCTATGGATGTTTAATACTATAGAAGAAAGGAAAAAGAAGAAGTAACATTTTTGCTTTTTAAGACAAATGCACAGTTTTTCAAGAGCAAGAAGATACCCATAGCCCTGTGGTCTGATCTAGTAACTGCATGATGACATCTTCTCCCAAGAAGAGCTTGGGGACAGACTGAGCTTTGAAAGACAGATTATTCTTCAGAACCTTTCAGGAAGACATCAACTCACACATCCCTTTGCGATGTGTTATGCTTTGCCCTTCGTCCACAGTCAACTCAGAAGTTCAGGCCAAGGCAGGGGCTCTTGCCTGGGAGTGCAACTTCTCAGATGCTGGATAAAACACAATAAGCAGGAGCAAGCAGCTTATAGGTACTCACTGGCGACATGTTGCATCCAAGTAGGGGCATGAAGAGAGGAATTAGGGGTAAGAATGGCCTGAGAACAGGACTGTCGTCTTCAGCATCTCCAGCAGAACTGAGGAGTACAGCTGACTCAGAATATTATATTTTGGGCACCAAGAGATCTTGGGTCTCCACCAAATAAAATAAATACTCCATTGCATCCAGCCAGACCAACCATTTCAGGTAAGTTACAGCAAACACATCCTAAAAAGCCAGTTGGATAGTCTCAATTCAAATATAGTCTAACATGCTTCTTTATAGCTCACTTTCCCTTGTCACCTACCTGTGCAGGTAGGCACCTACCTACTCCTCATTTCTGACTGCATGATCATGCTCAGCGTGAAAAGCCTTATTCTCACTTGCTGAGTTTAACCCTTTACAGCTCCTGCTGTAGCTGTGTTGCTGTGTCACAGGAGGTTGTAGGAAGAAAATGGAGCTATAAAAGGCACCGTCTATACCTTTGTCATCTCACTAAGGGAACAATCCAAATTGTGAACCCAAGTCCTAACCTACCCTTACTCAAAGTGTGGTAGCAGCAGGCAATGCCCCCACCTACTTTCCTTGCAAATCACAGTCAGTTGTATTAAATATATTTTAGAAACACACATGCTGGATCACCTGAAGAACAGCAGTCTCAGCTCACTTGTATTTTTAAGCAAGATACAATGGTAAATCTTCCATCCAGAGGAGTAATGTGTTAACCCACTGTGCCACCTAATCGTCTCATTTTGATTGTACAAAAATAATTTAGGGACTTAGCAGTTTGAAACTGTCTTTTCTGGTGCCTAAGTGCTTCATTTTAATAGATATTAGCTGTTAAAGATACTCATTTTAACAATGACATTTACAGCTTTAACCAGTCTATCATAGAGTACAAGTGCATCACTTAGCAGGATAGTACTGTTTAAAAAATAATCTACCTGCTTTAATGCATATTGGAATGTGTTAGTTGATGTTGAATTAGGTCATTTTAACCCTTCAGCTTTTGTTCAGGAGCATGAATACGTTTCAGACCCTTTTAGTTCAACACTGAACTAAAAGATTCTTCCACACAATCATATAATTCACTTATGTCTCCCCTTCCATTTAAATTCATTTCCATTAATTCATTTAAATTAATTAAGTTTCTCAACATCACTGCAAAGAGTTTAAGAGCTACCGCTCCCCAGTTTGGGATTGCAGACCCAATGCATTTGAGATGGATGGAATAACTCCCACTGTTTTGAAGCAGGCCAAAGTACTAGGCTTTTTCATATCACAGAAAAGACTCCCATCAATTTACAAGGGAACTGGGTTGAGGCACAGGTGACTGAACCAAAGCCACGCACCACTTCATGGCATTGTAAACCTTCTGAGAGATCCCAGATGTGCAGATTCCTCCATATCTGTAACCACAACCCTACCCTTCTTTTGAAACAGAATCATGAGACAGCAGATGATGAAGAAAATGTCAACGGGCTGTATAAACATGCACTGGAAATCTAAGAAGCTGATTCCTCCTTTGTTGCTAAAGGCAGAAAAACTACCATGCTAGATCAAACAGCAAATCCAATTAACACAGTATCTCCTCTCACAGTGGCCAGGTCTTAGGAATGAATATAAGAATTATGTTACACCATCTCTTTCTCTCACAACCAAAAATGTAAACTCCTTCCTGAGCCAGACCTTGTACCCAGACCAAGTACTTTTAAACAACCCTGCAGCCTTTTCTGGTCTGTCTTGATTACTGCTCAAAATGGACAGTTAGGAAATGAAATGAGGGTACAGCTCCCTGAGTGAGATGGAGTCTTGACCCTGAACAGACTTGGGTACTCTCCATCAGCTGACTGAAGGTCATCTGCTGGCTCTATAGCATCCATAGAGACTGATACTGTCTCTCCAGGAGCAACTGGTGGAATGTATTTGTGCTTCCATGCAAGTCTGTGCCTTTCCATTTCCCACTGATTTCTTGCAGGTGGAGGAGTTGCTGCCCTCCCCAGTGGCAGAAGTCCAGCCCAGAGGGAGACCCCAAGGAAGCTTGTGGAAGCTGGAAGCTTGCCCTTGCACAAAAGTAAGGACGCAGTCACTGAAGTAGGTTCCTGCTGAGCTGCCGACTGGAAATATCTCACATGACCTCAAAGCAGTGGAGCTCACTGCTGTTTGCAGACACTGTTGGGCAGCCATTTGCCAATAATGTGCTCATATGGGCCTGGCTGAAAGAAGGAAGGGGCAACATGCAGGGCCGCACGTGCTCCACTGCCTTCTACTTGCATCCCTTTGAGATGGGCAATGAGAACTACACAGAGCTCCTGAAATGTGGGCATGCCACCAATTTATGCAGTGGAATAAATGTTTTCTCTTCTGTTTTCTACTCTCTGCTTAATAATTCGTAAAATTTTCCTTGGTTTCCCAGCTGCTGTTGAGCAATAGGTAGCTACTGTTAGAGCGCTAACCACTGTGACTCCACAATATTTCTTCTGAGTTTTAAAGTGTCATTTGCCCTTGCTTAATCTTAGCCAGTTTGATATGTAGGTATTGTCAGGGCTCTTATTTTCCAGTGGGCATTACTTTGACCATATTGCAATTGAATTTCTCTGCCATTTAAGTTATCCAGCAACAGGAATGCCGCAGTCATTAGGTAATGGAAAACCCTTCCACAGCTTTCTTGCAGGCTAATTCGTATTTGCCTCTCCTGAATAATAGTTACCAACTATGCTATATGATAATGTTCTAGAGATTTGAATGGCCATGGTATTCAGATTTCACTGCATGGCTTAGGTCTCAGGAGAAAGACAGCTCTCTGGATGGGGGGTATTCTTTGTACATGTAAATTTTGATAAAGGTGTCCACATTTTTTTAACACCTCATGTCATGTCTGAACTACCTTACGAGGGATGCAGCATAAACAGTGATTTAAATACAGGTGTCTGAAAACTATTAGATTAGAAGTTAAACCCAGTCTTCTATCGGTCTGTCTAGCACGTTGAGTTTCTTCAGAGGTTATCATGCTTTTGCAGGAGAGCAACAGAAAGTAACCAGGACCACAGAGCACATCAGATATATTATTCCTTAGTAACTAGAGGTTAATAAAGCCATTTTCCCAATACAGAATTAAAAAGATATTAAAAAGTCATCATCTTATCCTGAAAATGATGTAACACTGTGTGCAAAATTCAAGGTTTGACATGAGGGTACAACAACACATGAAAAAATAATTTGTCAGGCCCAGTTCAGGAAAGAGTTTCTTGTTATAGGAGTATGTGCTTCATTTTATCACTTGCTAAAGCATCTCTGCTTTTCTAAATAGCAATAGAGTTAAGTGTCTGATGTAGTCTCCTGAATGAGAAATTCTAATGACAATTAAGTATAATTCATCGGGTCTAAGGCTACTTACCTGAAACAAGACACTGATACATTTGCATACAATAAATGACAGCTTCAGCATCCGCAGAGTACAATATTGGCTTGCTGATAGGACGCAATTACGACAAAAAGAACTTGGGGATATTTTTTCCTTTAGCAGACCATGCAAAACTAAACAGGAAATGGGCTCAGATTTCCACCAGAAAGCTAAGTACAGCACCAACTAATATATCCATTAGTATTCACGGGGTTTTAGCAGACTTAGAGCTCTCTGTACCAGGTGCTGGGCAGCCATGAATGGAGTTGGATAAAAGAGATAGTGTCCTCCTGCAGAGCACTAAAATTTTGCTCATAGGAGACACCGTTCCCTTTGTGAATGGGAATAAATCACCCAAATGGGTCACATAGGACAACAGCAAAAAGCAAAACTATAATTTTAAAAGCTAAAAGTGAAATTTTGTGGGGCTTTTTTGGTGACCACCTGCTGCTTCTCAGCACCTGTGTACTAAAACTCAAGATCCTTTCTCAGCTTTATTACAACAAAAATCACTTAGGTCCTACCAGAAGTACCACACTTAGTTATTAGGTCAGCTTTTCTAGAACTGATACAGAATAGATTTCTGAATTCACAAGAGAAACTTTTACCATCAGTTTGGAGGAAATCTTCCTAAAATTCATATCACTGCACCATTCATTTAGGGAGAAAAAATACTATTTTCCAAATGATTAGAAAGGACTAATTTCCTAACTTGCATTTACAGGTATACTTTGCAGTAAGTATATGTAAGGAACCATGGACAAAAGAACATGCAAACGAATGGAAAATTAAAACACTCTATGCAATGCACTGTCATAGAGTTCTGTGCACGTGTGTGTTTACAAATATGTTATGTATGAAGTTCTGAGGACTAGATATAAAATTTGTTAGATAAATGAAACCGGGTTATAATTAAAACAACTCTGTACTATCAAAAATAGCATGTGCTACAAAAATGCCTGGGAGATCAGTCCAGGTGTATTAAACTATTGACAAACTGCCCGATGTGCCAGCTTTTGGGTTATTAACTTTGTACATATAGGCTTGTTTTAGATACAAGGTGTGATGGTTAGTTTGTTGTCCTAAGGAGCTGATACTAGGCCATATATTTTGAATTTCCCTGTACTTGATCAGGGCAAGATGTGAAAAACAAAGCACATCCTAAGACTGACATCTCAGAGGGTTTCTGAAGTGTCTGTGTTCAGACTACAGAGTTTTCACCCATGTATGAAAGGGAATGTCCAGGGTACACAGCTGACAAACATAACCCTCCCAACAGCCTCCAACATGTCACAAAACAGAATATTTAAGGTGAACATGAAACTGTTCAGCTTCTACTTTTGTTTCCCATCTGCCTTTATGCAAGAGAAAGAAAAACAAAGGAGCTGACATCTGACCACAAGGGATGTCCGGAGATCTATACTAAGAGAGCAGCACAGTTTCAGGGACAGCCGTTTCACCCATCTAGCCAGAAGAATTGGGATCTCAACCTTACTAATAGTGATTTGGGGTCAATCACTATGCTGTGTTTCTTCTTGTCCCTTGTCTACTTAGCAACAAGACACATTAGCATAATGAGTCCTCAAACTCCTGATTTTTTTGGCGAACAATATGAACAAAAGTAATCCCTATGATTCACCCCCCAAATCAACTAATGACTTAGTCAGTGACATCACCTCCTTTCAGGGACTTCTTGCACAGGAAGCAACAGCTACTTGAGATACTTAACTATATGAACGTATCTCACTCTTGCTACGACCACTTTCTACCAAAACCACGCCAAGCTCTCTTCTTTTTACAGTTCTCTGGAAGTGAGACCAGGACTGCCTTCCACCATAGTCCTTCAGCTGGTGACCTTTTTAGTGCAAGGATCTTGTAACAGACTTTCTGTGAGCAGAAGCCAGTATCAGCCAGGTATGTATGAATCTGTGGCTCAGGTTTTCAAATTCCTTGACATTAGCATCCACAGTGCTGTTGATTTGTGTCCCTCCAGTTATGACACTGAGGTTGCTAATGCGGTCATTCCTGTAGAACTCATATCCGATTAGCTGAAAGAACAGATGTGCGGCTTCTAAAATTTGCATTACCCATTTCCACCTGTGAGAATAATACCATCAGCTCGCCAATTACTCATGGAGACTTCAGCTTGAACTCCAGACCCAAATCTTTTTACAAGCAGTACGTTTAACAAATCAGTAGTGTACTCTGCAAAAATGCAACTAAACTGGAGTTGAAGAAAACATCTGTCTCCTGTGTACACCATTGTGATGCTTTATGTCAGTTAGCATCAGTCAAGCTTGCAGTTTAACTCTGTTTCAGGGCATTTTTTACATGCATCAAAAGGTTTGTCATTTTTCTGTGATTTAGGTAAAGGTAGGTTAGGTAATAAAATTCTGTAGGCTGGCAAGCACTGAAGCAAACCTCAGCTTTTACCTTTATGTTCCCAGATGCCTACATTTCCAGTGGGTAGTGTGTCATATGTCTAAAGAAAATGAATGCTAATGAAATAGAAAGTGGTGAAAAGCTGCTATAATGGTAGAAGGTTGCTCAGCTAATAGAACAGGTTCTGATAGAGGCAATTGGTAGAGCTTTCCCAGAGCTCTAAAAAATAATTATTTATATATCTATATGAGCAGCGAGTGGAGAACTGGGGTGGAAAGGGGGATCCACTGGCAAGTCTGTGTATAAGGGATCTTCTGGAGGCTACCTAATGCGCACTCTCACTGCCTTGTGGGTTCCAGGGGAAAACTCTTCCTCTATTCCATAGCTCAGAAACCAGCCTGCTGCTGAGACACACTTCTGTATTACGTTAGGGACAGGGTAATGGATTTTGAACTATGGCTCTTCAATAGAAGTTCTTCTTTCACCCCAGCTGGAAGGCAAAAGTATTATGTCTGCTTCAGCCCAGAACTGTTATCACACAGGAACTAACCCCAGACTTTTCAGAAAATTCATAGATTCCATCAGCTTTTTTATTAAAATGTCACATTCTTCCACTCTTAAACATTTCACTAAATGCAAGAGCCACAGAGGGGAAAATGTTGGCCTCAGAAAAGCCAAGACAGGATTAAAACCCTAGACCCCGCTCAAATCAACAGAACTGTTTCCATTTCACTAAAGGGATGGCAATGGGGAGGGGAAATTGCAGCTATTTTGCCAATGCTTTTCAAAAGGATTTTTTTTAATAGAAAACTTGAAAATCTGACTCATTTTCATAACTGACATACACACAAGCATATGGGTAAGAGAGAGTCAACTTTCCAATCAACCCTCTAGGCCTCCAGAGGTCTGCCACCTTCAGCCGGTAGTTTTTGGAGGATGATGTTTCATTAATGGATCAAATCCAGAACTGAACATGAATCCAACTGGCACACATGATGCCTTCAAGCTGACAAGTTGTTCCTTGGAGCGTTAGCAATTCTTTCCTCTCCTGCCCTAGCTTTAAAGCCAAATATTAGCAGTATGATGGACTATTTCATCATGGTATTTCACAATGATGTTATAACACCCGTGTTTTCTGAATGGGAGCACATGGAGCTCCAGGAAATTCTACATCTAGGCTCAGCCTTCAGCAGTTATTGATAAGCATCTTCCCGAATTAGTCAGGCCCTCCTCCTGTCCTCCGAGAGCAGGGAGCTTGGGTAAATGGCCCTATCAGCCCCTGTCTTGCTATGGGGCCTGGCTGAGTCCCCCTTCGTTCCCCTGCGAACACCAGCTCAGACTCTTTCCTCGACTCCTTGTCCAGTTTCATTCTCAACAGCCACTGCAATCTGGTGCCAGAGTTCACGTGCAGGTAGTGCTCCAGGCTCCCAATAGCTGTAAAGTTCCTCTCTTCTCACACCTTTCTCAAGCACTCACTTATGACTAAGCAAATCTTATGTTCAGGCGATAGATATGCCTTACTTCATTGCTTGTGTAGCTCCCCACCACTACCTTCAGTGAGGAATACAACAAACTAAAGAAAAAAGAAAAAAAATCTGTTTCCACACACGTTTGGTTTACAAACCACAAAAGTCCTTGCTTTTAAATACGTGTTATATAAAGAAGCAGGCAGTGATGGCCTGTCCTCAAACTACAGTACTCTATATGCATCGATTACAGAGAAGGGCTTATTCTAACAGAAAGGACCCTTGAACGCTTGTATCTTTTCTGACTTAAAGTGGTGGCACGGCACCTCCTGTACACTGATATCTAAAATGATGGACTAGAGCTGAGATTCAGTTTCTGGTGATAATTGTCTAGTGCCAACTGCCTTCTATGTCAGCATCTGCCTTCACACTCAAAATCCAATTCACAGAAATACTGGATTGCTCACTGGTAGTGAAGAAGCTTTTCATGAACTTTGAAAGTAAAGACAGAGCTTCAGGGTTTCAGTCCAGGTCCAAAATTTATTATGTTTTCTGTGCATCACAGTGCAAGGGTGTGTAAGCCAGTCTTAATGGAAAAGCTTTGGTGGCATTCTAGTTAGCTTTGATTTAAAGCTTAATTTAGGTCCTGAAAAGGGTTAGTGCATCTTTACAGCCATCTTGTAATTCTCCAAGAGTCCTGCCATGAAGTTAGCCAAGTCCACATTTCAACACGGCAGGGTCACTTTCAGATCAAAGAGGTACTCAGCTACCAAAATCCACTGAGAGAAGGTTTATACCTTGTCCAAAAATCTACCAAAATGGAGGCAGGCAATTCACGTTACTCTTCAAGTGCATTCAAAGGAGATGTAATGAAAATAATGTGTCATATATACATACATATATATAGTCACTCATGATGTTAAATGATAACTGAAATTCTGGGTTGAAAGTGGATCTAACTAAATATTTTAAACTGAATATTAGAGCTGAGAGAATAATTGGCATCAAATAATTCACCTGATGAATTTAGCTTCTTTTTCAGCTTGTAGAGTGTCTGCATAGAGATTGCCATCTCCTTAGATTTGATCATTACTTTAAATGAGTCTCAATTTTATAGTGTAATTCTTTCCCTACATAGGTTGATGGTGAGGAGTCTCCAGTGCTTTCCTGACACTTCATATCTGAAGTTTGATCTGTGAATGTTAGCTGCGAGCAGCTGCGCACATAACACGGTTTTGCTCTGACCCACAGTTTGATGTGCACATCCTGTTTGAAAATTTGAGTGTGCCAGCTCAGCACTTAGTTTTTACAAGCACTTGTGTGGGTGAAAGCTGACAGCTAAAGTATCAGGAAAAAGCAAATAATAAGCAGAAAGTATTGTAGAAAGATGCTCACTTTTAAATATTAGCAAATCCTCGACAATAACAAAGAGGGCTGAAGAAGGCTTTTCACCTCTCCTTAGTATAAGCACCTCCAACAATAGCCCTTAATTAGTTCGAAGCAGAGGATATAGTGTTACTGGAATCAATACAAACCCTCAAGTATTTCTGCTGCTGGAATGGAGCAAGCCCATATACCAGTACAGGCTGGGTATAACAGGATAGAAAGCAGCTTTGCAGAAAAAGCAGCTGGGGTCCTGGTGAATGTGTGTAAGCAGTGTCCCTTGCAGCCAAGGCAGCCAGTTGCACACAGGGTTGCGCTTGCAGCCAGGGCAGCCAGCTGCATGCCGGGCTGCCTTTGCAAGAGCGTACCCAGTAGGACAAGGGAGATGATGACTCCCCCATCATTCAGCACTGATAAGACTGTATCTGGAGTGTGGTGCCCAGTTCTGGGTTCCCCTGCACAGAAAATAAAGACATTGACATACCGGAGCAAGTAAAGCAGAGGCCACTAATATGGCTAGAGAGCTGGAATAACATAACGTGATGAGCAGCTGAAGCAATTGGGTTTGTTCAGTCCAAAGAAGAGAAGGTGAGAGAGAGATGTTACTGCTGTCTACTGCAACCTAATAAGATGGTACAAAGAAATGGAGTCAGACTCTTCTTGGAGGTGCACACTGATGAGACAAGAGACTATGGACACAAGTTACAACTTGGGAAAATACAGGAGCAGATTGTACTGAGAGGCTGTGGAGTGTCCACCCTTGGAGGCGGTGAAAACCCAAATGGACATGGCTCTGAGCAACCTGCTCTCACCAGACATGCTTAGAGTAGGAGGTAGGACTGTATGACCTTTGGAGGTCCCTTCCAACCTGTGCACTTCTATGATTCCCTGATACTCTAATAAATATTTTTCCAGTGCTTGGAGAAAGTCCAAAATATTTTTACGTCCCCGATCTGTATTTCTGTAAGAAAGTAAAGATTTTTATAGTAATTTCTGACTATGGAGAGAATTTGATTATTAAAATCCACACCACCAGAGCTAGATTAGTGGCAAAATGAAGGACACAAAACCAAAGGTGCAAAATTCCTTAAGGGTCGGGTTCTCTGTGAGTATATCTCAGCCTAGCATAAGCGACTTATGGCCACCCTGATTTACACCAGCAGAGAGTTCTGCATTGAATCTTAAGACTGCATAAATGAATGTGTTTCACAGTTAACATAACCTCATGTATAGTACAGCTATTTTTAAGAAATCCAAAAAGTCTGTCTTTCTCGGTGTTGTACCATAGTAGGAACCTATGTGCACCTCCTGTGATCTCTGGCTTGCAATATTATTGTGCCTGACACAGGATTATTAGGTACTGAAATAAACTTCAGCTTTTAATGACTAAATGTCATGCAAGACGATGCTGGACTTGAAAGCCAGCAGAAAAGCCCTAGGCTGTTTCAGAATTCAGATTCAAATTATTCAGTTATCTGTACTCCTTTTAGATATCTATAAATATCTACACTCCACAGGGTGCTCATGCAATTTCTGATGGTTTACCAGACTGAAGCCACCTCCTCAACTGTGGGTTAGAGTTGTAACTCCTTGATATCGATGAAAAGGCAAGGGACTTAGTTATGAAGGTCATTTTTCAACTGAACAGTTAACTGGAGGGCACCACAGAATGAGTTTAGCTCTCTTTTGTCTCACAAATTTTGCAATCAAAGAATATAAACATGAACAAAGCCGTTAAGGAGACCTCTTCTTGCCGAACGCTCTGGAAAAAAATTTAACTAACTTAATAAGGTAAAAAATTAGAACATTTTCATTAACACAAAATTTTCTTTTTAATTAGGGTTTTGCAGGCTAAGTCTCCTAATGAATGAAGGAATGGAATTTCAAGATTATTTGAATTGCTTTTTTTTTCCTCTTGCTGAGAAGAACAAATGTAACTTTTTGCAAAATAAATTCAGTTGGTAATTGGAGACTTTCTAATTAACTATTTCATGGATTGAGTTTTCACAGGCCTATAAAAATGAATTGCTATGAGATGGCTGCTCTCCTAACTAATCGTCGAGAGCTCTGAGTGCTCTAAGAACACAGCCAGAGCAAACCGTGCTGAGACACATGCAGTGGGCACAGGTATAGGCAATTTACTCCCGCACAAAGTGGCTGCAAAACGGGTCCAGAGGCTAATTGTCCCCTTTGTAAGGAAGCAGATACAGGGCACAGATGCTAAAGATTATAGAGACATATTTATTGGAGGGACCTGTAACCATAGCACACGTGTGCTGGGCCCACACTGTATAAGGTGCTAAGGAGAGGAAAGACAGCTTTTATAGGGATGTGAAGGAAGGCTCCCTAGTGACAAGCTATAGCAGCCACAGAGCCAACAAACGCTGGCTGTGCCACACAATAAAGCCTGGCCTGATATCACACAACCAGTAATAGCACGATAGGCCATCAGCAAATGTGAAGCAAATTAACCCAGCTGAACACTTCACACCTGGACACAGCTGGTGGGACCTGGCCACAACAGGGGAGGTGTGGAGGGTGTCATCAGAGTTGGTGCTCACCTCTGCACACACACAGCAACTGCAAAAACTCTGTGCACTGGGGCCAAGCTGAACTGATCCGTCCACAGGTGTTGCACAGCACTGCATGAGCCCATTGTGTGGACACCAGAGACACGTCTTCAGCTCCGCCAACTACGACGACTCTAAAAAAAGTTATATATATATCAAATATACAACATATATATAACACAGATATATGTTATGATAGAAGCAAAATAAATTAAGTTATATTTAAGTTTATATATTTTACAAGTTAAAAGACAAAAGTAGTCTAAAGCTGGCAGACTTGGTAGATCCCTGTGCAACAGGGATGAGATGCTGCTTTTGACCTAAAGCTCTGGCCCCCTTGTTGCAGCAGCTTCAGAAACCTTTCATATGGGCTAATATGTCCACACTGCTATATGCTATGCCAGAACAGGCTATAAAACCAATTGCCAGGTGACACTATTAACCAGAGAAATGCACTTGATCCACAGAGGTTAGAAGCTTGAGCAGATGGGCTAAGGCAGACAGAACACTGTGATATACAAGACAGGTCAAAGCAAAGTTGTGGGAATGGGCCTGGATATTTGAAGAAATGGTAAAATCAGGTTTTCCTAAAAGAAAACATTAGCAAGCAGTAAGAGAATGAGGCACAGCTAATTATAAATGTAATACATGGGTCGCTGCTTGCTACTGCTCACTGCTCATAGACTTCAGCCCTACTCTACACTCTCAGGCTTCTAACTCTTACTGTGTTTTTAATATTCATTAAAATCTCAATGGTAGTCCTCTAGCTCAAGACATGGAGAAACCTGGAGTTTGGGTTTGGAAGACTAGGGTAATATCTCCATTAATGCCCATCAAAACACAAACGAGGTCTGTTTAACCATTTTGTTCTTCCATGAGAAATGATCAGGTTTGTTTGCAGTAAGTGCAGAAGCACTGGCACTCCCGTGTTCAGCAAAGGGGTACAAGTGATAAGAAGGCAGTGACCCTTTACTAAATGAGTCATCCCAGGCACAATACATGAGAGGCAGAAAAAACCCAAAAAGTATCCTAATAAACAGAATACTGGAAAGCAAAGATATAGTGATGGCAAAGGTTATGATAAAACAGAGATTTTGGTCAGTTGTCTTAATCTATTTACACAGCGGGAGGTTTTCAACAAATTGCATTGCAAGATTAGAAATGAATTTGCATGTTCTGAAAACAGACATTGAAGTTCAGGAACACAGAGCAAACGCACATCATTTGTACCACGTACCCAGCACTAAAAGCAAAACCTAAGCGTTATTTGATGTCATGGTGGCCACACGCTAATGTAGAATAGGATAGAATAGAATAGTTTCAGTTGGAAGGAACCTACAACGATCATCTAGTTCAAATGACCCTTTACAACACAGTAAGATATGAAGTTGTGGGATGGGAAGGCCCATACAGGGTCAGTCTGAAACAGAAAATGCAGATGTCTTAAAATCTTGTAAAATTTATCAAATAAACACAGTGTAGTAGAAATTAAAGATGTTTAACAGATTGGAATTATTTAAGGATATATCATATATACTATTATTCAGCCAAAAATACACACACATGCATAAGATTTCATTAGGCAATTAGAAAAGATGTTAAATCTGATCTTTCCTGGAAGATAAAGTCAGATCTTATTTGGTGTTTGATGATACCATCTATTTAAGTTAAGAGCACAATCACTTAAATAAGTGACTGAAGAAGTGCAAGATTCAGATCTGGAAGACGGTAATGCTGAGTGCAGTCCCAGAAAAACAATCACTGTATTTTCCTGCAGACTAGAAGACTGGGTAGATCCTAATGCTAGACTTAGGTTTAGAAAAAAACACCTATAGGTATTTTTTCAGACAATTTTTTTTCCTGTATGCCCACTGTTTTACATGATCAGCTTCAGACAAGAAGCAAACGAGACACTATCACGGACCGGGTACTGTGGATGTGACGATGGTACCCCAGAGATATCTTTTTTCTATTTGTCTCATGCTATTCTCAGGCCAAGGAAGGACACACAAGACTGAGACTCAGCAGAGGTTGGCCCCATTCCTTTTTAGACCACAAAGATACATATGAGCAGCTGAAACTGGCTTCAGTGGATATTTATATAAGCTGAAAAGCTGCTTCAGGTACCCTGCAGGCAAGGAGAATCTGCCCCACGCCTATAGGATTCACGCAGCTCTGGGGTGCTGGAAAGCCAGCTGCAGGAAATGCTGTGGCCTTACGCTGTAGGTGCTCCTGGGTGGCGGGGGGTATTTCTATTTGTTTTCTCTCATTCTGTCCTTTGTTTACTTTTGTGCGTGGGCTAATGGCTGGGTGCTTTTCAAAAATACAAACGCTTCTCCCCAGAAAGCACATCCCATAGCACAGTACAGCGTGCTGGCTGCAGAACCCTTTTTGTATTCCTTGTGCACTGGGCAGGGATTTTTTCATTTCATGCATCATCCATAACTTGCCGCAGCAATTCCAAAAATCTCTACCACGCTCACATGAATACGAATAATTTAAATTCACATTTTTGCTTTTGGAAATTTATCATCATAGAAGTCGGGCTCATAAAGCAACTGTATTTCTGAAATTTCTCACAGAATAATCAAGTGATGGCATTGCCCAACAAGACAGCCTAATTGCATTGGTATCGTACAGGCACTCTGAGCTATGACTCCATCTCACAAGAAGGTCAGCTAGTGACATAAATCTGTCACCAGTATTACTGTTCACTCTACTGTTTTTCTTTGATAGTTCTTTATATAGACTAATTTAATAAACAATTTAAAAACAAAGGGGTGTTGCTCATGCTATAGGAAGGTATCTTTTCTCTGCCAATGGCCAGTGGCAAACGTTCTGGAGGACCTTACATGATATGCTGCTGTGGGCAGTTATGGAAGAATCAGCTTGGAGCAGATGTTACTTCTTAGCCCTCAGTAGTGTCCACTGGGTTTTGGCCAAAGAACGAGATACTGCATTTCTTAAACATAATTGTGAAAACAGGTCTCAGAGAAAATGTTAGCTTTCAGAACAAGCAAAGCAAATTATACCTTAGCCATAAGCAATGAGTTCCACAGTTTCTCAATTTTAAATGCATTGGCCTTTGAGAACCAAATGTCACCATCATGTCTACCACAGGGGCAAGGGCAGCTGACGGGAATGCCCAGGTTACAAGCCACCTCTCACAAAAGCCACCTGGAGGCTGCTGCTTCACAAGCTGGTGCTTCCCCAAATCCTGCGTGCACCGGCTAACTCTAGCTGTGTGTGCATGTCAAGGCTCTGTGCCTGCCACTGCCTCCACAACTGCCCCATAGCACGGGGTTGTGCAAGGAGAATTAGGTCTATGTTTTGCACTATAAATTTTTTTTTTTGTAACTGAGATTACTCTCTTTCCCAGTGTGTGTATCTTTATTACATTCAGCTGAGTGCTTCCACACCCAGCAACTCTTACAGGAAAAAGTAAGAAGCTAGAAAAGAGCAGAAGGGAAGAAATGAATTGCAGTAGCTTTCCTGTTGAGCTCACGTCTGGCTGAGGGCCTGCTCAGGATTCCAGAAACTAGGCGTGCCAACTGCTCAAAGGATGCTAAAGAAGTTTTCCCAAACAGTTAAACCAATCTTGTAATTACACACAGAGCATTTAAGACAACTGTCCTAAATTTGTCATTCAAGCCATGAAGCCTCCATTGGAAAAAGGATACACACAAAAGCTTTCCAGGAAGACAGGCAACATTATTTAGCGCCTACCCAGCCAAAAACTTAAACCAAGTTTGAACCCTGTCATTCCTTTCTTCATTAGTGGAACAAAAAAATCTTAAGTTTTTCCTGTTACCAACCTGCTGTTGGAAGTGACAGGGTATCCTTGGGTACCATTCCAGCTGCCCGTGTGGTGTGCCCCAAAAGGGTTTGTCACAAAGCACACTGTAACTCCTGCCGGCCAGGCACCAGTGCTGCCTGCTGCCTCAAGGAGTTTTATCTAAAAATAGAAGCCGCTTAAGAAAAATGACCACTTTTTTAGAAGAACAGTCAGTTTCTCTCTGAATCAATTTAAGCCTGAGCACATCAATGACATAGAGCTTGACCTAAAGAGCTCCACAGAAATCAAGACCTAAGGTAAAGGTGGGACAGTAATATAGAAGAAGATAAGGAGACTATGGGCCTGATCCAAAGGCCATTAGGTCAGTGGCAAACTTTAATGTTGATGTAAATGGGCTTTGGAACAGGCCATGCTGGAGAAAAGAGCACTCCTTATTACAAAAAATAAGCAGCCATTAGAAATGGACTAGAAGTTAAAAGAAGTTTTTTGCAGGCAAAACTTCCTTCCCTTTTTTCCAGCATCTCAGCAAAGGATTGGACCATTTGGCCTCAAAAATAAGCAAGCACCAGGTTGCCACCTCATCCCAAGTGAGCACCCAGAGGTCAGAAGACTCCGCTTCCTGCATCAGGAGCTCGAGTTCACAGTAGCACATGGATACAGTTTGCACAAGCTGTTTCCACAGCTAAAATGTGGTCAGACTCTCTGGTCCAGCTGTGCTTGCAGCTCCTTTAGGTCCTTCGTTCGCATAGCTGGGCACCCAGTCAGAAACACTGCCCACCTGAATTACTGCATACATACATTTTGCATGAGCGACTGAGGGAATCTATTCCCAGCTCACCAGGGAGCTGTGATGGTTTGAATAAAGAGAGAGGAGCTGGGTAGTGGTAGTGAATGCTAAACCCTCACCCACACCACCCCACCTTGAGCTGCTGTTTGTCAGTGGGTGCAACGGGATTTTTTGACTCAGGTATAACAGTCACTAATTTAGGGAGAGAATGCAAATATTTACTCCTTAGTGATGTGATGTCATTTGGCTCCAGCCAGCAACTAAGCACCACGCAGCTGCTCGCTCGCTCCCCCCAGTGGGATGGGGGAGAGAATTGGAAGGGTAGAAGTGAGAAAACTCGTGGGTTGGGATAAAGACAGCTTAATAGGTAACACAAAAGCCATGCACACTAGCAAAGCAAACCAAGGAATTCATTCACTACTTCCCATGGGCAGGCAGGTGTTCAGCCATCTCCAGGAAAGCAGGGCTCCATCACGCGTAACGGTTACTTGGGAAGACAAACGCCATCACTCTGAACATCCCCCCCTTCCTTCTTCTTCCCCCAGCTTTATATGCTGAGCATGATGTCATATGGTGTGGAATATCCCTTTGGTCAGCTGGGTCAGCTGTCCTGGCTGTGTCCCCCTCCCAGCTCCTTGTGCACCCCCAGCCTGCTCGCTGGCGGGGTGGGGTGAGAGGCAGGAAAGGCCTTGACTCTGTGTCTGCTCAGCAGTAACTGAAATGTCTCTGTGTTACCAACACTGTTTTCAGCACAAATCCAAAACACAACCCCATACTAGCTACTATGAAGAAAATTAACTCTATCCCAGCCAAATCCAGCACATGATGAGACAACAAATAAAACCATAATTCTCACCCTCTGTGGCCCATGCTGAGTATTTCTTCCTGAAGCCATTAAACTGACAAGGTTGTTCCATTGACAAGATATGAAAGAGCAAATGTTCTGTATTTGAATACCATGTGCCTCACCACAAAGAAAAATAACACAGTTCTCTTAGAGATAAAAAAACAGGACATACTAAGAGAGTATTGTTAAACTAGCTTACTACACTGAAACAATGAGGAGAGAGGGAATGTTCAAGACACCCTGTTGGCTACAATATAATTGGCCTGTCAGGGAAATGTGTACATGCGGACACGTGTGAAGGAAACAGATCACAAAACACTGCAACCTGCAGAACAGCATAGACTTCAGGCACAACTTACAGACACCACTGTGTAAATGTAGGCGTTGATGGTGGGACAGAGCCACACATCTCATGTGTTTGCAAGCCTTGATAACTAGTGCACGTAGCAGTATCCAACTGTCCCTGCAGCTTGCAGTTCAGGGTCTCTTGCGCATGGTTTTCAGTGCCAGCTGATGGACCCTATTCCTCTGTGACCCTAGCAGGAATCATGTCTAGCTCTGAGACACCTGCGCTGTGCTCCCTGACTTGGGAGCTGCCAGTTTGCCTTAAAGTATTAGAGCAGCATTATATTGATTACTGCTTGATATTTGCAGGTCTACAAAACGTCCAGAGACACAGGAAAGTTTAGAGACTTTTAATTTGTTATACCAAAGCTTTTCTGATGGTCCCAGAAGATTACACATTTATGAAGAAGGGCAGCAACAATAAAAGCTTATTGTTTGCACTCAGCCAAACTTCATGGATTTTTTAAGTATGACAAAAGAGAAAATGAGTTACACAGATTTTCAATAACTTGAACACCAATCTCTGCTGTCCAAAGGGAATTACTCCAGTGTTCTCTCTTTGTCTACCTTAGCCTGGCTTTAAGGGTTTATCCTTGTAAACGACATCAGTAGTTACAGTTAACAGGTCCAAATGAAGCTGTGGGGCTGAGATCCCGCTTGTCCTGATGTGCTAGATGCTCCAGGGAGAAGACTAAAGATAGCAAGAGAAACTTTGTCAAGGTAGACTCACCACAGAAGATAGGAGCAAGTAGTGCGCGTAGCCCTTCGCTTCAATGACAAATCAGAGGTACCAAGAGGATTCTCTCATCAGAGGGCAACAGCACGAAGTGAGATTAAGGTAGCAAGCCATTTTGCTTTTATGTGTTCAGCTAAAGAACAAGGTCAAAGACATAAGGTCTTAAAACTTTTAATTAAGTGACAGTGGAATTATTTGCTTGCTTCTGGATTACACTGATGCAATCCAGCATGAAAACTGCTATTTGACATTTCCCTTGATTTCTGCTCCTCTTTGATGGGGGTACACAGTAAATTGTTTTCAGGTTCAAACTTGATGTAGCTACTGACAGGGATGCAAGACGCTTCTAAAATCTTCCCCACTCTCTCTTTTACTGAAACAGCAGAAAGGCACTAAAGCAAGAAAAAAGAAGCATTACTTCAATAGCAGCTAGTGTGGCTACAGAAAAGTGTGTTGCAAACTGGGGGTGAGGGATAAACATAAGGCAAGTACAGATATTTCCTCTGGGACGCATGCATGAGAAGTCTCACGTTACTGGAAAACAATGAGTCATAAAAGGACCCTGAGCAGTCCCTATGCGATGGACATTGAGTAGCACCTTGTTTGGCAACACTGATGCATGCATGAGCACATCAGGCGGCTCTGAAGGGTTGGACTGGTCCCTGGCCATGCAGCCCTGGGAGCATCCAGCCCTCAAATCTACGCGGTGCAGCACAAGCAGGCCCCACAGCCAGGAAACAGAGCATAAAATGCATGGCTGTGGTAAGAATCAAACTAAAACGTGATTTAAAAAGAGAGTAGTGTTTTGGTTTCTGAGCCCTCTACTTTATTTTTATTTGGTTTTATGCCCCTGTAAGTAAAATCAACAACTTCTTTTTCCCCAATAAACTGAAATTTTGCAGACCATTAATCCATAATATGGACAAAAGCCTTCGGGTGCATGTGAAACAAAATGAAAAATGGTCAGTCTGGTTCTTCCAGGAAAGCTGATACTTCACATGAGCAGTAAAGATTTTCCAACAAGCAGCAGTACACACGTTTCAGTGCAGACCCACAATGACTGTGTTAGCATGGTAGAGGGTAATGGCTCTGAATATCATTTATGCACACTTAACTACCATTTAGTTAACGTTTATGCAGCATTTTGAAAATGTAAAGTGCTACAAAGATGCCAAATGTTATTATTATTAATAATCCAAGTGATAAATATTACTCAAAATTCTAACCCTATCCTTGTCCTTCATGTCAAAGGGATGTTTGCACATATAATATGGATTACAATTCAGCAAGATACTTACAGTGTATGCGTCGCTTAGAGTTCATGAGTTTTACACGTAAGGGAATAAAGGACTAACTGGTTTCTCCCCAAGTTTACTGAGTGTTACAGAAATACAAATGAAGATGGAAGATTATGTGAAAATCCTGCTTTCAAAAATGCTGGGTCAGAGCTCTGCTGTAATATTTGAAAGCCTATTTAGCAAGCCACACAGGTCAACATGTTTTAATAAAATGTGCTTTCTTTTCAATGAATGTAAAAAAGGGCACAGAAAAGGACTTGAAGCCAGCAATATATGGGTATCTGCTGTCTGTTATGTTCCACTGCACCCACCACTACACCAGATGGCTGTCCATATTTAGACCATCCAAGCTCCCAAACCTGTCCCTCCTCACATCTGAACTTCATCCCTCAGAGGAGAACTACCAACCACGGAGCTCACTGTTACAGAAAGAATTATTCCCTTGTCGATTTTTCTATTTCTCTAAACCACTTCTCTTTTATTCGCAACTTCAGCACCAGGTCAAAAAGGCAGATAGGAACCACCCCACAAGTCACTAAGGCTCCAAGGCATGGGTCCACCATGAGTGCTTGCCATCACAGTGGATTACACGTACTGCATTAGATCTCACCAGGGAAAATAATTTGTGAGTCAAGGCCTTTGGTGTCTCCTTTTCCTTTCACAAGGAAACCTTCTGGTGCTCTTAGAGAAGTGGCTGTTATGTCAAGGAGGTGATCATCTTGTGAGGAAGTGCTAAGTAAGGACAGGGAATTTTTTTTTCCCACAGGTTCTTCTCAGGTTTGGAACGGCCTTTGCAACTGCAGTGGCTTCACCACTGAGAATAAATGTGAAGTTACTTCTCTGAGGGAAACATCAGCCATTCCTTTCACTGGAAAACCAAAGGGAAAAAACAGTTTTCTAAAAGATCTTGTAAATATCTTCACTCACTTCACCAAACTGGATTTTCCAGAGAGTTCAGCTCCCATTCCAGTGTTCTGTTGCAGTGTCGGATGCTGAGCTCTTGGACACTTGGTAGAGCCCTCGAGATCGGGAACACAGGTAAAGAACATGTGGCTAAATCCCCCCTTTGAAGGCTTTCTCCAAGACTTAAAAAACTATCTTAGTTTAAAAAAGGAAAATGAGGGGGGAAAAAAAACCCACAGAGACAGCCTGATCTTCTACTTGCTCACACTGGTATAAACCAAGAATAACCCTGTGGACTTTGTAGGACTTACACAAGTATAAAACTGCTAGAAATGAAAGGTTCATATTTCCTAACTTCAGCAGTTGGCACAGTTTTCTTTAAATAGCTTCATTAATAAATACTTTTAAAAAAGGAAAAAGCGCTCTTCCTCCCCCAGTACTAATTGCTAGTGCTCAGATTTAATCTTCAGCATTTATTGTGCTTCACCAAATCCCTAATAATCACCCCAGAAGACTCCTTAACATTGTTGTATAATGGGAAACAAGGCCAGGGTATTACTTTTTCATGTACAAAGATGTTTCATCAGGAGGCCAGATTTCTTCTATGCAGCTAAAGTACATAGAGCCTGACACTTTTAATTTCTTCCGTAATTGTGTCACGAGAGGGGGTTATGTCACTGTGCCTCTTTGCTGAATTCCAAGAGGCTCAGTGCTATTCCCATGGTCATCACCTCCTGCCTCTACTTTAAAATAATGAAGATTTGGGCTGAAATAAATTTGAAGATATCAAATAAGGACCCCTTGAGTTCCAGGGAAAGAAAATAAAGCAGCTTTTATTAAACTTGTTATGAGACCTTTCATGACCACTATTCTCGCTGTTCTCTTTGCTCAAAGCCTTTAGAGAACGGTCTCACTTTAGCCTAAACTCAGCTCTTTCTCAGCTCTCTAAGCCTCTGTAAAATTGAAGGACATTCACTCCAACACACGTCTTTAATAACTCAGTATGATTTAAACTTTCAATCTGCATTCCTGATTTCTGTAATAATTGAAAGGAATGCATTAGCAGCAGAAAAAAACCCCCACTTTTGCTTCATAAACTTTACCTTCATTGCCTCAGATTTTCAGTAGTTCTCAATATGTAAGTTTAATGGCATGACCCTAACAAGAAACGATCAGCAAATGAAACGAACCAGTGTGTAGCTGCTCCACACGGCTACAAGTGTCAGCTGTGGCCTGCCTGCCATTAATTTTATTGTAACTCATTTCTTCAGGTTGAGTACAGCACGATTTAATGTTCCCATTCTCCCATTCCTGTTCTGCATGACAAATTGTTTTAATAAACATAAACCGGGTAATAATAAAGTAATAATAAGCCTAGCACTCACCTTATATCACTGCAGTTAAATTCTCCCACAAGCCAGCGCTGGTTACAGTGACAATTACAGTCGGGCCAATCCGCAGCCAGGCAAGCACAATGGACAGATTTAATATCGTTTGTAAATATGATTAGTGTGCTGTCATGTTATTGCAGCCTGGTATTTACATTTCTCTCTGGGGTTATTCACTACACCAAATCAACATTAAATAGTGCTCCCTTCTCTTCCCCTTAAATCAAATATACCTTTCTTTGTGCTCCACTCAGAAGTTAATGAAGAAAATGGCATCGATTGTTAATATTCAGGGATCAATCAGTGCTTTACATACCTTTTTTTTTTAAACAGATGTACATCTGTCTGTATAACCCTGGAAGATTTCTTTCAAAATTCATAATCTCCCCTTTTCCTCCTCCCCCTCCACACACACCCTTTAACATCAACACTCGTCTGCTTACTCTCTTATGAAAAATGTTCAAATAATGAATGGCTGTTGTTTACAGAAGTAATTTCATGCTACATTTCCATTATTGCCTGGATTTGTTTAGCTTCTCAAGCTTCCCCATTTCCCTGCAATGAACTTTTAAGGAAATATAACCAGCTTTCACTGTTTATGCCATTATGTTTATAATAGAAGCCGCTCTCATTTGTGACATATTGCAACACTTCATAACTGTGTGCAAATAAGCATCCTTAAACTTGTTAAGGTCAATTAATCATTGTACAAAAGCTTTTTTAGCTAGGACTTCCACCAGCATAAATCCAGCTGCGTAGCAGGGTAATGATAGGGCTTGGGTCCTACATGGCACAATTGTGTGCTTCAAATGTTAATAAAACTGCCTGCAGATGACACAGGTCTTTTTCTCTAAAGTTATTTGGTTCCCATGGTCAGGCAGCACAGGCTGAATACCTGCAGCCCAAGTCAAGGAAGGACTCCAATGGACAAAAATTTGTAATGACTTTAGTGACAAATTCCTACCAACCTAACAGTTTTTCAAGCCACTTTTTCGACAACAAAGGCTTGGAATTAAGCTGGAGGGCAGCCTGCTGAGTTTGGACCCACGGCATTTCACTGGACAGGAACCAACGCATGAAGCACTGTGCAACAAGTACCTATTTCAAGACATCACGGAGGACACCATCAAAGGAGAGCACTGCTGTTGGCAGAGTGGAGCCACGGCTGTTCAGGCATGTGTATCATTCGACAGCGTGGAGCCCGGGCCTCCTCCTGCTGCTGTGTTAACTGCTCTGGGAGGTAGGGGTCTCTGGGGGGGTGGCAGTGACAGTACTGACTGCCTGAGAGCTGCCAGGCACAAACACTTGATGATAGAAAGGGCTCTTATTAATTAATTAGTATCCATCATCTCCATACATAGCCGTGGCACATGCAAAGACTGGCCCTTTCTCTTCATGCAGCTGAGAAAGAGGAAATATTCACATGGTTTATATTTATGCTTCCATTTTCAACAAACAGGTCCTCATCTCCTGCACTTTTGACTGAATCAAGACCTACATCTGAAATTTAAGCTATGCCTTAATCGGACTCAATAGGTTTTCTGGATGCCCCAGGCTTACCAATATCATGGTGCCTAGGTGCATGTAAAATAAGCCTGGTCTGTGTCATTGGGCTTTGCCCGTTGTGTAAAAACAATGACAATAAACCCCCACCACAACCTCAAATAAACTGTAATAGCAAAACTCAGTGAAATCTTTAAAACTAATGGAAAATTAAAATATATAGGATACTGCAGTTTCAGAGGGTGCCCATGTGTATGCACATACTTTAGGCATTTATTAGCATTTTACTTGCACCTATTTTTTCACACAAATTGGGAGTATAAAGAGATGCCCCACATTAGAAATCTAGCCCCTGATCCAGGCCAAAATGCACGGCAAAGACTGATAAACAGATACTTGTAATAATTACAAAGCTGACGCATGCTTTGTCATTTACTGCAAGTTAACTTTCCCATACTACAAGTTTAAGTTAGGAGAAGGGGAAAGAAACATGATTTAAAGAAAGCATTAACAGCCAGTCAGAGAGCCTAGCTATTTTGTGGGGGATGTAGATAATCTGGAGACAAAAGCAGGACATTTTAAAGACCAATCTCTAGTTGTGGCTTTATTGAAAATGATAGATTTAAGAATGTGATTCATATGGTCACCCAGGGGGCATGGATCTGACTTACTGCGACTTGCTGATATTATTTATTTAGAAGAGTCAAATGTCACAGCAAAAAATTTCTGCTAAAATGTGTATTTACTGAATTTTCCTTTCAGAGCTCAGCAAGGTGACAGCTGGAGAGGGGTGTCTGTGCATGTGTGGAAAAAAAAGAGGGGGAAGAAGTGGGGTGTTACTAAACACAAGATCACAGTACTCGAAACATCCTACTGAGATCAGAAGAATTGTGAAGCATACCGAGGTGGTACTCTAGCTATTCATTAACTGGCTGTATCAGCCAGCCCGGAGATTAGAGCTTAATGCAACGGTGAAGTAAGTGTCCATATCACAGTAGCCATGGAGGAATAGCGAGATGTAATGAAACTGAATAGCTAGCCATTGAAAGTTGAAAAATATATTGATTTTTCAGTGCTTGATCACCCAGGAGGCTTTATCAGGTATGAATACTTGGGAACCATCTGCTAACTCTGTAATGGTATTTTAGGATTTGTGACAGACACCAGCAAAAATAAAACTCTGTGTTAGAAAATAACACAAAGTGAAGCCTGCTTCTCTGTAATATATTCCACTGCTCCACATCAGGTTTTCTCTTTCCTGTCTTTTAATTGTTTTCAAATTAGCTATAGCTAATGTGTGAATACAAATTAAAATTAGTACACAGATTCAATTTCTCCCCACCTTTCATACCAAAGATAGCTCAGACATTTATAGCTGCATTTATCTCTACATCAGATTCCATTACTTATGTAGTAAGATTTCTCTCCTCCCAAAAGGAAGTCAGCAGGACCCCGGTTATTGTATTTAGCTATTGAACCTCGTTGTCAACATTTCTTAACATTCATTTGTGTAAGTCAAAGAACAAAACCGAACAGGAACAGGCTTGGAGGCACAATATCTACATATTGTCTGATGTAAATAACACTCCTAGACATGATTGGCATTCTCCAAACAACAATCATTGTTATTGAAATGTGCCTCTATTCCCCTTGTTTTAATACTGAGAATGATTATGAAATCTCTTTGGGTACGATAAATCAGCTGAAAGATGTAATAACATGTTTCAGCTGTTGGAATGGATGTTTGATTACAGCTCTGAGGATTTTTTCTTCATCTTATTTCTAGTTTAATTCTTAATCCATTCTGTGATTTTTAAAAAAATATTCCGCACATCAACAGCAAATATGCATTCTTGTTTACAGAGTGTGGGTAGCCAAGCAGGAATTGAGTTGCATTTTAACAATGCAGGGAAAATATTGTTCTATTACAGTTTTGGTTAAAATAGTAAGCTAAACTGTCATTTGAAATTATATTCAGTAAACACTTAACTTTAGCACCTAAGTAAAAATAGAAAAGATAAAAGGGGGGGGAGGGGGGCAGAAAAGGAGACTTCGGTCAGATCATGTCTGATTTCCAGCCACACGAAAAAAATCCTCCTCTCCTCCCTTGCCTCCCTCCATGATTCTGCAAGCCTCTCTTCAAGTAGTGGCAGTAGAATTAATTTGCCCCAAAACGGTCAAGTGTAAATGGAGGAAAATTATTTCCCCCTGACTTTACACTGCAGTGGCAACACACAAAAGATGAAGGAAGTCAGACCGCATCACACAGTGGCAGTGAGAGCGAGACAGCTGGACAGAGGCTTTTGAAGGATCTGAGAATCTGTGTACAGCAAAGGCAGCACAGCTTCTCCAGCTCACTCTCCCAGAAAAGATTCTGGCAAATAAAGCCTTTCCCTTACATGTATTTTGTGAAGGAGAAAAAGTGAAGAAAAAAAAAAAACTTTGGGAAACAAAAAGATTAGTACGTGGGTGGTTTCCTTCTCCAATCAACTTTCCTTCCCATCCCGAGGGGCTGCTCCTGTGTTGATGAGCAAGCTATGGCAGCTGCAAGCACATTCCTTGATGTTCTCCCAAAGTTTGCAAGGCCAAAGAGGCAACTACAATCAGTGATGATGGTGGGAAAATTCAGAGAAATTTGGGGCTTCCTGAGGTCTTTAGAACTGCTCAGTGATGTGTTGCCAACATTTCAACAAGAGGCTCCTAAGAGAATTCCCACTTTGGCCTGTGATAAACCCCATGCCCCAACAGTGGGTTTGCTTGCCAGGAGGAGGGGTGAGGGATGAGAAAACCATTCAAGCATTTTACTCTCTAAATGAAAACACTTTCTCATCATCATAATCAAGAAAAGAGGCTATCCTACTGGGAGACAAACCCTACACTGCCCATTTGGGTGGAACTGCATATACTCTATCTCCTGCAAGAAAGAGTACGCATTTGTACTGGAGAAATCATATTCTGAATAGCAAGATGTCTATCCTGGAAGGAATATGGTAGGTCCCCACCATTTCTCCCAGGGGACCAGAAGCACTCATGGTAACCTAGAAAACAGTCATGGATAGCTATTATAGGCAACTTTAAGGTAACACTCACATGAGCAAAACTCCCCAGCACCTGATCCACAGCATGCTACAAACAGACCCATGCTGACGACACAGCTCCCACCTACATGGTGACAGAGGGAGGTTTCCTATTCCCCTTTCCCTCTTTATTTATTGTGTAGCCTTTCTCCACCCTTGAAATAGGTGGGCTTTTAAATTAGGACACAGAACTCACTCTTCCCTAGAGCCACTAGCACAATGAAGAAAATATTGCTAATGTTCAATGGAATTATAGAATACCTTTAAAAAGGTATTCATCGGTTAATTCACTCCCCTCTTTTTGACCTTTATTCAAGAGGAAAACTGCCAACTGCACAAAATCCTGCCAGCTCCAAGAAGCTTAATTGTGCAGATTATGGTCTGTTTGTAACACAGATTATTAAAAGCACACTTGGACCCTTCATGTCCCCACATTTGATTCAGTAATAGGTTCTGCATTAGATAAAGGAGATTTGTTTTGATCCCCTCCTTGCAGATGCAGAGTGCCCTACACCTTTTGTATTCCAGACTCCATCATCCATGACCTCTTTGCATAAGTGATGGAGCCACAATAGGCTGCTCTGTACTGTAACTCCCAACTCCCCACTTTTGGGGGTGGAAGAAAGGCAAGAGGAGATTCACTTCATGGTTTATATGTTATTCTTAAAAAAAATTAAAAATACACTTCTGTTATTCTATAAAGAGCACACTTCTCTGAGAAGTGTGTGGCACAAAAGCCAAGCACAGCCTTTTTTTGAAAGCATAGCACATCATATTTTTTAAAAAGAAAAAAGTGAAAATTGCCTTTCAAATTTCAGAGAATAAGGTGAAACACAGAGTCAGAATGGGAAATTATCCTAGAAATAAATGAAGTGAAATATTTTCCTTAGGTTCAATTTTTTTCCTTCTTTATCTTTCCCAGGGTACAAATTTAATGAGAAAGTAATGTCCTCACCCCCTCAAAAAAGTTACAGCATTTACATTTGCAACCTGTTTAAAAAGCATAGAGATTACCTTTAATTTTTAGCTCTCACCAGGTAACTACAAATCAGTGCTCCCTGCCCCAGAACCAAGGCCTGATCCACAGACAGCCATCATCAGTGCAGGATCTGGGTGGGAATTTTCAGGCTTTTACCCTGCATCTTCATTCTTCCATTTTCCCATGCCTCAACATTATCATAATTAAAATTCAAGGAGTTTTTCTTTAAATGCTATCCAATCTATATTTTGTGAGGCTATTGCATATACCTCACTGCCCTTATAAAAGAAGGGAAGGTGAGCAGAAACACCAGAGCTGGGGCCATTTATGTCAGCCAAATATTCAGGACTGGAAGTTAAAGAGAGAGGGAGTCACACCAAGCACGCATGTACTCCCCACAGTGACCCTGCCGTGGTTTCTCTCCTTGTTTACTGTCTTATAAAGAAGGTAGGAGGTGGCAACGGCTTTCCTTGGTGTTAATGTGCTTTTGGTTGCTTGGTAAAAGTATTTTCCTTCCATAATCACTACACAACATAAGAATAAAAGTGCAGAATACGTTTTTAATTTGAACACACACTTGTAGCTGTATGCCAAATCCTTGCTGCTGTACTGTTGATGAACAGCTGTATGTGGAACCAATTGAAGAAAGCCACGAACTAATTTCCTAAACGTGTTTTTTTTCTCCAATGGTAAGGAAGTGATGAGAAAGAACGTCTATCTGCAGCTCAATGAACTGAAAATTCAGAAACAAAACTCCTACAGTCTTCAGAAGTACCTGCGAGTGACACAGAAGTACAAGTCTCCTCAAATTTTATGACGAAACTAAATGGAGTTAGCAAACTGAGAGGATGACAAGGACAGAGGAAGACTGAGACACACCTGAACTGCTGTGATAAATGAAATCAACAACTTCCTGTCTTTGACAAAATAGTGCTGGTCCTGTGATACACACCATAAGCTGTCATACTACTTTTATTATACTTCAGCAAAAATTGTGCATAACTGGCAGCTCCCTACATGCCCAGTTCTTGGTATCAGATGCTACCTGTCACATTCAGTGCAGTTGTGCTTCACTTAGTGAAATTTCAAGAGGGCGGCAGAAGTGATTCTTTCTCTTACAGTGTTGTACTTGAATCCCTTTTTCCTATGAAACATAAACGAACTCACACTGCACATGCATTTAAGAAAATTAACTCCTACAATTTTTATTGTCAGTGACAAAGAATGCTCCAGTCGTCTGAAAGCCCATGAAACTCTGCTCCTATAGAACCAGGATTGCCAATATTTGTAAATTAGCTCCCGTGGAAGAAGCTCACTGCCATGCAGATGGGTGGAGGAGTTCTGTAGGGTTATGTCATTTCTGGAGCTCTGTGAGGCAACTTGATAGGATCGTTTTAACACTTAGGTTTTACTGCATACCTGTAAATGTAGCTTCGGTGTACTAAAGTGGGCTTACTGAGTGCTCTTAGTATCTGGGTAATTTTACAACAGTGGAGCTGTGTAACTGCATTCCCTCAGTGTTAAATGCAGATGCAGTTCTGAAGAGGAATTCTCGCCTTACTTCATTGTTTTAAATTTCAGTCGAACCTCATCTTTGCTCCTTTTGGTTGGCAGGTACCACTAGAACAGGCTGCTTTGCCCATCATGATACTAATAGCTTCCTCATGGGATTTTCTTGCTTTTAGCCACCCCAATGATAGGCAGAACATTTAAGGGAGATCTTTGCCTAGTGGAGCCAGGACACAGAGTACTAGTTTCTCCTCACTTCTGGCTGACAAGTTACTTCTAAACACAGGTGCAATGGCTTCAGCTGTTTTACTGGGTAGGTAACTGCTGCCTCAGAGTTCTTACACCACTGTAATATGAAAAAAGGATCTACAGTGAACATAGATTAAGAAGGCAGGATGAGTAAGTCCCGAAAGCCAGGATAGGGTAATATTGTCCTTCAAATTAAGATCCAGTTGACCTTGTCTGTTAAACCGTCTCTGGACATCAACAATATGCAGGCAAAGCTCTTTGGTGCTTGTCCTCTCTTAGTGCTGTGTTTAGCCCATTGGTAAACCAATGGAGCTTAGGCCTGTAAATGAATGTTATGTATCGCCCCTGATCAGAACCCAAAAGAGAAAGGAATGTCCTCAAATGGACGAAGTACCCACTGCCCCTGTCACCGTTCAGTGAACGTTTCCTGGTGAGGCAAGCAAACTATCTTACTTGAAAGCACTATGTTTCGAACGGGCACCATCTAAAGATATCAGAACTTTTAGGCAATGATTTATTTGTGATATTTGTGGAGCACGGAGCCTCACGAAGGTCCTGAAGCTCCAAACTTTGCTACACATATACTCCTCTGAACCCAACACTGGTGGTGATGTGGTTACTAGCACAATGAGCTAGCACAGGGATGGTGAAAAAGATCATAATAATTACACTATGAAATCAAAATCAAGAATTTTAAGATAAAATGCTTGGAATTCAACATTGCCATCTGCAATAGAATGTTTTTCCAAGTTTTCTTGTAAGGTATCAGCATTTGGTAAGATACTTCAAACAGCATATTTCAAAGAGGAAGGAGTGAATGTTAATCCCTGCCGATAGCAGAACAGTAATTTTCACTGCGTAAGTGATACACCAGTAGCAAAAAGGGCTCCTAGAAGACAGACTTTCAACGTGCCTCCATATTTCACATGTAAATAAACAGTTTCTTCTTTAAAATGTTCTGTATCACCAGTGCTAATTCTGATTTGTTGCAAAATGCTGGGTTAGTCGCCAGTTCTTGATAGCAATCCAGAATTACTCCTTGTTTTTAAACACGAATTTTAAGGATTTGGACATAAGAAAAAGTATTTATTATGTGAAACTAGATGATCATATGACTCCTACTCAGTCCAATAAAAACAGAAGACTATAAAATACAGAAAAACACATAAAAGCATTAGTTTTCTTTTTCTTTATTCCCTCTGAAATCATTTGGGTCCCAATTCAACAAAATAGGTTCCACATCCTTATCTTTATTTATAAGGATATGTTTGCCTTATTGCTATGCAAAGTAGGTGTAAAATGCTACAAATTAGAACGCTAATATTTTATAAGCACTTTGTAGTGGTTTAAATAATGACAACTCAAACAGAAACAGTTTTTCTCTCCTTCAGTAATTTTTTGAGGTTCTATACTTTTCCAGCTCCAAATTTGGATAAAAAGCACTTTCAAAAACTTGAAAGTGTTCATCACTAAAAATTAGAAGGCCACTCAGTTTGATCATTTTGATCAAATATATTGTTTCAACGACCTTGGGGCATTTCACTTCCACTTGATCACTCAATTTTAAATGCTTTCTAATTTGTTTCTGAACTTAAAATCAGAAGATTTTTGTGCCAAAATATGTAAACATATGCCTGACATTTTCAAGAGACTGAAACCATTTAAGTATACTAATTTGTCAAAAATTATTCTATCCCACAAAAAACCCGGCTTGGACAAACCATAAGAGCTGGAAGAGCACACCAGGTCATCTATAACAACAGGAGATCATGAAGGGCAGTTAAGACTCAGGTTAGATTCTGTGAAGCACTTTTTAAATAAACATCCATATTTTCAGTTTTGGGCCCCTCATTACAAAAAAGACATGGAGGTGCTGGAGCACATTCAAAGGGCAACGAAGCTGGTGATGGGTCAGGAGAACAAGTCTTATGAGGAGCGACTGAGGGAACTGGGGTTGTTTAGCCTGCAGAAGAAAAGATTGAGGGGAGACCTTATCACTCTCCACAACTACCTGAAAGGAGGTTGTAGTGAGGTGGGTGCTGGTCTCTTTTCCCAAGTTACTAGCGATAGAACAAGAGGAAATGGCTTCAAGTTGCGCCAGGGGAGGGTTAGATGGGATATTAGGAAAAATGTCTTCACCAAATGTGTTGAGTCTCCATCTCTGGAGGTTTTTAAAAGACATGTTGATGTGGTGCTTAGGGACATGGTTTAGTGGTGGACTTGGCAGTGCTGGGTTAACGGTTGGACTCGATGATCTTCAAGGTCTTTTCCAACCTAAATTATTCTATGATTCTATCCATTTGAACTATAGGTAAAAATGGCAGGGCCACATCTTAAGCCAGAGCGCTGCCCATGTTGCTTTGCCAAAAGCACGCAGACTTCCAGCTTCGTGCGCTATTGCCTTTGCCAGCTGCTCTCTAGCTCTAGCTGTGCTAGCCTGGCCTTCCCCAGCAGACTGGGAGCTCTGCCCTCTCTTTGTGTGTTTGACCCAGCAAAGCTGCACCACAGAGCTACAACCACAACTCCTGACTACTGGCACAAGAAGTCCTGAGAAGATGGCTGGGAGCTGCCCGTGCATTAGGGGGCTTCATGATGCACTATGCTCTCTCCAGCACTCCCACAAGAAAGATATCGACAGGGGCCTGGGAGAGCTAGAGCTCCCTGAATGTACAGCAGGCTGACAAGAAAGTGCCCTCAAACCCGCCTCTCTGAGACCCCTGAGGTCTGATGCACCTGTGCTGGGTGACAGACAGACACTCCAGGTGCTTATCACCACTGGCAAGTCCCTATACCAGGGAGAAAGGATGAAGAAGTAAACATATATTTTCAATAATTCTCCAGTTATCCAAGAACAATATGTAAATCCATTTAGGGAGGTGAGGAAGCCATGACACAGCGACACCACAATCGGTTGGTAGACAGTCATATAAGAACCACAAAGAAAACCAAAGCAATATGATACAGCTTTATCTTCCCCCAAAACAAAATCAATCCATTCTGGTGATGATCATGATTAAACTCTGCTTGCAGCTAAGACATAGCATCAAAACATTAACAATTTCTAAAAACTACACAATTGGGAAGCTATGTTATAGTCCAATGCTTAGCACTTCCCCATTTCTGATTATTGGCGTCCCCATCATCACAATCTTTAAGTGATTTGCTAACAGAAATGGCCCTCTACTGAATAAAACAAACAGACATGATTCTGCATAAATACAAACTGTGAGACTAAGTAATGAGCCTTTTGCCATACAGGTCAGATACATTAAATTTAGTATGAGACCTCGAGGTTTTTGCAGAACTGGAAAAAATTTATATGAGAATTAACTCCCTAAGGTAAAGAGTCTGTGTAAAACTTGGAGCAGCGTGCACAGTAAATGTACACATACACTTATACACACTGTGTGTTAGGTTCTCTTCTTACACTCAATAGGAGATATTCAGAAAAAAAAAAAAAAATATATATATTCCATGGTATTTTCTACCACTTTTGACCAGTTTTAGTTGTATGTTCTTTATTGTAATTCAGAAAGAGAAACAAATTTATGTTGGCCCATGAACTCTTACATTGGTATTTCTCCTCCTCCTCTTCCCCTTTTCTTCTATATTGAAATTACATCCAGCTTTTCTCATAAAATGCATTTCCTATTTGTATGGAGAAAGCCCATCTCCCCTCCCAGGTATTTCTGTTATATAATCTGTGAACAAAGATTTAATTATCTGGAGGTTTTAAAGAAAAATCAAAAGTACATTAAAAAATTAGATTTGAAATTTTTCAGCATCTACCTCTTCCTTCACATTTCTATTTTTAATTTCTGGCCAGTTATCTGCTGTGAACCTATTAAAACTACTTACCTACTACCTTTTAAGAAACTGGCTTTCTGATTAATAAAGAAAGAGCTGTTTCGCTAGTCTTGTCCATTGCAACCAATGTTTTCCTTACTTACGCATATAATTTCCTGTATCTACAATTCAAATGGTTTTGCTCTATGAGACTAAAGCAGTTTTAGCCTCAGCATCCTCTAACAAAGACGGCTGATATTTCCTATTGTGTCTAAATAAAATGGACTTAATTTAGATCAAAATGTAGAATATATTGTTGTCTCTTAGTATAACTAAAAAACCCTATTTAATTAGAAAATTTCTCAAGATGAGGGACGTGTATTCTAGAAGTACTGGAAGATGGGGTTTGTTATACACATGCCCAGGACCTCTCTCTCTTATCCTGGTCAGCATGGCTCTGCAGTTAGTCACCACAGAGGTACAGTTTTAGCTGAGTCAGGAGAAGTCAGAGCTGCAGTACTGGGTGCAATCTTCCTTTGATGGCCCAGACAAGGATCGTTTCCCTTCCTGGCCATGGTTTACCCTTATTCAATAAGTGCAAGTGCTTATGAAAAAGATCTTGTTTCTAAAGATGACAGCACCTAACCTAACAACGGAGAGAAAACCTAGAGATACAAAAAGTCACTGCCCCCCACTGCAGAGGCCACGGTGGGACAAAAGAACAACCTCTTAACCTACCTCATCTACAGGTATGCCAGGTACTTCTCATTTCGATTAGCCAAGTTCATGCACAACTGAGAAAGTTGGAGTGTTATTGCTATAATTATTTTATTCCTTTTCTTTCCATTTTCCTGCCTTCCCTACCCCTGGGCTCTCTAAAGAAAGACTCCCAGGAGCTTCCATTCAAGTAGAGTGAAAACAGTGTCAGTGGGGGCTAACTTCTGCAGCACAGGTTGTTGTCACCGTTGACCTATTCAACAGCAGCAACACCAGCCTGGCTTTGTCTTCTGCTCCACTAAACAAACTGATGGCAGACAGTCCTGCTGCAGAAATATTGAGAATTAAAGAAAGCACAAAGGGAGCAGGCAGCAGGGTTGAAACATTTAGTGGAAATAGGGGAGCTGGTCAATAAAAGGGGATGGATACTGGATCAAAAGGGGCTGACTTACAATGGGACATGGGCTAAAAAGGGGTGTGCGCTATCCCACAGGTCAAAAATGACAAAACATTGTGCTCCTGAAGCTGTCACCTTCTGCACAGTAGGGAGAGATCCGGGAGCAAGAAGAAATGCAAAGCTAGCAACTCAGTATATAGGCAAAGCACAAAGGAAAGAAAACATGAAGGGTGAAATTCTGTGGTGCTTGCAACAAGCTGAGACCACTGACCTCAACGAACCAAACACAAGAAATGTTTA
Source organism: Phalacrocorax aristotelis (assembly GCF_949628215.1). Classification (NCBI taxonomy): domain Eukaryota; kingdom Metazoa; phylum Chordata; class Aves; order Suliformes; family Phalacrocoracidae; genus Phalacrocorax; species Phalacrocorax aristotelis. Next base: position 57,848,632 of record NC_134280.1, read on the forward strand.
GAGAAGATATTGGAAAGAAAGAGAAACAAAGTATGATAAGGAAGAGTGAGATTTTGGTTAAGGCATTCATCTGGGACTTGGGAGAGCTGGGTCCATTTCAAGACTCTGCCATGTATTTCCTGTGGGACCAGAAGTGAGGCATTTAATCTCTCTGCAATTCAGTCGTCATCTGTGAACAAATACTCAGGAGAAGATATGACATGTACTTTGTGCGTGGGATCCCCTGAGCTCAGCCATGCTTCACTCATATAAAAGAAAAAAAGTTTGTTGAAACAGGCAGATGTGAAAAATTCCAAAATTTGATTTTTTCTATTTTGCAGATATTTAAATAGATCATGTTTATTCTTAAATAACTTCAATAACTTTCTATCATTTTCTACCTTTGAGGCACCAAATAAAAATACCTGACTGGTGTCCAGCGAATACAGATATCTGAATGCTGGCTACAGATTTTTCCCTTCTCTCTTTTTCCATGTTTCCTATTTTACCTTTTGCTCTTGTGTCGTGTTCCAAACCCCCTTCTTTTCTGGAGAGGTTAGAGGAGATGAGAAAGAGTGAAATCATAATGCATGTGCCTTTCCAAAACTGGGGAAAAAAATAAGCTAAAACATTAACAATATTTGAGAAAAGTAATTTCCTCACTTTAAAGGGGTTTGGCACATTTTCAGTGGAAAGGGAGATTTTTTTTTTTGTCCTTTCTTCTTTCATGTAATTTCATTTAATTTAAATATATTTCCCTCCTTAACTTTTTGCAGAAAGAAAAAGGTCCAGAAGAGTAAAACAGCTAGAGAAAATAGAACTTGTCTGGATACTAAAAGACCCACACACACTTCAATAACTTTTTTTTTTCCTTGAAAATTTGAAATGAAACCCTGGCCCCCTACACACATCTTGAGAAAATGTATCTGATTAAACTCTGTTCTATGCGACCACCCTTGACAATAACAACAGAGGCTTCTGGATCTTGCAGACAGACTCCTACACCCGTCATCGGGGTGACTGCAGCCAGAGGGGAACACATCTTGTCTACCAGGCGGTAATAAACTGCTTTCCTCTGTCATGGCAGAAAATAAGGAAGGCAGGTTCTTATGCCCAGGCGTGTAGCACCGTTACACATCCTGGACAGGATGGAAGATCTGCCTGTATCCTTTAAACCTGTGCATAGCTGGCATGAAGATCACTGCCCCATGGATGAGCTGCTATTTGTCAGGCAGAGCAGCCAAAGTGTGCCTAGAAAATGCCTGAGCCGCCTAATCATCAGCTGCTCTTATCTATGGTAGTTCCACAGAAATCAATTCCCAGATCTGTCCTCAGAGTTTAAATGCTGGCCACCTGGCTGATAGTCTCGTAAGTAATAAAATAATTCAAACAGGTCAAGTTACCAACTCAGAAACAGTAAGGGGTTTTTTTGCTTCCTGCCACGGAGAGGAAAATTTCCACTCTCTGTTCAGAATTGGCCATCATTATTAAATACACACATGGATAGGCTTTTTGGCCATAATATAAATGACTTAAAGCTGTGATTCAAATAGGTCTATAAAGTGCTTCTGTGATGTTCCTCTGCCTTCTTTTTTCCTTTTTTTTTTTTTTTGAAACTGTCTCTGCTCCACTGTTCTTTGTAGAGATAAGCCCTTGAAAATCACCCTTCTTAAGGTGTAAACTTGGTGACTGTACATTATAGTTAAACATTTGATTTGTAATAGGCTAGAAAAATAGACAACTTGAAATCTCTTCATAGTGTATTAAAGGTCACACAATTATAATAAAATCTTGCTCCAGCAGCTCCAGTCACAGAAAAAATCAGTCTCACATTTCCAGTGAACAATGAAGTCCCCACAGAGTTTCAGCTTCCCCGGGAAATCAGGGTATCTCAGGCTGTGTTGTCTTTAAGGATGTCCTGAATGCCCATCGTAAAATGTGTTACTCAACACAGTCACAGCTCTTGTGGGGTCCTCTGATTGAAAATATGCTTTTTATTTTACAGCCATTTGGGGCATAGCATTTTTATGGTTTCAGAAACTTAAAAAGCGGCCAGCTCTACTCCGTTTGGGTGAGATGCTACCAGCTTGAATGTCATTTTGTAGTATTCCAGACATCAAAATAAAAAAATAGTAATACAGAACAAAAATCTACAACCTCACAATACAAACTAATCTTCTGGCTTCCCATCAAGCGAAACATATTGACAAGTGACAATAGGCAATTAATAGATTAATGAGCATAGCTCTTATCTGTCTACATTATGAGTTTATCTGGTTGTAACAGGATGAACACAACACGGGCCTGTGCTCACAGGAGTGCTGTCCCAATAGAAATGAGATCATTGCAGCAAGATATGAATGCAGTATTTTGATTACCAGGTATCGCTCAATGGAACAGAAAACCCCCCACCCCACCGCACACTTTATTCTATACATTTTTAAATTATTCAAGGGCAAAGAACAGAATATAATTTACTAGACAGAGAATTAGAGGAAAACGTTTTACAGAAGCAGGAGAGCAGGTTTTGATCCAGGGTTAAGAAGACCACCTCTAGCACACACAGAATCTGTCAAGATAGGTGATGGAACATAAAGAAAAAACCCTTTCCACCTAAAACTGAGCCTAAACCCAGTGATGTGTGCAGTGCTAAATAATAAAGTTAACTTTTAAAATCCTTTTATAACCTCCCCCACCAAAAATAAAAATAATCAGACATACAAACTAGTGTGTCTAACTCCAAAAAATGGGGATGTTCTTTCTGACAGTGGTAAGCTTGTTCCCACCATGGATAAATTTGATCCGCGGAAGTACAGAGGAGGATGTACTGGGGGGTGTTGTGCTTCGTATGAAACCTGCGGAAAGGCAGTCTTTCTGAATGATCGAGGTAGGAAGGCAAGAAGGTATGAATTTGGGGAGGCAGAGTACCATTATCTCAATTTTATCCTGACATTTCTCCCCAGGTCCCTGGTGGTACGCTTGCCAGTAACGTATCTCCCCAGCTCTGTGCTTACACGTTCCCTGTTTCCGCCATGGGAGGAAGCCAGCTTTGCTTTTCTTATGCCCAGAGCCAAGTTCTGCCCACTTTTGCTCACATGCGTAACCTAAGTTGTCTCAACGGGGCTATTTGTATGGGTGAAGTGAATTTGCCCTGGATAGCATTATAAAGTTTCAAAATAAATATTGTGATGTTTTGTGGGTTGGCAAACACAATCTGCAATTTGCTGTGTGGAAATTGTTGTTCTGCTCCAGAATTATGCAGGCTTTCATAATGACTAACGACATGAGATAAATGCAGCATGACAGTTGCATGTTGATCATTCTATACAATTTTGCTCGTAGGCTATTTATTGGGTTTCTTTCAGAGCCCAGTGCACCTTAAAGAAAAACACCAGTGGAGTGAACTTTGGATCAGGCTTGTCTTTTTTCCCACTGTAATACCTTATACAAAAAGAACTGAGGGATTTATTCTGATTTGGTCCAAGCCTCTGTATGAAAACAGAGCCATCATCCTGACGATGACAGTCTCCTGGGATATTGCTGCGGTGGTCCCAGGCACTGCTGTCCCAGCTACTCACTACAGCCCACGCAGAGCAACATGTGCCTCTGCCTGCCTGTGTCAGGGCACAGCGTCAGAGGTGCTGGGGGAGCATTGCATGGGTTGCTCTCTGTCCGCTGGTAGCCAATTCCAGCAGGGGAGCAGGGGAGTAGCTGCACGCAGGAGCATTTAAACCACAGAAGCAAAAATCACCAGAGGACATCTCAAATCTTTGTAACCCTCTTTACACCTGGCCCTCTGCTGTTTTAAACAACTGTCATGTTGAAACAGTGGGAAGGGGCTCAAAGGCTACTTCTGCATGTGTTTGTTTGGATGACAAAAGGAGCTACAAGCCCAGAGAAATATGGTATTATTATATACTGCATTGAAAAGGGAATTCAGTTTGTGTCTCATTTTTAAGAGCTAGTATTCTTTTATCTGATCAAATGGTAAACAGCATTGGTAAATCAAGTTTTGATGGCATACGTATTTGCAAACAAAACTTTATATTCAACCTTTTCTAAGATGATACCACAAATCTGTGTTGATATCCTCTGAGGTCACATTCTTTAAGAGCCTGGAAAACAGAACAGTCTCCCATGCACTGCTTTAAACCATGTACATGCACTTCTACATTTCCTAATTGAATGCGACCTTCTAGGCATGCAGTGAAAAACAGCTTTGGAAAATCATTGTATAGAGGAACAGAATGTTTTCCAAATGCTGATTTTACTCTGTTCTTGGATATTCTATTCCACAGGAAACCAAACTAAAATGTCCCTGCTGAGAACTGCAATATGTCATTCAAACACATCCCTCAGCAAGGCACTCTGCCTCGGGGATGATATGTCCATGGATGCCTCCCAGAGCACCCTGCTACACTAAGCTGCAGCTCCTGGGTCCCTTGAGGGGAAAGGTACAGACAGCATGGCACAAAGACTGTGAGATATTACAGTTCTCTTTAAATACATTCTTTCCTTGGGCACTGCCAGCCATCATTTTAGCTGGATGCCTTAGGACTCATCTGGTATATCTGCGCTGTCACCTTGCTTCGTCACTCCTCTTCCCAGGATTTGAGACACCGATACACTGCAAGGCACCACAAAACCAAGTGTACTATCTCCTGGCAAAACCAAGCCATTAAACCAAGCATTAAACCATGTTTAATGCAGCTTGGTACATTTGCTCCTTATCCCCTTGATAAAAGTGGGAGAGAAGTCCCAGGCATTCGCTCCCAGCATTTCTGGGAAAACTCTCCGGTTTTATGGATTGATCTGGGATCTATCCTTTGCAGTTTCTGGGGAGAACTGCTGACAGAACTATCAAGAAACATCCCCTGCCTGGTTTACTGGAAGAGGCATCCCAGATTAGAAGATAGGAAACAAATTTGAGTAGAGCAGTTGTGACTCACTTGTTTCTTTAACACTATGAAATGTAGCATACTGAAGAGATCACCAATGAACTTTGGTGCTTACGGAGAATAACTGTAGCGCTGAGGAGAGTGGCCCTTTGGTCACACAAAATTACTTCAGTTCTTTAAGCAGGTGATGCCCACTTGTTAAACTTTTCATATGAAGAACTAAGCCTGTGTTTGGGTGTGTGGACCAAATCCACCTTGACAGAGAACAAGAGGAAGTAAAACAATAATCGAGAGACAACATTGCTGACTGGAGCAAAACTACTAATAGATAACAGCTTCTGTTGACATAAAATGGTGTGGCTCCACTGAGGTCAGAGGAAGCAGCAATGTTTTATCTTGGCTAAGAATATCTGGACACAACTGCTTCTCACTTCTGTATTATAATGAATATTTTAGCATACTTGAGCATTTTCTTGTGAAGGAGTTAATGAAGCCATGCTTAGATCTGTGGACACATTTACAGTCCTTTTTTTAGGATATAGGGAAAAATAAGGTCCTTTAAGAAATCAGCTACATGAAGCAACAGGAGCCATTATCCAAAACAGAGAGATAGCAAGGCATTTTACACAGCAGTTGAACCAAATGGTTACCTTCAAGCCTGGTATTGCAATGCTGAAACAGGCAGGACAAAGAATTTTGGACACACTTAAGCATGAGCTGGGGGAAAAACAAACACAAAAATAACACACCGGAGCAGAGAAGAGTGTCACTCAGGGATGTTTTAGACCTGATAGCAAATACATTAACCACTGTAGAATCTTTCCTATGCCCAGGAAGGGCAACGGGACCTTCTTGTTCTTTGCAAATAAACAGGACTGCACCACAGGTACGACCAAATTTGATATTAATTCCTCCATTCACTATTGATCTCTGCTGCTCCCCCCCAGTCTGGAAAATCAAGTAGCAATTCGTCTCAAAAGGAGAGCACAACGCAAAAGAATCAAAAGCCAGCTGAAGAGAGCTATACGCACATTATCCTCTCTCACCATCAAAGCACTGCTCTGTTCTCCCAACTTCTTTGGCCCTCTGTTTCATTCTGTAAAATGGAAATAACATGATCTGTGAGAGTCACAGACCATGAGCCCACTCGGTAAATTCTGGAAGAAGGAGCTCCCCTTCTGGCCTTCAGCATTTGTGTGTCTGCAGTACCTCCCATATGGCAAATGCTACCTAATGGGGAATATCTGTTTTAGTTCTAGGCACAGAAGCTATTTTCACTTAAAATATTTGAGGAAAACCACCAGTTTCAGATGCATGACTGACAAACCTCAATTAAGTAGACGTGTTTTTAATACAAATATGAGGACTTTGTGACATGACATCAGCTGTGAATGTAAAAGAGCATATAGATGTGATTTGTTGCAACAGCAATAATTTAAATATTAAATACCTTTTTCTGTCAGATCCCCCATATTGATTTCTGAGAATCTAATGAAATACAAAGGATGTTTGCAATGCAGAATATTTGCATATGCTTCAATAATTAGTTTGGCAAGGCCTTCAATACCAAAGTTGCATGTATTTTTACATAAGCTTGGGCAATCCGGCTCAGATATTTCATTATTCATATTTCTGCACAAAATGTGCTCTGTGTCATTTCACCAAAAAAAATCCCCATATTTAACTAAGCTTGGAATTTGTCATTCTTCTGAGATTTCTAAAAATAACCTTCCAGAAAAACTTCCATTGAACTTGACTGGAATGGGAGAGATGATGCATACTTTTCTTTCTCTTGGAGCTCCATCAAAGTCCCACAGTAATGCTGTCCTTGTAATCCTGGCATCACATTTCACACTCAGCTCGTGATGAGCTGAATTTTCAGCAGAACTGACTATAAATTTGCAGATGAAACAACTTCTCATTGGAATATACCAGCTTGTTGAAACAGAATGTTTTGGGCTTTGACAACCTACCAGCTCAAAACAGACAGAAATGTCATATAAAACCTCTTGTGGGGCTCCTAAATCAACATTCTTGGGCAAGGAGGTGCTGGACTTCCTAGGTTGCCCACGACACCTCAGGAGCTGCTTTATCCCATTTTGTACAGAATCAGGAATAAGAAACACTCATTTTTCTGAAGCCAATGTTTCTGAATTTCCTTTCCATCTCCAGTTCTCCTGTTTGCATCTCATTCCACACCCAGACATCCCAATGAAGGTCTTCCAGCAGCAAAGAAATGTTAAATACCACCTCCTCTGGCCTGGTTACTCAGAGGAGCAAGAGGGCTACAAGGAGGCAAAGAGCAGCACGGAGAGAAGTGATGCAGACTCTAGGGTCTTCACACAGATTTACCTAGCTGCTAGGTAAAACTAGTATTGGACTGGTTTGATAAGTTTTTCCATGTAGGTCCAGGCCAGCTTTCACTTTGGGTTTTATCGTAGGAAAAAGTTACTCAATGCCAGTCACTTGTGGTTGTGGCAGTACTTCGCATTACCTAACAGTTCACAAGAGTACTCTAGAACACCCAAAAGAAACAGACAGAAAAACCCATATAAATAACATAATGCACAGAACTCCCAAAGCAAAGGGCACATCCTTATGCAGAGCCTGTCCTGCCTCTCCACAAATGAAGACACGACATGCTGAAGAATCTTCCTACCCCTTAGAGAAATAAAGAGGAATATTTTGGAAGAGAAGTGCAGAAGGTAAGAGGGTTGGGGAACTGTTTTAATTATTTTTACATATTTATTTTCACCTTCTCACAAACATAAGTACACATTCATGTACCTTTGTGTGGTGTTTCACTCCCTAGTAAATATCAAATACTCATGAAGAGTTTCTGAAATTAAGAGGAACTTGCTCATGGTCTATGTGCTCCCTCTAAAAACACATCATTTCAGTCAAGACACAGGCAGTGTCTGGACAATATTCTAAAAGGTAACATGGTCTACGTCATCAAATGCATTGCTCCTACTGAAAACCAAGTACCTGTTAGCCTCAATACTGCCAACCGTGCACTGTGTGCAGCCATCAAATAAAGCCCCCAGCATTTTACCAAGCTTGGATAATCACACTGGACAATGTACCAGGATCAATGTGGCAGATGAGGATAAAGACCAAACAGCTCTGGAGATGTGCTAGATAAGTCTAGTAAACAAGAGGTCTCCATAGAGAAGGGTGATAGAAAAAATTAAATCACACTGAAATTTATTGAAGCTTAAAGCTGCTTACGAAAATGGCTCAAAGTGAACGATTAATTTCCAACCAGGCCAAATTGAGGAAAAGAAGCTTGATGCACACACCAATTTTGTTCCTCAAAGTCAAGAATTGCCTAATCAATAGTAGTGCTAAAAGGAGATGGGTGCTCTCAGGGGTACCATTAGAAAGAATTGCACTGGGTTTTAGCCACCTGGCTCCCAATTGCTTTAATAGATGTCACACAGCTAAAGCCTAGCCTAAAGCTTTAAAACCTTGCCCCTCGGTCTTCCTGAGCATCTACTGCTGTCAGGTGGCAAATGTGAAACAGCAGGAGGGACTGTGAGATTTACTCCTGTATTGACCAGTACTAGAACGTGCCCAGGAATTTGCACTGCTGTTGCAAGTGTCAGTTACTGGGTGAAGAAAGGCAAAGCAGGAGAGGATAAAAGGGGTGAGTGAGAGAAAGTGAAAAAAACTGTACTTAACCCTTCCTCTGTTGATGTGTTGATAGCAGTCTGCATCAGGTACTCACATTGCTGGGCTAATCCAATCAGCCCTCCTCTTCCATTAGCTAAAAATAAACTAGGACTTTTTAGGTAATGCTCTGACTGCTTCCCCCATTCCAAATTGTGCTCAACATCTTAATGGAAAACCTTCAATGGGTTTAAGGTTTTAAATCAAATAAAGAAGCAGACAAAAGGAGAAAAATCCAATCAGAGCAGAAAGGGTTGGCTTATAGAGGAACTGATTTTCTTCCCATTTTCACCAGCACTGAACTCCCCAGGAGCAGTAGCTGGAGAGACAGAAGGAAGCAGACAAAATGGGAAAGGAAGGAAGAGTTTCTGTCACACTCACATTATATATAATTTTACACAAGGAGAGGTAGCATCCTGTCAGCAAGGTCTGGTCTTGACTTGGTTCCTGGGGAGTGGTCAGCTATGAAACAGTGAGCACTCTGCTCTCTTTCTCAGGCAGCTTGTACAGCTCCAGAGCCCTCACGGGATGGGACTGCCCTGGTGTGCCTAGAGGAGAGCAACAGGAGCTGGCCTTGGCAGCAGCCTCCCCACTAGCAGTCACCTTGCAGTGGGGATCTCATAAAACATATTACTGCCAAGTAATAGCAACCACAATTTAAAAAGATGTGGGGAAATATTGTCAGTAAGAACAACAAATCAAAATTTGCCTAAGTGGAAATGGACGGGGAAAGGGAATAGAGAAAATAAGTAAACTAATGAACTTAAAAAACAAAGAAACTAAAAAAAAAAAAAACCTTGGAACAAAACCTGAGCCTGCCACCTATAAGGAGTGCCTAAAAAACAAAACCCAACCAACCAAAAAAGGCTTGCGTACTACCTACCTTTCTGCCAGCCATTTAGAAGACTGCACATCTGAAGTTTAGAAGGGTAGTGATTAGACACTGGATATAAAAGAAAGGAAATAGAAAAACCTTCCCCAAAATAGTAGATAATTGTTATGAGCATTTAAAAACTAGGAAGTTTTTTTTTAATATATGAGCTTGAATATATTTCACAGTATGGCCCCTTTCCATTGAAGCCTCCATACGCTGTATGTGCCTTAGAATAAAAATTATTTAAAAAAACAGAATGCCCCAAGCGAAAGCAAAACTATATACTGTAAGAAACTGAGAGTGTTGAGATCTCTATTGAAATAAAGACCAGAAGTCTGATAAGACCTGAGTGTGTGGAAGACAGTACCTGCAGATCTGATCCAGATCCCATTAATTTGATAAGCTGCGAAGCCAACTATGAGTGTAGGCCTGGCTCATGAGGCACAGAGTATTTGCAAGTGCTACTGTTACGCTGGCTTTTGCAGTATCTCTCGTCATAGACATTAGAGCCAAACCACATCAGTTCCCCTTAGCTGAGCTGGATTGGCACTTTGGAAATCCTAGTACACAGGAAAGGTTTAAATCCTCACATCTGAGGAGTACGGGCAACATGGAGTTTTTTCTACTGGCTAAAAATGGCTCAAGAAAAATGAAGGTAGAAGAATTTGCAGAAAAAGGAGAAGCAATGAGCAATAAAATGGAGGGGAAATGAAACAGAAAAAAGGTAGAGCAGGGAAGGGACAATAGGAGAGACTATGGGAAACAGTGGGGGTAAATTAAATTAATCAAAAGTAAGGAAAAGAATTAAGGAAACAGAAAAACGAGAAACAGAGGAGGACACTAGAACTCACAAAGAAAAAACAAACAAGAGGCAAGAGGTATATTGGAGGCAACAGAAGGAAATAGTGAGGCAATGAGAGAGAAAAAGAAAAGGGAGGAGACAAGGTATGAGTAGCTGAAAATGGCAAGGCATAGGAGTGAAAATGGGGGAGAGAGGAAAAGGGAGGTAAAGAGAAGGAATTGTACAGAGAAAGGACCAGAAAGAGGAGAACAATCCTAGGGAGCCTGCTGTGGTGGGTCGCAGAGGAGTTCACAAGCCCATGCACTCCAACTATTTCTTTTTGATTCTGTGTCATTGTCAGGCTTCAGACTGCAGCTGCAAATTGTTTGTCTGGCAGTTCTGGTAGGTTTGATTCAATAACTCCTATAAGAGGGCAGGCAGGATATCAATGCTGCTTTATTGCCTTTTTCTCTGCCTACAATAGCAATCCTCCACTTATACAGTATTATAAAGTGCCATCACTGGGGGTTGTGTCTCAGCATAGTCACGTCTCATCTTCCTAGGCTATAATAAGCTGGCAAAGGTAAAAGTCTGGAACTACGTGAGCTTCATGAAATGATTAACACTGAGGCCTAAAGACTGGCAGAAGGGATGGGCACTGAGCAAACAACAGACCCTCGCTTCCCAGGTACCACAGCAAGGGCTACATCCTACAGGATCAGCTCCACCAAAATGTACTTGGTGATCTGTGTGAAGTCTCACTCCAGCCACTAGTGGACAAAGCATTAACGCTCCAGAACGCTTAAACCACTGCTGGGGAACAGAAAAAATAACCCATGCAGTCCTGTCAGTTGGGTAACTTTTCATGCCTCTCTCAAAATCCTTTGGATGTGAACATTTTAAAAATAATCATGAAGCAACATTTAACATAAGATTGGACTGACTGACGTGGACTTACCATTTTTCCTCCTGGAAGCTGGTTCCTTCAGGCTGTGGGGGTGTCCCTCACCAGGCTGACACAGAGAAATTTCCCCAGCCTTGAGTATGCATGATCTGTCAATAAAAAGAGGCTTTCAGTTATACGATGCTGTCAAAGAGCACCTTTTACCAACACTAAATTCAAGTTAAAAATGTTATAGCAAAACAGGAAAAGCACCACAGAGAAAACTGCCTGTGAGGCATTTTATTGGTGTGTCTTTTAAAAAAGAAAAATTCCTGGCACATTGTTCTGGTTAAAGTCACACAAATCAGAACAGAACTTCTCATTCACACCCAGTCATTACAGATGTTGGGAGCAGCTGAATAGAGAGACCCATTTTGTCTGCTTAAACTTTGTCTCGCATATATATACACATATATAATAATCCCTGTTTCATTGTAAAAATTGAATGTGCGTGTCATTAAGGTTGTGTTTAGAAATCATTGTGACTTTACACTGCAGTTTATTCCATGTATTTCCATCCTTTCAAGTCACACTGTTCAACCTCCTACTTACTCTTAATAGATTAATTTGCAATTGCTCCCTCGACATTTGAGCTTTTCATGATGGAGAGCAATTCCTCTCATTTCACTCATCAAGGCTCCATATAATAACAGAAGTCCCCATAGGTCACTTCTATTGTCTCTTATTTCCTTAACCCCTTTAGCCTTCCCCCCCGATGAGCATTCTTAAACCTGGAGCTGTCTGGGCTAAGCCAAAAATAAAATTTCTCCTGCAAGGCGACTGGAACTGAATCCATATTGCATCAGTTCTATAGAAAAAATGACTATAGCAATGTGATTTCAATTCTCCGATACCTTTACATTGTCATAATATCCTATTTGGTTTCTTCCAAGCCGTCATACACACAGAACTGCTGGGATTTTTCTCTAATAACCCCAGGTCTCTTTTTCCTTTGGTACACTGAATAATATGAACTCTGCTGGGTTCACTAGCTCTAGACTTACTGTTAGAAGCACTAAAAGAACCAAATCCTCCTCGGCTTGGTAAGCATTGCTTCTTACTGTTTGATTAATCTTTACATTTGGCAGGATAATCAATGTCTCCTATTTTACTTGTTATAGTCTTTCAGAATAAAAATGATAGGCAAGATTCTGAGCTCCTTTAAGTTGGCATGTCCCTAGCATCACTTCACTGGTCCAGCTTCACACATTAAATAGATGCTTCAAAACAAACCTGGAGGGCAAGCTACCAATTTAAATTTTCCAGTTGTTACTTATGACCAATAGCTGTTTCCTAACTTGTGACACTGCTTCATGATTTGCATTTACATAGGGAAAAGTCCCAACACAGCCTGCAGACAGGCAGAGTGCTCGTACACCGTAGAAGAGGTGAGGCTTTTAGTGCAAGAGAGGGGTAGCTGAAGGTGTCCAAAAGTAGCCCTGTTCTCCCAAGAAATCCCCTTTAAAAGAAAAAACCATTGCATTTTTAAAAGAACAATTTTACATTGCACCATATTCCAGGATCTCTCTTCTTTTCTGCAACCTATCCATTCCATGGGAAATAAAATATTTCTGACCAGCAATATAGCACTAAATAAAACGACTGCCATTCATATGCACAGCCTTGAAGGCTGTGCAGCTTTAGTGGGAGGAGGCAACAGTAAGTTCAAAGTAATTCAGTGCTCACTGGGTTGGGGATAATTTTCTGGCAACTAAGGATGTTATTGAGACCAAGAAATAATTTCAAATAACTATGAAAGAGACACAGGACAGCAACACCTTTCAGTCTCTAGAGACCTAGAATTGATTTGAACCGGTCTGCCACTTAAATGGAGAAAAGCTATTATCCCATCACTAATCTCTTGAGCCATTCAGTCCCACTTGAACCAGTTTTTTCTTCAACAAGCTATTTTACATATTTCACTTAGCCCATAATATTTCTGGGAGAAACTTACCACATATTTTTGTAAAAAGATAAGTACCTCTCCCACCTTTGCATTTTGTTCATTCTTGGTTTTGTTGCTAACATGACAGAACTGTTAAACGTGTTCCTCTTCTCCTCTCCCTATGGAACCCGGCTTTTCTTGCTACCATTCACAAAATAAGACAATTTCTTAGTAGTTTTTGGAAGAAGAGCTAGTGTAGAAGCATATGTTCTAGAGACTTTTTTCCAGATAAATGTAAATTTATCACCTTCAAAAGTCATAGCGGTCATCACTATAATGCTGATACCTCCTCAATAGCTCTGCAGCCCAAGAAGGGTCAACTCCAGGATTTGCAGAGGAAGAATTGCTAAACCCTGAAGCACAGCATTGCTAAGGATCAAATTTGCAAAAGTAGTCTTCATTTTTAGGTGCATTCATGGGCACCAAAAGGTGGTCACAGTGCCCACAAGCATAGGAAAAAGCTGTAATTAATAATGTCTTAAAAATTAGGCCTTTGGTGTCTGATACTGGGCTTGCAAAAAATTAAGAGACCCATAATGGAAAGTCATTTAGGAAAAGAGAAGTGCAATTGAGGCCATCACATCTGAAGTACAGCAAAGCTGCAATCCAGGGAGGTTGGACCTGAGGTTTAGCGATGGGGCCACATGAGCCCAGCAGGAGATTTCTTTCTGGTAAGAAAGCAAACATGCATTCACACTCAAACCTCTTGACTTCTCTCTGATTTCCCATTATTTCATGTGCTCAGAGGAGCCTGTTTTGTCTCCTTCCTGCTTCCTCTTCCTTAAGCATTTTCCATGTAGTTTCTCCCACTACTGAATTTACTCAGCCTCCTCCATCACTCCCAGAATTAGAATCTATGCATTTGAAAAACCTGCGCTTACTTCATTTCAGGCAGCTAATCCCCTTCCCGCTCAACCCCGCAGGTTACGCTGCCGGAGCAACGCTACTTTGATACTGTTCCTCTGGCAGCAATTAGAATCAAATCAGCACCAGGCTGTTTATAAAAAGGGATGTTGCTATAATGACACTATCAATTCTTCCAAACATTGTAGCTATTTATCAAGTGATTAAAGTAGAGTAACTTACTCCAGTTTTACTAGCCTATTTTCCATTGGAACTTAAAAGGTTTTACTGCCTCAAGTATGGCACTAGGACTGCTAATAATTTTGATTTTATTACATTATCATATTTTTTAGATTTATTTCTAGGTTTTGCATAAGATTCAAATTGTTACCCAGTTTATAAAATAAGATAAATTTATCTTGGTCAAAAATCACATTAAGATAATTATCTTGCCCTTTTGGCAGATAATTTTGTTTGTAATATATTGAAAATGCTTATATTTTGTTTTTCTAACCACTCATTCTTGCAAAAGTGGCTATTTTTTTCCTGATGCAGGCAACTCTATCTCCCTCTCATTGTCAAGAGCTGTTATGTCTCCTCACATTTTCCCCTCTCCATTAGGGGAAAACGGAAAAAAAAAGGTGCCTGCTCTTGGCTCGCCAGCAAGCTACCATGGACACCTGTGCTCCTGGCAGGCGTGGCAGGGCTGACTCACCCAGTGGTGATGCCACGCTGCAGTGTCGGGGACTCGTGGGGAGTGTTTACTCAGGCAGTCCCACACTATGACTAAAGGTAACACTTATCAGAGCGGGGTGTTGGCAATATACATACTAATAGACACTGTTACTGGCCAATGTGCTGTGCTACGCATGTAGCTTCACTGTGCTCCTCACCAACTCCCTGCTTCTCTCTTCTAAGGAAAATATTAACTGTTGATAGCTGACAGAAAAGACCACTTCTTAAAGAATGACTGGAGGTCACGGTTGATTCCTTCTCCCTTTGCCCTCTCCATCAAGCCTTGGTACCCCTGAAACTGCTGCTCTGCCTCCCTTTGTAAGTCCACAGTTCTTTCGCCTCCCAAGACTAGCAGACTGTAGATAACGCTGTAGCCTGCCAAGGCAATTAATTCAGAGACAATTTAGTCCAGATACTAAGTATCTGCTAAAACTCCCAAATTATCAGAAAGATACTACTTATCAGGTATCAGAAGGAAATTGGAGCAACTAACCCTAGAGTTAGCAAATCTCACCTGTCCTCTGCCCTACCCACAGGGTCTCTGGGGAAGGTTATTAATCTGAGCTTTATCTTCAAATCGTGGATGTCTGTCTTGAACAGCCTCAGTGCCTTGGCCCTAGGAAAAGCCACCTATGATCTCCATTGTTAGCACTTTGATTAACTGAAAAGAGATTTTTCAATTTGTGGCAAATTTTGATACTTAAAAAGCATAGATTCACAACTAGATCAAACCTGTAAGGGATTTTTTTGTGTGTGAAAAAAACTCTAAATAGTACTTGTTTAGGGGAAAAAAATCAGCTTACAGAATGTTAAAGTTTCCAATTTTATTTAGAATACCTGGGTTTTCCTTTGTGCATAATCAGCATTATTATAAAATAATAATTTATACTGGTATGTTTTAACTTGGTGTCAATAATTAGTTAAAATAAAATAGCTCCTCCTACTTTAAAATTGTTAAGGGCATGTGGTGCTTAGTACTGATGGAAATAACTCAGTTACAAAATAAAGTGGCATTCTGGTGTAGAAAAAGGATAGCAATACTGTGAGTTTTGAACAGGATAAATGAGGACTTTTCAATTATTCTAATACACCAGTATATCAAGCACTCATGACAGATGTACCAACAAACAGACACTGCCTAATATCCGAAAGGTTTTGAAGTCTGATGTTGAAATACAAACTTTTTTTGAATGAAATTGTTCACATTTCTCAATATCTAATGTAGCCAAGAGCTTTACAAAAGTAATTATTTCCCTGTATTTTTTCCCACTTCTTGCTCAAGGGCCCAGGAGGGTACAGGGTGTACCTCATCTTTTTTCTGCTCTAATGCAGGCATAGAAGAAGCAGCAATTCAAAATTGGAGAACACCTAAGAAAAGTCCCAAAACAGAGCTAAAATTTTCTTTCAAAAGTTTGGGCTCCATTTGAGTTTAGTACTAAAATGAAGATCAGTTTACATATTTTTATTATTTCTGATGACAATTCTATGGAATATGTACAGCCAGAAGTTCACCCATTTCAAGTGAGTAACCATCTACCTTTCTCCTTCGCCATTGCTCAGAACCCAGCTGACGTTAAACCCCTTTTGTGCCACCCTCCCAGCCACACAGCCAGCAGCGTGGGAACAACACTCTACTTAGCAGAAGCCAAGTATGAGGGAGGCAGCTAAGGTTACCTGAGTGAGAATGGGTTCCGTTATGTGGATTTCAGTGGAGTCATAGAGAAATTGCACCAATAATTTGTATAAATCACAGTCCAGACGGGCTGGCAATGAAAGTTTGACTGCTTTGCATACTCCATATCTCTGAACATTTTTTCTCTTGTAATGACATGGTGAAGAAACTAATGATCATAAATATGGAGCATATCACCCTGTCCTTTAACTCCCTCCTTATTGTTTTTGCAACATAATACATGCATCTCAAATAAATTAAACATGTGACATATAAAATCAGTTCATGTTTTTTGGGGGTTGTCAAAATTCTGAGAAACCAAAATGTTGAAAATGACTTGTCAAAATGTTCTGGGATGAAGTAGTTAAGCTGTCATTGATAGCTTACACACTGTTCATTTGAATATATAAAGCAACTTTTTGAAAAACCAGAAGTACAGAGTCTGTTGATGAGAGTTCTTTCTCCAGACATCTTAATTACGCTTCCCTGATCTCCTGGGAAAGAAAACTTCACATGAAGTGCAAGGCCATATACACCCCCAGTGAAGTAAGTACACCGCTCTACTGACACAACTGATTCGACAAAGTATGGCAATGGTATTACCATGGTACTACAGGATTATTACTCTGCAGTGCCCATTATTTGAAATGGAGTTACTCTGTGCTTACCACAAAACAGAAAGTAGCATTTTGCAGTAACACAATAAATAACCCATGTCATCTCTGTATCTACACCTTTTGCAGGAACAGATACAGAGCCAATCTAAAAACAAATCTAAAACTGCTATAATAATGTCGGAATGACATGCCTCTTAAGCTGTTTACAGCTGACAGAGTAAGTGAAATGGTTTGACAAGGAAGAACACAGTATGTGTTGACAGCCCTGCTTAGTTCATATTTGAAAGGCAAAATTAAAGTCATACTTTTACAAGGTGTACAATTCTACTCATTTGAAGGACATTCTCTTAAGCAAGGCATAGTATTAAGCCTCTGCCATCCTCCTCCTCCTGTCTCCCATTTTTATGTGTAGGCCACTAAGTGGCACACCTCAAAAACCAGTCCTGACTCCCTACCTCAGTAATTGCTGGTGAAAACATATCATTTAGAAGAGTATGGAGAAAGAGCAACAGTGAGAGCAGCCATAAACATTCACCCTCCGTAATTTAAGGGAGCACAGCAACACATGGGCAGCATTTGGCTTTTCTTACAGCAGGCAGCACTGTTAGGAGAGAGCAAACATCAAACAAAGGCTGAGTACAAATCCTCTCTATCCAGAGAGACACCTTTCACTTGATTACAGGATATGAAAGAAAAATATAAAAACACAGTGAATCCTAAAATAAAGTAAATAAAAGCCAAGATAGGTCAGAGGAAAGGGCCAGAGACAGGCATTAGGGAAAACAGACTGGTTTGGCAGTACTTTCATAGCTCTAAGGCAAAGGCAGTGGGAAGGCTCAAAGGACAAATGGTGGCAAATACCTGGACTCCCATTTTCACCTTGTTCTTGCTAATCCTAGGGGCTAGCAGCAACTAGAGATTGTCAGCAACTTGTGCAGTAGTCACTCTGAGAGTAATTTGGTGGGCTCAGTCCAGCTACCGTTGAAGATGTTTCTTCACTGCAAAAGCTCTTGCTAATACTTGGCCCTCACTGTTAGAGACCATGGGAAGCCATGAACACTTACCTTCCCTCCCGCTTTGAGAGACACAGATTCTGTTACAGGGTAGATGCACTGAAGAGGGAAAAGCCAATGCCTGCTACTCCTTTCCTGTGGATAATCCCAGAGGTTCAGCTGCTAGCAATGCCAGTCAGTCCAGCTCTTTTAATGAGCCCTGTAATTGATGCAAATGAGCCCAAAGTTGCCAAACGAAATAATCTCACTGAGGGGAACTACCAGGAAAGCATTAGGAATATTCTGAACTTGGAGGTATAGGATGCAGTTACCATTGCATTTACACCGGACCAACTCTACCAGCTCAGCTGACCAGGACCAAGAAGCTGCACAGTGAGTGTTCAAGAGGAGCCTGGCTGCTGGCAGCACCTTCCTTACAGGTGAGCGGAGAGCTGGACCCACTGTAACCTTAGCCCAGACTTAGTGCGCAGCAGTTCCCAATAGTTTCAGCTGCAGCTCCATGTCTGGAGCCCACTGGCAGATCATGAACAGGGACTGTTCAAAACTTCAGGTTGAAGCTGTGGTTCAGGAATCAGAACGGTGCTGAGTGGAAGTGTTTTTTCA
Source organism: Phalacrocorax aristotelis (assembly GCF_949628215.1). NCBI lineage: Eukaryota > Metazoa > Chordata > Aves > Suliformes > Phalacrocoracidae > Phalacrocorax > Phalacrocorax aristotelis. The sequence continues at coordinate 57,867,207 of NC_134280.1, forward strand.
AACTAATGGAAGTTTTGCCTACATATTTCTTCCCACACATGAAGGTCACCAAATGTTTGTGTGCCAAACGTTAGAATTGATGCCATCCTAATGAACTCTGAAAACATTTTCCTGTCAAAGCAAATAGAACAAGTTGACATCACTGATCCCAGCATCGACCAAAGAGGAAAAAACAAACAAACCATCAGTTCAAAAACCACAGGGTTTTTTTGTGCTCTAAGTTCAAGGATGTGATTCTAGCAGTGCAATGACAAAGGGCAGCACGGGACAGATGACAAAAGGGTTACGCTCACCGCAGAGGAAGTCAGTCCTGAGGAAAAGAGATTGCCTCTGCATGAAGGTCAGAAATGCCTGGGCGCTACCTCCTCCTATCCCGTGGCACATGAGATCCCTTGTGTCTGAGTTGTGCTGGGTTATTACCTGTAACATGTGCCACAGGCTAGGACCTGAGTGGAGAGCAAAACCTACTACTAAACCCTGTCAGAAGTTGCAAACTGATTACACTCTTAAAAGCAAGCCAGCAGCTCTCAACTTGCCTACCGAGAAACTTTTTCTTTCCTATTGGAGCTGCCTATCCTTGTGGCCTCCTCCTCCATCTCCCAGGGGATCTCCCAAACCACCTATCCCAGTATAATCCATGGAGTGGCAACCCTGTTACAACTGGATGCAGGTATAAGTGTATCTTACAGTTATGCTGCTAAATGGGGTTTGGGGAGATCCGGACTCATTTCTTCCTTCTAACACATGATTCCTCTATGTCCCTTGACAAATCCGTGAAATCATTCCACATGGGAAATAACCATACCTCCTCTTTTGCTTCTTCTGCTTGTTCAGAAATTTGGGACAGGCTTCATCTTACTGTGCACAGTTTCTAGCAAAGAAGTGTCTGGTTACAGTCTCTCTAGGTAGCTTGGTGGTATACTAATTAAAGCTAATTTTACTATTCACTTGGTACAGAGGAAAAGATATAGGCTTTCTGCACAGGGGGTCTGCAAGCCTGGTGAAAGCAGCTAGGTACCAAGCACCAATGAAGTTCCCGAACTAATGTTTCACCTCAGCTGCTTTGGCCATTTTGTGAAAGAGATTTTTCACAGAAATTGCTACAGGACGGAGGTCCTGTTGAAAAGTACAGCGTTAAATTTGGGTGTAATGACAGAGGTACCAGAGCAGAATTAAAACGATGAAACATATGTTGTTGCTGCCTATATCAAACACATTTCCATTTTATTTACTGTTTTAATTTCCATTTCTCCTATGCTCACCCTGTGCCATCACCCACGTTTTTTGAAATGAAAAGTATTATCTCAGCTCCCATTTCTCCAAAAGTCAGTCCTAATCTCAGTCACTCTCCAGCCTTGCAGTTTTCCTTCTCCTTGACAAGCCTGACCACTTAAATTTCTATCAGCTCAGATAACATCTACCCACACCCCTTTCTGTTCCCTTCTCATTTCTTCCCCTTCCAGTTTTTGTGATGCCATCATACATCTATGCCAGCACACAGAGCATGCAGCAATAGACATATAGATCCTGACTGTGTTCAGGAAAGGGGAAAGGTTGAAGTGAATAAGATCGTGTGTATGAATGATTCCCTTGCTTGCTATGCTACAGTGAGCTGTGCTTTCATATACTGTGATGGATGTGAGTTATGGGTCACTCCCTCACTTGTGGAAATAAATGTACAACACTTGCCAATTGTTATACTGTATATTACAAAATTCTATCACTTAAGATTTATACACTTAGCAAACCAATTACACAAACAATACAGGTACAGCACAACAGCTCTACTACTGTTTTTTTTTCTTGTTGAGACAGACAGATGCAAAATCATCCTTAGCAATAAAGTGGTGCTACATTATCCAGAGGGGGACATTTTACAGACAAAGAGTTTATCATATCCAGAGTTTGCCTTGGGTGCAGTGGACTTAGCACGTGTTAAGTAATGCTTAAGTGATTTGCTGAACTGGCCTAATAGCACAAAACACTCCTGGCTTTATTTGCTTATAAATACATTTTAAAGCACTGATTGAACTCTGTAGTGCCCTAAATGGTCTGGGACCTAGTTACTTAAGAGATATCATCTCTCCTTATAAATCTTATGTGGTAATTCACAACCACCAGTTGTCCTTGCTTTCTTTCCCTGGGTGCACAGTGGGGTGTCTTTAACAGGAGATGCATGACCTGTTCTCATCAGCCTTTGCACACAAAAATGCTGCAGAGGACTATTTCAAGAAGAAATAGGAAGCTGGTCTCTTCAGTGTGACAAACGTCAGTTCATCTCGTGAGCAATCTTGTACATTTTGCTAGCGACAGAGGGCCTGGCTGTGACTGGCCATGTGCTTACGAAGACTATTCCAGAAACCTTTTTCTCTTCCTTCTATAACCACAGAACCAGTGCAAGGGCTGAAAAATCACACTCTTGCATGCACCACCTGTCCACAAGGTCTGAGCTGTCCTGGCATCCACGTAATGTCACCAGAGAGACTGGAAACCCTTGCTGATCTCAGCTCCAGCAAGGCTCCCTTAAAATACTCACAGTACCACTGGCACGTCTTAGCTAATGGGAGTGGGTCCTGACCACTTGTATTTTATTTACAGCTGTGTTTTCCATTTCAGGTTCATTTTAACTGGCCTGAGCTGCTGAAGCACTGGATGCCCTTATCTGCTTCCCTCAAGGGGAATAGATACATAAAGTACATAAGATTGCAGGTTTTTAAGATTAAATGCTATAAACACAGATTAAATTATATGCTTTTTATCCTTTTAAGGAACTCTTGTTCGTGACATTCTGTTCCAAGCTTCTAAAATAATTTTTACTTACACTCACGTTCAGAAGCATTTAAAACACAGCAAAGAAGGAACACATTTGTGGACATAACTGGCAACAAAGAGCTCAGGTCTGCCTCCTGGCTACCCCCAAACCTCAGAAGGCAACAGAGGAAACACCCAGGGCAGCTGAGTCCACTCAGGGCAGGGCTGTGCAGGCCCCTCTGTGGGGTACCAGAGGGGTCCCCAGCAGTAAGGAAAGGTGACCTTGGCACAATCTCTTCCCAAAACCAGAAAACTGAAACTTAGGAAAACAACATGGAAACCATTGCCTTAATCTCTGTTTCCATGGTGCTAGCAAAGACTGTCTGGTCACCTTCTGGAGAGTAAGCCTGATTACTTGTCTTTTCGGTGAGGCTGCCCTGACAAAAAGGGACTGAGAGAGACAAATAGCCACCCACAGGATAACAACCGCAGTGGTTTGGTTTGCTGTTTGCTTTAGTTCACTGGCTTAAAAGGGTCAGCAACCTTCATCCTGAGGACCCTATTAGAGAAGTAGCTTTGAGCAAAACATATAATTAACCTTTGGAACTCACTGTAGCAGGATATCATTGAGGAAACATATGAGAGAGATTTTCATTTTCTAAAAGGAATTGCATATAAGCAACTCTAAGGACACAATCAAATATTATTTTCACTACAAAGAATTCACTAGTAACAGTCAGTAAGCACTGTGCTTCTGCGAATCAAGAACAAACAAAACAAGGGACCAATAAGAAATTCTTCACTTACCAAACTGTAGGAGAATATGATGGGCAAAACCAATAGGATGAATCCAGACTGCTTAAAGTCTTCAGAAACGGCCACTCATGGAGGCATGAACAGAAACTACAGTTGGTTAATGGCTATTTGACCTATTCCATTATGGCAATTTTTGTGCCCAGCTCTTTGCTTCATGTCCACTTACTTGCTAGATCCCAAGTGATGGCCCTTCAGAACCTTAGAAAGATTAACCAAAAGTACATAAAACCCAGGCTGACCACAAAGACTTAACAGGCAAGTTGAAAGCAGTATAAGTGTAGAGAAGATTTCAAATTGAAAGAATCAGGAACTAACTGAAAACATTTTATTTTACTGCGCAGGAGACTCAAATGACTTCTGCTAAGAAGAGCCCAACTTACAAACCTTTCTGAGAATGACATCCTTTAAGTGACTTTGGCCATTTGGAGTACTTTGAAGCAGTAAGACTCACAACTCTCCTTCAAGACAGAGAAGGTCTGAAATGGGCAACACATGCCGAACCATCAGGCATACGGCAGCAAGAGGGTGTGGTAAGGATCTGTGCAGACGGGATGCCACAAGTTCTCCCATTTTGTTACCATTACCATCAAAAATAAGCAAGAAAACACATCTTTAGCCCTACTGGGTGAACTTAAGAGAGGCAGAAACTGTGTGTAATTTTATTCGTAGTGTCCTGTAACTAACTACCTGGCATTCACAGGGCTCTGTCATCAGCAGTGTAACTCATCCTGGATGCCTCCACATCCATCAATCTATTCCACTTTTGAACAGGTAAGCCTTTAGATTTGATCTGAAGGATATTCACAAGCTAAAAAAAAAAAAAACCAAAACTGTAGTTTCAGCTTTAACACTTATCTGTACAAAGCCAAAATGTCGTCATGTGTAGTGGTGTGGAAAAAAAAACCAAACTAACAAAAGCCCCTGCAGCCTTGTGAAACACAGAAAGGAAAACTATGCTGTGAGCTCTGACAGTAATAAAAACATAACTGGATTGATTCTAGAGAATTTATTGAACAAAATTTAGTTAGGGTCTTTTTGTTTTGTTTTGTTTTAACGATTGCACACCACTTAATTTTTATGAGCTCGATTATGCCTTTAAGGCACATTCCAGCAGAGGGCTAAGGTGAAAAAGCCTCTCCAGGGACGATACAGCAGAAGAAAAAGCCTCTGGGATGTGCAGGAGTTGAGCTAATCCTTTCTAGGGATGTGTTCAGCATTACTTTTTTGCAGCTTTCACACTTCCCAGTGGAAAAGCAAATCTATAAAACTGTGGCTAGAAAGTTTCTGCCTCCTTTGGCACACCAAACCCAGGTGTGAGAGGGGACTGATCCAAACCCTCCTTCAGGCGTAACAGCTGCAGACCTTTGTGAACAAGTTATTCAAGCTGGGGACCTGGTCCCTTCACTACCACTCCATCACCAAAACCTCGGCTCTCTCAGGAAGGACAGAGATCATGTGCCTCATGTATCCCAAGGCAGCCAATGCTGGGAAGTTTGTTTTTCAAAACTCTAAGTTGCCCTCTCTAGAGAATATATCATGACTCAAAACATTGAAAATATTAAACTCAGAACTAAGAATAAACTGTTCCTCTCACGTGCCCAACGGACCACGACATAACTAACACTGAAGGCCATGAGGCCCTTCAACCTCTGTCCTTCCCAGTGACAGAAACAGGAACAAGGGCTGACAACCTTAACCGGGTGGGGGGGATGATCGAGCAAGGGTTACACAGCCCTATTACACTGACCTCCTTACCCTGCTTCCGCTTAACTCTTTCCTGAAGCAGAGACCAGAGCTCTCCCTTTTCAGGAGGCGCTATGCAGCACTAAGCCCCAGAGCTATTGTGCTTCAGCCTCCTGATAAGCAGGTGTCGCTCCTTCCACTTCACTTTCCAAACGAGAAGACTCTAAACTCCTTAGAAGAACAAGCTTTTAGTGCCTGGACAAAACACTAGAAATAGCATAAAACATTGTCCGTAGGGTATGGGATCCCTGGAACAACTTCCAAGCAAATTCCATCAGGTGCTAAAACTATTCCGGTTCCTCAAATGCAGCTTCCTTCTCCACAGTGCTGTTGCATACTGAAACATACACACGTTTCCAGCAAACAGGTACAAGTCCTTGCTTTAATCCATGAATGTAAAAGCATTTCCCTCAAACTTCCTTTTAGAAAGAATTTTGCAGTCCTAAAATGCAGTGTGCACCACCCAGGCTTTCCAGAGTCTGGCATCATAGCCCCTACAGCAAACAAAAAACCCCGGGTGTATGCAGCAACTTCTGCCCCAGCCCTTCTGGAAGGAGGTGCTGGCCCTGCTTGCTGAGCAGTGCCGCAAGCTGTAGATTCTTTCTGAAGTGGTCCAGGTGTCAGCACAGCACCTCCAGAGCAGAGCCAGGCCTCTCCCAGGACAGTACCCCTCAGCTGCTGAAGGCTGCCTGACCTCTCTAGTTCGAGCACAGCTCCTTAACCTCACTTTCTTCTTGACAGCTCTTCGGGGTGACCGCACATAGCCTGTGGTGCAGGGGCAGCAGAGGGACAGACCTCCTGCTCATGTTCCTGGACTACTCCAGCTGAGCTGCTTTGCGTCTTCCCCTGCCATTTGTCCCTGTACACAGAAGTTGTGCATGTTGAGCATTCAGTCAATGTTTTCCTTCCTTTGCCCCCACCTTCCCTCTGTTTTGGGTCCCAGACAGACACTGCATTACAAGAAGCATTTGGAAAGGTAAAAAACGTGAGCTCTGGGCAGGTCAGTGGGGAAAATCAAACTGAATTTAGAAACAAAAAATACTTGCCCACCCCAAGAATCAGAATTAATAAGAAACGCCCACTTATACTATTTACTTTTACAAACCACACTACCAAATGGATCACCAAAATGACCAGGGCAGCCAGCAGTCCCACATTTACTCTCCTGCCAATACTGAATTGGCAGCACCCTATAGCACACAGCCATCACGCAGCCCTCGGTGAAAAGCTGTCCCCGACAGTCCAGAGCAGAGCTGTGTGCAGTCTCGCAGCACTGCCACCCAGGAGGGCTCCTCCAAGGTGAGGGATAAAGGAACAGCAGGACTGATACTGTGTCTAATGTGGCACAAGGTTCCCTCGGCACAATATGCCCCAGCTAATGAACGGCACTGCCCCAAGTGCAAACAAGCCGGGAAAGGTTCTGTTTTCAAAGCAAGCGTATTGCACTTCAATGAAGATTTTTTTTTCCCTCTAAAAAGTTTTAATATACACACTAAATTAAGCTTGAGAAAAGGGGACATTTCATCTTTAATCTATTTACTTCTGAATATTTAACATACAATTCTGGCACCAATCACCAGATTTAACTGGAAAATTACTCACTAATCTGTTTGCTTATTTGGAATAATTGGGTAGGCTGCCAGGGAAGAGGATTTCCTACCCTGTTTAATATCTCAGTTAGTAGTCCAATTTCAGCTTGGCGGCATAATTACTCTGACAGAGCTGTAGCCACAGGGCCTGTGAGTGGGGCTGCTTTTTAAACCGTAAATTATGGAGGATTAGCATTTATGAATTTTAAATCAGGGCTGTGGTAGGAGACACTAAAGCTGCTTAGAGCTTGCAAACCACTGCATTCAATCACCAGTCATTAACACATTCCTTCCCAGGACTTTCTGCAATCACATTTAATAAAAAGGTATTTCTGATTTGCTTTAGAATATTGTGACTCTGTGTCTCCAGCATAACACCAGGGATAAGGAGATCCACTTTGCAGGAAAAAAACATCACAATTTAATCTGACCCTGATTTACCTCCCACATAAGATGTTAAAGAGCTGTCTCCTCTGCTTGATTCCTACTGTTTCTTCTACCAGATGGAGAGCACGTGGTTTGATCCCTACTATACTTAAACAATTACAAAAATTAAGAACTGCTGAAAATCAGAGCTGCAATGTGGCTGATCAGCAGAGATCTGAACTCTGCCATCCCCCTAGCTCAGGAGCTTTGGCTTGTGAGCTCTCCACTGTTGTGTTTGCCTGTCAGGCTCACGATGAATCATTATGGGGTAAATCCTTCCTTTGATGTAGGCATGTAACTTCTTTTAAGGCCAATGAGAGTTATGTACATGCACTGAGGGCAGAATATTTTATGCCTTGAAGAAGTCGTCTTAGGAAAAAAAACTGCCAAAAATCACACCGCTTTGAACTTCAGAGTTGCTCCACTCAGGAGTCTAAAGAGCTCTGAAGCCATAAGACATCTATCCAAATGCAAATGCTGAGCCCTTCCTCCTCCTAAACATGTGCATTTCTCTCTCTGTGAGCCTACAATTCAGCAAGGTATTCAAGTTAGTGCTTCACATGACTGTTTCAAAGACACACATTGGAAACCTACACTGTTTATGCTGAGAGTTTTCATATATTAAATTATACCTGTATATGTTGACAAAAATACATAGATAGCTAGAGCCTCCTGCCACAAACTAGAATGAAGACATGAGTGAAAATTATAGACAGCAAAATAAGAAAAGTAAAAAGAGGTGGCAAATTGGTCAGAGTAAAACTTGATAGAGCACCTGTGGTTAAAACCTGAAGAAAACAGGCAATTTAAAAAGGAGCCTGACTGAACTCCTCCCACAGTTTCCACGTGCAATTATCCCAGAAACTCAGAAGACCTCTGAGCTCTCAAAGCCACCTCCAGGAAGGGACAGGAAGAATTTCCCTGCCATTGCACTGTGATGGGGATTTGTACACCCTCCTCAGAGTCACTCAGCATTGACCTCTGACATAAGCAGGAGACCAACCGATGATGCATTACGCTGCAATCAACAGCGCTATTCACTGAAGCAACTAGATGATTTAAGATTCCCAAACCTCATTGAAAGTCACTGGAAATTAGGCACTTTGAAAATTCGACACTTTTGAAAATGCCTTTTAATCTCCTAAATTACTCACGCTTTTGAAAACTTTACTCATGCTAAGTACTTTAGGGGCCTCAGTCACTGAAAGCTAAACCAAAAGACACTAAGGAAGGATCATTTATACAGAGCCCGGCTCAGCTCTTATCTCTCCTCTATCCTCCTAGCAACGATAGACAGAAGGAAAGCTGAGCTCTTGGCAACACCAGCCCTGTGCCAAGAATTCGACTGACAGAGTGGCAGGCCACTGGACCCTATTAAGGCTACTCAGACAGATGGGTTCTCTTCCCTACTGCACCCAGAGTAGACTTTTTCTAGCTGCCTCCTCCCTTCAAAGGCTGAGTCATGCCACCACTTCTCCCCAAACTGTGAGGAAGATGCAGTCCTTACTACCGCAGAAAGAACAATTTGATCACACCTCGAACAGTGCAAACTGTCCATGTCTCATGCACCAGCTCCATGCATTGCTCCTCATTCTACCTCTTCTTGCCTGCACACAGCTGAAAACCATTTCTTAATTCTTTTTATTTACCTCACAGTATTCTCACTGATGCTAACTGTGTATGTGCTCCATGTGTATGTATACAACAGGGTGACAAAGTTATAGGAGCAGTAGAGAAACAGCATCTGTTTGGCATTCAGAGGCTGAGAGGTGCTTCTAAGTGGTTTTTGTCCCTTTGAGGAGCAGTTAGGGGGCAAGGAACAGACACACACAGGTGATCAGGATGAAGTACTCCCAGAGTGTGTATATATATATGACTTATTTAGTGCTACCTGTCTAGATCATGAATTGAGATTTGGGTAGGTGGCCAAGCCTTGATGTAGAGCTATGTCTGAACCTGGTGTATATCAGGGAAGGAGAAGAAACAACATCACCCTCAGGAGCCTCAGTATGTCTCAGGACTCACGTAGTCGCTAATGAACTAGAGCAGTGACCACCCTCTAACTAAAAGGGCTATTCTTTGCAGGTAAGAACACAGTGCAGCGAGCCACCTGCATCTTATCTAAAACATTTCTTCAAACACACTCATCCATATTTTCTATCGTACTGTGGGAGTGGAAAGATGCATGATACAAGGAACTGAAAAAAAGCCATTTCAGTTGTTGTCCATTGTTTGGAAAAACACCAAACAGCAGGACATTCCCCAAAGGGATGTTCAGTTTGGCTTTGGGAGCTTTGCTGTGATCTCTGTAGAGACAACATAAGGGCTACAAAAGAGACCAGATTCAAAACCCTGACAATCAAAGTCTGAAAGGAAAAAAACTAAATAATTTGGATTCAGCTCCTACACAGCATCTCTAAGCAGCTTCAATTTAAGAAATTGGGCAAAATTGCATTTGGGCAAAAAGCTAGGGCACTTTCTTACTCCTTTCTGTACTATGTAATTACCTCTAAATGTTGGCTGTAGCCAAAAGTTACATTTTAGTCCTCATAAATCAAAGGAAGAGGAATATCCTCTACATTTAATGTTTGCAATATATCTAAATTTACCCAAATCCTTTGTTGTTTCTCTCTGTGGCTCTGAAAGTATCTCAAAACCTGCAAAAGACGACGACACTCCTTCCCCTAAAGCAAATAGGAGGGGGGAGGTGCTGTACATATAAGCAACTGATATAACTTTGACTTGGAAATCTCTCTTCAGTAGGTTTCATATGCTTCCTTTGCCTGAGAAATGTATTATGTATAAAGCAATCCTGCCTGCCTCCTCCTCAAAGCCACCTGAACAATCTCCTTTCATTGGCCATGGGGCTTTACAAGCAACTCCTCCGTACAACCAGGTGGCTCAGCATATGGCCTTGCTTCTCTGCCATTGCAGCTAGAAGCAATTTAGACTTATATAACTTTACCTCTAAAAGGTTGGTTGATGACACAGGAGAGGATCCAGTATTGCTCTGGGTCCCCTCCAAGATTGTACCGAAATTGAAATCTTCTTACCTTGCACCTTGATTGGGAAAATAGTCAGTGGCATGCTATGGACACAGGAGTCCCTGAAATGACTCACTTAACAGCTGTGCAGGATCACAGGTGGTTATACTGAGCACAGTATTGGTAACAAAACAGCAAAAATACTCCAGCATACATTGTTTTGCTGTGAATGGAAAGATGGAAGACAAATAATGTGGCGATGGCCACTAGTAACTAAATGTTCTTTTTCCTGAAGTAAAAATAATAATCTTTGCAGATACTGCTGCCTGAAGACTAGTAGTTTGAGCTGCATAGAGTTCAATATTTGACAGGCTCAAAACCTGTGTAATTTTACAGTTCTGCAAACTGTAGCCTTTTGGCATTAGTGAGAAGGGAACAGAGATCTCAGGTTGCTGTTCTAAGGGAAGAAGATTCCATTTAACTCATGATACCCATCCAGAGCAGAAGCCTTGATGGCTGTGGAAGACAGGTTATATTCTTCTGCAGAAAACCATTCCAAACTCATTCAGAGCATTTTACTGCCAACAACTCTACAGGCCACAGTCACTGGCCTTTCAAGTCCTGCTTCATGATACTGTGAAATCAAGTGTTTCACATTGGTTTTTATCACACTTCTGGTCTTATGGCACATGGTGAAATTGCTGTCTCAAAATGATGCAGCATGCTGAATACTTTGCCATAACCTTTCATGTTCATGTGTGAATTTCCCTTACTTCTATGGAGCCAAGTGCTTGACGAATGACAGCTGAGACTATTTTCATTAGTGTTAAGGGGATAGCTAAAGAGTCAAAGCACGTGAGTCATTTCTTATGTATAGCTTGATATACCCATATACCGTAGAAAGCATAATCCCATAAAGCTCAGGTTTAAAAATAATTCTTTCATTGGAAAACACAAGAGACTCATCATTGAAAAATATACTGGTCAGGACTGTAGATCCGTAGAAATTCTGTGAGACAGGAGATCAATGAGCATGCCACCTAATCACACCCCAGGCACCAAAAGCTTCAGCACTGTCTTAGAAGCACTGGAGTCACAGGGAAAGTTTTGCAATGGTTTGTCTGTGCCTGTTGCATTAAGGAAGAGAAAGGGCAAAGGTGATGTGGAGCTTGGGAAGATGACCAAGCTAGGTCAGAAGTACACCATCCAGATACCACTGCATAGGGTAAAGTCTCAGATGTGCCTTATTTAGATTTTAAAACTCTTCAGGACATATTTGTCTTGCTACAAGAGGTTGAATGCCTCCCTCTGCTTCCTGGTTTAACTTTGGGAAAAGACTACTGAGGCAGGGAGGAGAAGGGGCATTGGTTCAGAGAATCTTATATGGAGAAATGCTGCAGTAAGTCTTTGAGCTTCATTTTCTATAAAGGGCTTAGTGCATATACTTAGTACAGTGGACTCTATGAAACTGGCAGGTTTTTACCATGTTCAGATGGAAAAGCACTTCAGCTGCACAAACAGTATCTCCCTCGTGTATCTCCTTGTACATAACAAAGACAATTTCTCCCACAGGCAATCTGAGAGACTATAAAGTCTTTTTTCCTTTGCCAATATCTGCCAGATGGTACTAAGCCAGATACTCCTAGGTGTTGGAAATACACTGCTGAAGGAAATGGCCCTATGGAAAGGGGAATATAGTGTATGTAAATAAGGTCTTCTGGAGGGGTCCCACTCCAGCATCACTCCCTGAGCATCAGGAGACAGTGGGATGCGCTCTCTGCTCTTCCTAAAGCTTCTGTTGTTAGTATGCACAACCCTTGTTTCTACGCTGTGAAGCTCCAAAAAGCCTCCCTTAGTCTTCCAGCCTTTAAAACACAGAGCGTTTTAAGAATGAGATTCCTAGATTGCAGATTAAAACTGATCTATCACACCGAAGGGATCCTGAGTCAGATCCATAGCTGGTGTGACTGACTTCAGTGCAGCTAGACCAATTTATGCTACCTGAGGACCTGCTTTTCCAAAGTTAGTGACGTCTCAATTTCCTTTTTAATAAGCAACAGGACCTGTTATAATGGGATATATGGAAGGAGAAATGTAAAAGCTTATAATGTGAAAATTGATTATCGTGTACTTTAGACTATTTCCTGCTGTGCCCTTTATTTTGGTATGCATGTTTCATGTCATTATTCCGAGCTGTTTCACAGTCTCTGAATTACACTATGAATTATCTCATTATCTTTGGGGCAAAACCTTCAGTCCTTAAAAACGATATTCACTCAAAACCTTCTTTGGCCTTCATTAGGGATCCTGAGTAGGAAGAGAGAGGACAGAATTGCAGCTACACCACAACACACACCAGTTAAAATTTTGGTTTTGTTTGTGTTTCTGCAACTTAAAAAACAAACAAAAATAAAATAAAAAAAAAAAGCTCAGTGTGGGTTTGCCTTTTTTTTTTTTTAATGTTGAAAAGAAAACTGATCTCAGGTTCCCAACTCATATGTCAAAGTGTGAACCTACAAGAACTCTTCAAGGCTTAGTCATAAACTTCCAAAATAGAGGAGAAGAGAATGGAAACGACAGGTAACCTTACTTATAGCCCTACCAGAAGGTGCCATAGAAATATGGCAATGTCGGCATCGTGAATTAGCCTCTAACTCAGATAAAAATGATCTAATACTTTTATTTATATAAGTAAATCTTAATTAAGATAATGCCTTCTGAAAGCATAAAGCAGAGGAAGGTACAAAAAAAACCTCCACAAAAATCTGTGTCACACACTCTCCCACTTTTAATTTAGGATTGGGTTGGGGTCATTTTGTAAAGAAAATAATGTTCCAGGCCCATCGCAATTTGTGAAAGTCAGGTTAGAGTAAAAGCAAAATTCCCCACCGTCCTCACAAGATTTCTTGCCCTGTTCTTTCGTGAATACGCTAGAATGGGTGATGGATGGGAGGCTGCCCCTTTCTAGAGTTCTTGCTGTGTTTTGTGATAACTCATTATATTTCTTTCTTTACAAATAGCCCCATTAATGCTCCAGAATTGAACAGAATCATAAAGCTTGAAACATCCCACTCCCATTCCGGTAGAGCTAGAGGTATTGTTTCATGAATTACAGAGCTGCCAAAACCTGATTTATCCAAGCAAAGCCTTCAAAGCCAAGTCACAGATATTTATTTATTTATTTAGGATTGTAAAAGAAAATACTTTTTACTGAGATAAGGATGATATAACCTAGCTACAGCTTTATTTAAATTGAATTATGTCTTTTATATTTCTTCAACAATATGGTTGATGGAAATGTTTTAGTCCTTGGTTTTTTGGGGCTGAACTAAAAACCTTATTAAACCATTTATAGAAAATTTACAAAACAGAAGAGTCAAGCTCTTTCAAAATCTCTGTGGCCTCAATAAAACCTTATATATTCTGAGATTAGATGTCACTCTTAGTCAGATGATTCTAAACAAGACTACTATAATCCTCTCTGTTATGGAGATATTTATTTTTGTCTGAAAAACTTCAAAGCGGGCCGTGACAGATAATCAAAATCAAAATTTGCATTCCAATGAGAGTTTCTTTTTATTAAAGAAGAATAATTCTCACAATTCGTCTGTAAAGAAGAACTGAGCTCACTTAGTTCAAGTTTTGGGGGGTTGGAGTTTTGTTCTGTGTTTTTTTCTGGATCTCCCATTCATCATTACTCTGTAAAGTTTTTGCTAGTTTTGGGCAGAAATGCTGCACCAATCAAGAAACACATCAAAAACACCCACCTATTTAATTTTTCTTCCAAATTTTCCCCAGAATGAACGAAAAAGTCAGGATCACCATCAATATACAGTCCTACAACTGCCTTCCTGGGTGCATACTCCAGGGAGACATAATGTTTTCCTCTGGGAACTGGAGCTTTCAGTGGCAGCTGAGACTGCATGGGCAGCGAACGAACCTGCTTTCCTAATGTGCACACCTTTTGAATATTGTTCCTTTTTGCATTTGTGGTGGCGGTGGGGAGCTCTTGTCTGTGGACCAGGACCTCAGCATGGCAAACCCTGCATCACACCAAAATATCTGATGCTCTAAAGGCATTTGTGGCATCTCTTTAGGGGCAGCTGAAGACACCTTGTTGCTGCAGGCATGTATACACAAACACATTTCCCCTTACAGGCCTGTATGTACATAGCCAGGGCTGGCAGCTCACCCGGCAGGGATGGAACAGTGATTTTGTCCAACCTACCCCATTCCCTCTGGTAAATTGCTTTTGGGAAGGAGAGCCATTTGGTAGAAAATGAGGTGCACCCCTGAGTGCCAAGACCACTGCTGGCCAACTCTTTACAGTGGCTGTGCACAGATGAGGGAAGGTGCTTTTCCATTGGCCTTGCTGTAGCATGGATCTCTTTGTCCTTTCAGAGTAGTTTTTTCTTTTCTTTCAATAGTATTAACAAAAAATGAAATACCCAGAAATAACAATTCCCTTAACACTGTTCGTAAAACTATACTGGGGCTTGCAGGCTCCCAGCTTCTACCAATGAATTAATGCTGAAATGGCAGTATCATTCCCCTTCCTAATGCAAACCTCCTCTAACACCACTTCAGGAGTCCTCGTCTCCTCCCAGGGACACACAGAGATAAAAGTGTCTACACTTCTCAGAGGAGGTGCTGTTGAGATTTTGTCTACCTGTTAATAGCTTACAGAAACAGAAAATTTGCAGACCCTGAATCATCAGTTCCTTCAGTTAATAATTTAAACCACAAGTTAGGAAACTCTGTAAACATGAGCTATGTGGAAATCAAGGGCAGCTGCAGGAGGAAGGGTGAAAAGCAGCACAGTAGCAAGGGTGGTCTAGCAACTCTACAACACTTTTGCCAAGAGCTCTGGAAAGGGCTAAACAGAAACACCCATCAATAGAATTAACCTCAGGCTCCCGCTTACTGTCACTGTGGCTTTGTATGAGAGGAATCCACTTCATCCCCTGGGAAACGAAAGGCAGTGTAGGACAAGGTGCCAAGAAACTAGGTTCTTTCTGGTGGGACTTTCTGGAGAAGCAGGACAGCTATTCACATTTGTTTGGAATAAGCCAAAGAGGCAACAGCCATGGAAGAATGTCAGCTCACCAGCCCTAAATGGCCGTGAAATACCTCTATCAGATATGGTGTTTGCTGGCAACCTTTGGCAGGGGCCTGGCAAGCAGTGTTTGCTCTCAATGCCTCTCCTGCTCTGTGCGATGCAGTTGCAGATTTGTGTAGTCCCCTGTATGCAAAGCTGATTCTGTACCTCCTTTTTTATGTAAATGAAATGCTAAAACACTTCTCAGATCCTCTAAGGCAAAAGGGATGCCTGTAAACTGCAAAATCTCACTTCTGTGTGGCAGGCTGGTCAGCTGGTCCATCCAATCCCTTTCCAATTTACTGGGACTTATTTTCACATTTCCTTTCCAGGCAATACAGCCTGGCCCACATTGGTTTTAATTCACTGTTGCACAATTGCTTTGTTAGCACCTCTTTTTATTTATTATTTGTTAACAGTGGTCATTCCACAACAGCACTGTGTTGAAACGCATATGAAGGAAACCTTAAAAAAAAATTTGCAACTCCGCATTACATGGGCTGCTTTCATATTCTGACCTCACCCCACTTAAGTACAGTTCTTGAAAGTAAAGGACAGTGGTGTAAGTCAACCTCAGTTAAATGCTAGCTTTGCTCATTTAACAATGCAATGGGCACACTTGGCTGCGTTCACTAAAATCTTGTTTGATACCCATTAAGCCTTAAAAAAAAATAAAACCTTTCATAGTCTGAATGCTTCTCAAACTCACTTTGCAATTTATTTTTAAAAGACTCAAAGTTGGATGAAACTCCACATATCTGCCAAAGATTCAGCGAAAAGGGGCTGATTTGGAAAAAATTGTAGTTTTAATAACGATAAACCACTGCATACCTTTAAAGTGGACTCTAAATCTGCCTCTATCCTCTTTACACCTTTAACTTTATCCCGTATAAAGTACTAAGCACAATTTTCTTCTTAGAAATATCTCTTATAATTGAAAGTTTCTTAACGAGCTACTTCACAAGAACAGCCAAATTTCAGAACATGAATTCCTTTTCCTTGGGTACACCATCTCCATTTCAGACATTTCATCTGCGGCCTGTTCAGTGACAGTTTTCACTTTGTTGGGAATGTACAGCCAAAATATTTGGAAGAAAAGAAAAAGGAAGAATATTTCCTCTTCCACCACACTACCATACAACCTTATGGATCAGCAAGCTTTTATTTCATGCCTTGCTTACACATAATTTTTGAGGCCATTTACTCCTTTGGTAAGAAGGGTTGCTTTCAGTTTTGTCTTTTACAATAAAGCAAAAAGATTGCAATAATTAGACCAATGCCTGGAGCCTGTCTTGGTTTATTTTATTTCAAGTTTTTTGGGTTTTGTTTCTGAAACTCCCTCAGGTCCTAATTCCTGCTGAATTCGAACATGCTTACATCTCACTTGCAAAAGCACACCACAATATTGGCTTGAAAAAACAACATACACTAAAGCAGAGACAGCATTTTTGCTGGGGGCTGACAGAGTACACCCTTGGGACAGCAGGACCCTGGTGGCTAACATGGCAGACATCAAGCAGAACAACAACCACTTTTGGGGATCTGCCCTGACAAAGATTCTAGTGGCACCAGGGCACCTATTATGACTGCTCCTCTATTTCTAAGCAAAATGATATCAAACACACAGAAAAGACAGCCAATAATGAGAAACTTGCAGCTGTTCTCGAAGAAAGACTTTTTTTTATTGTACCCCAATCCAAAATACTTTAAACCAGTTTTATCAATAGCGATAAATCAGTATGATGATATGATGTCTCTTTAATCTTTTCTAAAACAAAATTTTTTGAACTTTTGAGTATGGCCTTCCCAAATGGGTTAGGTCTTCTAAGACAGCATCAAACCTTCTTTTCCTTGCTTCCCATGTCAGCCCGAATCCCAATAGTTATGAAGCATAAAAAAAAGTTCAAAGTAAAATATAAATTACCATCCCCTTCAAACACAAGTAGAAGTCTTATTAAGTCTCTAGTGCTTGAATCACGTCCCATGTCTGTTCTTTAGACCTTTCTTCCTTTGTGAGGCATAAATGGACACATCTTATTGATTTTCTTTCAACCTGGATCACCTCGATTGCTGTGAATATGGCAGACAAATCCAACTCATTCTCCCGCAGGGAACGAGGAAGAATGCAGACGAGAAGCTGGGGAAAGTCTTCTCACAGTGGGATACCAGGAGTCATTACGCAAAAACCCAAGTCTAACTGCTTGTAATTCCAAGACCTTTTTCTTTTCAGCTCCTTCAAAAAAAAATTTTTCTTTTTTTTTAACGCTGAGAGCTCTTTCTTAAATTTTTTATGAATATCATTTTGGCTACCGTATCAGTTTCTGAGGGTGTTTTTGTTTAAAAAGAGAAGCATCACATAGGCCAGCAATGGCTGCAAACCGTGATAAATACATATAGTTAATGACAAGTGACTGTAAACAGACACTGGTCAGAAAGAGAAAGTCAGAATCAGAGAAAGCATTGTTTGAAGCTTGACAAAAACGCTAGTTAAAACTTTTTCCTTCTAACTTGGCTCCACTTTGTATTTTTTTTTATCATTTATAGACTTACTTTTCTAAGGACAATTGTATGAAATGAAAGGAAGTGTAAAAGTAGAAAGATTTTTGTGCCTTACACCAAACCACTTACTGTACATGAAAAAGGGATTTACTGAATCAATTTAGTTGTGTAGGGTTTTTTAAATCAAGTGAATGATTTCAGTGAAGTGGAAAAAGGTGGCAAGAATGTGCAGCACCCCAAGCTTTGCTCCTAAAAGCAATAGAAAAGGCACAATTGAAATGCAGTGGGACCTCTGTGGATGAATTAGGCAGACTGTGTACAGACACTTTGCAGTGGCAATCTGCTTCTGAAAGGGATATATTAAGTGCTAACTGCACTGAGGACGTAAATTGAAGACACGATATCCAAGGACTAATTTCAAAGCACTCCTCCTTGTTAAACGAATTGCTGAAAGAGCAGGGTTTAAAAGACTTTGTTTTGTGTTAAAGGATTTGAACTACACCTATCAGCAGACTGCATCAGCAAACTAATGCTAGCATAATAACCCACCACTGCCTTATTACCACCCCCTGAGCTACACCATCACAGCTGTAATGAGTTGAATTTCTCCAGTGGTTCTCAACACCCCATGCAAAGTGCTCTGCCCCAGTGTTCAGTGTCTACCATATAAAATTAACATCACTTTTATAGTGTGAAGGGAAAGGCGTAGGTCATTAGTAGTTTAGCCACATAACATTCCAGAAAATTACATCAGCAGCAGAAGAACGTTAATGCTTTTTAATGACATGTATAGAAACCAGTCACTTTATTTTCAGTTATTTAAAGCAAGTTTTGAACAACACAAAATGTGACCTGGGACGATGCAGAAGAAATTCTAACTTTCCTGACATACAGGTTTTACGTTGGCCTCTAGTTACGTCTTTTCACAAAGTAATTCTGATATCAATATGGATAGAGCTTGGGGGATTTCTCAGAATAATTCTTCCCACAAATATCCATCCAAGTAAGTGATGCTGTTAGTCACAATTCTCCCAGCAGGCTGGCACCAAGCCCTGCATCATCTATGTGCTCTCCATTTCTGTGAATACTCAATACAGTCACTGATCAGAAGGTCCACAGGAACACCAAGGGAAGACAAAACACTGCAAACAGCACATGTAAATATCTCAGTGACAGATAGCATGCTGTTCATAGCATAGTGCTTGAAAAAAGGAACAAGGGATAGGTATGAAGAACAGGAAAAGTATAGCCAGGCAGGAAGCCATGTCTTCTATATGTACAAAAATATCAAAAGGAATGACCTGTGCTGTAACTGAGAAATCTCCTCAACAATCAAAATTATAGATTATTCCATAAGAAGAGTCAAATGACGGGTGACTGAGGTCGAAATAGCAACCTTTCCAGGAAGATGATATCCTTTTTAATAGCCCAGTAGATAGAGCACTAGTCAGACATGCTTGGAGACATATTCAGGCTTTCTTTCACCTCAGACTTCTTGTATAACCTTGAACACATCCTTTATCTCTTCAGTACATCAGTTCCTCTAAGTACACATGAATATTGTAGGGTGTTATTCAAATATCGCAGTAGTGGGAATTATACAATAATCTAATACAGTAATTTCAAGATTGGCTGTTCAGAAGAATTTAGGCATATTTTTCCCTGTTTTAATTTTTAATAGAGACAGTAAAAGCAATGCATACTACTTGTAAGATCCAGCTGCAGCACCTGGTAGAAGAATCCAGATGTTCCCCCTTCCAACAGCATCATTAAACATGAGGCTGATGTGAAATATTTATAATGAAGGTGAATCATAGCCCACAGAGGAGGAATCTAGGGCTGTATCTTCTACTAGCATCAAGCACAAAAATGCAAATACACTGAACAAATACTACATTAACTTTCAAATCACATGTTGTGTGTCTCACAAAGTAAGACACAATGTATTCCTGATGCAGGTGACAGATGGTAGCAAGAGACCACCAGTTTAGGACAAAGTGTAAAGAACAGATTTTGGAGAAAATGCACCCAATGACCCAGGATGTAGGAACCCAGGACTGCGAGTGACCTCCTGGGCCAGGGAGTCCCCTTTCCCCTTTCACAGTAAAAGGCATCATAGATTCCCTTTCTCAAATTTTCCAGTTCCATCTTAAAATTCAGTCATTTATGCCAGTCACTTTCACTAAGGCTGTTCTAAGGATTAAAAATCTCCTTATTTACAGGCCATTTTTCCATGCTTTATTCATACCCATTCATTCCTATGCCCTGTGCCAGCACTGACCTCTAACTTAAACTGATCTTACCAGCTCCCAGCTTTTGCCCTCAGTATTTTATAAAAATTACTACCTTCTCCAAGCTTTTGTTCTGCAGAGCTAAACAAGACAAGGCATATGATCTCTGTAACGTTAAGTTCTCTCTGCATCTCTTCCAAACTCAATTAATCCTTAAAGATGGGAAGCCACAACTGTGTTGTTGCTCCACGCCTTACAAGATCATTCAATGCTTTCTTAAGCTACACTGGCATCACTTCGTCTTATGCATCCTAGAGCCATTTCAACCATTTCCACTGCCATATCATGTTGATGGTTCTTCACTATCGACACCTCTGTCTCTTATTTACAGTCCGTGAGTTTACAGCAGAAATCTTATTATTAGTGCCAGATTGGTAGCAGAGCAAGGCAAAGAATTTACAGGTGCTGAATGCCTCCCGAATACTGCATTTGGCTGACTCATTTCACTTCCTAAATCATTCAACAAGCTGAATTACCATCATGTCCATGTACTATCCAAATCTTTCAACTTTTCTTAAAGAACACTAATCCACAGTTTCCACTGCCCCAGTGAAGTATAACTCTCTCAGAAGCATCTTTGTGAGAAAGTAGTTAATACTGTTATGGTACATGGTTCATAAACCTTCCATAAACTAAAAATAAATGAAACCAATGGCTTCTACCTTATAGGCAGATCTGAGGCATATACCTCCAACAGTAGAAATCCATATAAAACACTGACCCATTTACCACGCTTTCACCATCCATACTTAAAAACCAACACTGTTGGTTTTTAGAAGGTGGACCACTGACTTGCGCATTTCTTCTATAAACAGATAGCATAAATGACATCACCTTGGAAGGAGGAAATTGCATAAAGCCACCCACATACCCACCAGCACATTCACGATAAGGAAACAAATGAAGTAAAATACCCAGTAGGTCCCCTAGAAGCTCTGAGAGATGTTTAAAACATCTTTGTTTGTCGTCAAGTCCTCAAAAAATGCTTAAGAACTGCAATTACACTTTAGCATCAGGTCAAAATCTGTTGTTCTCAATTTTACAGTGTCTACAGCCAAGCATGAGGTTAATGGTAAATACATATTCAGCTGCTTTGTTGAATAATGTGTAAGTTTGAATAAAAGAACTTCAGCTCCCTTTTTAATGTTAGCTGTAATTTAAGAACATTAAGAATGTTAAGAATTTAAGAACATTAAGAATGGAGACTGGACTGAAAATGTAGCAACTATTAAAAGCATACTATCAGACATACTTGTTGCCCAGGAAATTTCTTTAAGCCACCCACTTTTTAAAAATTCATGCACTTGATCAGCTGCAAAGAAGTAGTGCTGTTTAACACAGAAGCTGGTATTGAAGAGACGTAGGAGGCCAAGAAAATTGAATGGGTGGAGATCTAGAATTCAGCCCTTCTGTTAAAACAGAGGTGCTCTGTGAGCAGAAATGTTAGCACTGCTCCCCTTTGGTACTTCTTTCAATATCTGTTTCTGGACGTTTTGCATGTATCTTTTTAGCAGCTATTAATTTGCTCGAATTGGTACCTCTGATTCTTCTGCTCCCAGATCCAGTTCTACATTTCATCTCTCTCTTTATCTCCACTAATATTGTTTCTTTCTCCTCTCATGCTTGACCTGAACCATGTTCACTGAAGCTAATTTAGAGACACCAGTTGAATCACACACCAGACACTCAGCCTTTGAGAGGCAACAGAATCACAGAACGGTTGAGGTTGGAAGCCACCTCTAGAAATTGTCTAGTCTGCTCCTGCTCTGCTCAAAGCAGAGCCAACTAGAGCACATTACTCAGGGCTGTGTCCAGCTGGGTTTTGAATGTCTCCAGGGATGGAGACTCAGCAATCTGTCTGGGCAACCTGTGCCAGTATTTGACCACCTTCACAGTAAAAGTTTTCTTCTTATGTGAAAATGGATTTTCCTGTATTTCTGTTTGTACACATTGTTTCTTGTCCTATCATTTGGCACCATTGAGAAGAGTCTAACTCTGCCTCCTTTATAACCTCACATCAGGTACTTATATACATTGATAAGGTCCCCTTGAGCCTCCTCTTCTCTAGGCTAGGCAATCCCAGCTCTTCCACATGTCAGATACTCTGATCCCTTAATCATCCATGTGGCCCTTTGCTGTGCAAGCTGCTGCATCTGTTGGCTGCTGATCACTCTCTGTGCTTGAACTTAAAATGATTGTAAAATCATTTGATTTATAATCAAACCTAACATTACATCAGTACCTTGCCTAAATGGAGCTAAATGCAACATGAGGGAGCAACAATAGAGCTTTTGCCTCCATTCACTTACCCATTAAGCTATCCTAGACTGGCTTAGGCTGTGCTAATTTGGAAACTGAAAATTTTTACAAGTTGTCAACTGTCCCAGTCATTAAAAACTAACAATTATCACCACACACAGCCTCAGGATTTCAAGCACTGGTCTTGTCTACAGTAACAAACTGCTTATCTGTTTGGCACAACAGTGGTCCTGAAGAGCTGATATGCAGTGAAACAAAATGTACTTGGAGAGAAGTGGTGCATTAAACTAGACTCCAATTCCTTTCTTCCTGGCACTGATAAAAGTTCTGCTAGGCATTATTAGTTCCCACACACCTCTGCAATACCCCACACACAGATGGACAGTGAAGATCTACACCAGCCTCCAACCCTACAAAAATCCATTCTAGGAAACTGCTCCCACTCTTCAGGCAGTACTTAGTGCATCTCATTGACATGAGAGACTGGCAAGTTCTTACTGCTCCAGATTAGAAACTTGCTGCTTGGTTCAGAGAAGTACTGTCAGAATCCACCTAACCTTACTTGGAGAACCTGGATAAGCTTATTAATGTAAGAACAGCTCATGCAGGACTTTTTCAGCATAAACAGAGATATGATGTCTTGCGTATGTACTCTTGCAAACCTCAGACTATCATCACTTAGCTAAACGTCTGTGAAGTAGACACTTATGTCTGCATTTTCTGATTTATCACCACAGTACTATTTCACAAAATGGCACAATTTCAACAAACTTCGGGCTTCCACTCTTTCCCCGGCAGGTAACTAGGCCTTTGGGATGCAGAGCATGGCAGAGATGAATGAAAATCCTGCAGGTGCTGTTTGATATGAACATTTTTAAGGGGTGCCATTGCTGCTCATGTCTGTCAGGCAGACAACTAAGGAGCCAGGAAAGCATTTTCTTCCAAAAGTGCCATTGTCCCATCTTTCCAAAAGGAATGAGGGCATGGTTTAAGCCAAACCTTCCAGCCAGTTTTGGGAGGTTAATGTTTGGCTTGCTTTTTCCTGAATCAGCATTAAAAAGTATTTCTGGAAAATGGAACAACTCTTGCAGAAGTAAGAGTATACTTAGTGGCTAGCTGCACTGCAAGTGCAGTTAATGCAATCAATACATCATTCCAAAGCAGAATACAGATGATTGGGATTCTGTATAGGTAAGCATGCAGCAAAGGAGGTGAAACAGGTATAGCTAGCCCTCTTCTCTCTGTATCTTTTTTTTTTTTTTTTAATGGTGAAAACTCTAGCGTCCTTATTCTTGATTTTGAGATTGTTTTACTTCTCTTCCATTTCTCCTCATCTTTAGAGCCTCCCCAAACAGACATTTTTCAAAATCTACTCTTTATCCTATTGCCCATTCCTGAAATTGCAACAGCACATGGCTCTGTACTGCTCAGATAAGAGCAGCCTCTAATTACTGGCCCTTTGTCCCAAAGCAAGGAGTGATATTTTGTCATGATGTTCACACTAAAGACCAGGCTTTTCACCTATAGAACGTCACAACCAATTTGGGCCTTG
Source organism: Phalacrocorax aristotelis (assembly GCF_949628215.1). Classification (NCBI taxonomy): domain Eukaryota; kingdom Metazoa; phylum Chordata; class Aves; order Suliformes; family Phalacrocoracidae; genus Phalacrocorax; species Phalacrocorax aristotelis. The sequence goes on from NC_134280.1 coordinate 57,891,215, forward strand.
ATGTCATGGGTTGTGAAAGGGAGAAAAAGGTATAAAATGGGACTTTTCAGGCAAGGAACTTGCCTCATTTGAAGCCTTATATTGCTTTCCTCTGGGCTCCTGCTATCCCAAATCCTCTGATTCCTTGATGCAATTAAGTTATTTTATCTATAAGGACTCTTTCCTTAAGAATTATGTTATCAAATTACTGAATAACAAAAGTCCACTTCTACTTCTCTTCTATCCCAGTCAATCTCCAATGAAGTTAAGCAGCTCCCCATCTCAGCTGGAACTGAATGATGTACTTCAGATATCTACAGTTATTCATATGCATAGAAGTTACGTGCTCCCTTCTGCCCATGGATGGTGTTACACTGAAGAGGGCAGTACTGATTAACTTCTGTTTTATTTTAGATGCCACAGACTGAAAATATTTGGCTGGGGTTTATGGTTGCATATGGATGGTTGTTGGATCTTAACTCTTCAGGAACAGCAGATTGTATTACTGACCTCAATTTTAATTAGGTGTTCTGTGCATTGATAGACTAGGAAGGCAAATAAGCTTTCCAACTCCTTCTGTTTCACTAGAGGGTGAAGGCAGCCAGAATATAAAGGACAGAGTAGGCAGTTACTTTCAATCTTAATGTCAATTTAATGTCATGTCTGTTTCTACCTGTATCAAAACAAAAAGATATTTTTAATAACATAAGAGCAATTATAACTACATTTAAAAGTGTCACTACAACAGCATAAAATATTTTTGGGAATTTATTTTATGGCAGGTTTTGCTACTCATTTTTAATACATCAATGAGATAAGATTTCCCCCATATGCTTTCTTATTTCCCCAGTTCTAAAAATCTTTATTAATTAGATTGATTAGCTAATCATACTCATTATATTCCTATTAGGAATAAAAGTCTTATATCCACAGGAGAAAATGAGTGGAGTGACTTAGATCCTAGTAGATAAAGAAACATCAATGCTCTTTGTGTTTGAGTCAACGTGAGAGGTCCTGCTGCCAGCCTCATGCTCAGACTGCTAGGCCGTGCATGACTATATCTCTGTGGAACAGGTTACATCAGCCAACATAATTTTTCTTTATCCTTCTACATATCTCTTACTGACCAATTCCATCTTGGGTTTCTAGAACTTCATCTAATTGCTACATTTAATTACTTTTCTTTCATCCATTTGCTGACTTATACTTGTTAGTTCTTCAGCATACAAACTATCTGACCTGTTTGGAAAGATGAATTGTTACTAATCCTGATCCTCTATGAAAAAAAAAAAAAAAAAAAAAAAAAAAGGAAAAAGAAGGAAAAAGAAAGAAAAGGTATCTGTTTGGTAAAAGTAAATTCAACATTTTTTTCCTAGTTATAAGGAGCCGATAGTTCTAAATCCACTTAATTTCATATTATTTCCCCCTTGCAAAGTAGGAATAGAAATCCCTAGACAAAAAAAAAAAAAAAAAGGAATGTGTGAAGTTTTAGATAGTAAAATATGTTCCAAACCTAAACAACAGGTTAAAAATAATAATAAAAAATTAAGATAACTTACAATAAATGATAAAAATGTTTTCTACAGAATTTGGAAGAATGAACTCTATAAATTATTTGTGTGAAAACAGCAGCATTTCCAAATGTAAGGTTTAGAGCCCTGTTAAAAAATTCTAAAAATTAAACAAAAGAAGCTATTTTTTAAAAGAGATAGGGCTCAGTGGGATTTATTAATGCACATCTTTCAGAGATATTCTTACTTGTACAATGCAAGCAGTAGGTTAGCATGGACTTCCAAATTATATTTAATTGGACAATTATTCAAAGTGAAAAACCCAACACAGTAAACTAAGGAGGTCTTTAATAAACACGTTGTCTCTTCAAGAAAAAACAGGGAAGTCATTTACTGACCCAAGAGGCACAATTTTGTCTTTGGTAAATTTATTTTAAAGTAATTGCCAACTCTAGGAGTAACAATTTTTTAAAGAGGAACATGGTGCTCTAAGGCAGAATAATATATTGATCTGTGCCCTGTATGACGGCCTAATCACATTAGAAAGATGTACATGTAGCTGTCTGACGAAAATAGAGGATGTACATCACCTGGTCTATGAACCCACTAAGACTCGTTTAATGACATATAGCTTTCTCCTCTCTCCAGATCAGGACTGAAGCAGAGGTAAAAGACAAATGATAATTTACATGTGGGCTTTATAGCTCTGCCTTCCTTTCCCTACTTCCCAGTCCAACAGAAGTTTTCCTCTACAGAAGTCCTCTGAACGCTCCAGAGATTTTCAGTAATCTGCCCTCTACCAGCCAGTACTCCAACACCAGGAATGAGTTCCATGTTAATAGCATCATCTTTGAAAAGCCATGGCCTCCTCATGAAACCCAACTCCTATAAAACCCACTGTGATTAATAGTGAATTAAAAGTACAAATCAATATTTAAAATGTTCTTGTTCCTTCACCTCAGCTGAGAAGAGCTCTACTAGGACTACTTCTCTGTCTTCCATCTGGCAGGATATGCCTTTCAGATACAATGGTCTTTGATACCAAGACTTTAAGGCTTGGCCATATAAACATTAAGGGCAGACCATAATTCTGCAAGTAGTTTGCATGCCTACAGTAGTGGCACAGAAACAGCAGAAAGCCCTGAGGAAATAGCTCCAAGAATAATCCCTGAACTCCAGGAGTGAGTTCTTGCATGCATTATCCTTCCAGGAAATTTCCAACTCCAAAGTCTTTTGCCCTTGTCAAAGTCATCCTGGGCATTGGGACAGCAATGCTAAATAAGCATGCCTTGGTGAATTCCCCCTACTTCTGACTAAAAAGCTGGGACTCCTGCAGTGCAGATTACGATAAAAAGGTTTATTTGGGGGGAGTGGAAGATGGTGTCTTTAGTGAAGTTAATAAGTTGTTTTCATTTTAGATGCTTTCATTACAAACACTGATAAATCTTAAGACTAAGAGTATAAGAGTAATGAGTTGAAGGGCTTCTCAGCTCTTTGGTGATTATCTCTCTCTTTTAGCGCATTACCATGGGACATCTGGCTTCCAAATTTGTGCCTCTCCTCCGCAGATCTGAGGACCAGCCTACCAATTATACATTCGCATAGGTTGCAATAAATCAACAGCAGCCAAACTCTGACAAGGTGATGGCTGTTGACAGATAAAAACGATACACATTGTCGTGCTGTTCTCCAAAAACAAACACATGCTTTTATCAGGTTTTTTTCTTTTAATCAAAAAATTGCCTCTTTCAACATAGAGTCACCTAATTTCACAGAGGACTTGCACTACACAAGGTTCCCCTATCTAAACCTGAGCTGCATGTAAAGCCAGGTTCTCAAACAGGCCCTGAATTCACCTCCCACTGCAATTGAAGAAAAACTGCTGCTCTGATCCTGGGTCAGGCCAGGCCCAAAGATCATTAACCTTTTACTCTGAGAAGAACATCCTGTGAAGAATAAAGGACTGAGCCAAAAAAATCCAGGGATATAGAAGACTTGGATTTATTCATGAGCCAAGCAGAGTCTGGATAATGTATTTTCTTCAATAAAGGACAGATATAGTATGGATCTATTCAGCAAGTACATCTGTGTGGTGAGTGCTGCCCAGTCCTCATCCCCTGGCTCCCAGAGGAATCAGCTGGCAGTGTTGGATTCTTGTTGCCTGACTCTAGGCCTCTGAAAGTTAGGTGTCCAATCTAAGCTCATTTTCTAAACAGCACCAAAGGTAATTAATCTCAAAAGCAGTACTTCATATACAGGCAATGTGAGTTCTGCTTTCCAAGCGCCTTGGGCTCTGCAGTGATGGCAGGGGACCTCAAGTAGTTTGCAAACATCTCAAATTCAGTAGGAAGAACTCCACTGCTGTTTGTAACACTGATCACCCTCTTTGCAAATCCAGAACAAAGTTGTACTGTTCTAACCTGAAAATGCATCCGATGATACCACAAAATGCAATTTAAGTGACAAACATTTTATGATAGGCCTTTTTGAACGCTTGTAAACTACATGAACTATCACAAAGTTTTGGTCAACCAAAAAAATGTGGGAAGCAAAAGGCTGTACTAATCCTGCTGGAATCTCTGTTAGCAATTCTCATTCGAGGAATAGGGTTTTATCCCAAAGCTTCTTAGCACATGGTGGTTATTTATCCACTGTCTTATCCTCCCTTGAAGAGACCACAGCTATTTTCACACCAAACGTTGTGAAATACCTTAGTGTCCAGAAAAGTCAAAGACTGAGAGATGATAAAATTCTGCCAGTCCTCTAGGTAATGAGAATAATGCAGCATAATCTAGCTCACCAAAAGCATCTTAATTCCTTCAGAATTTCTCATACATCATGGAAAATGGCATCTATAGAATCATAGAATCATTAAGGTTGGAAAAGACCTCTAGGATCATCAAGTCCAACCGTCAACCCAACACTACCATGTCCCCTAAACCATGCCCTGAAGTGCAACATCTACACGCCTTTTAAATACCTCCAGGGACGGTGACTCCACCACCTCTCTGGGCAGCTTGTTCCTGCCTGACCAATCTTTCAGTGAAGAAATTTTTCCTAATATTCAATCTAAACCTCCCCTGGTGCAACTTGAAGATGTTTCCTCTTGTTCTGTCACTAGTGACTTGGGAGAAGAGACCAACACCCTCCTCACTACAACCTCCTTTCAGGTAGCTGTAGAGAGCGACAAGGTCTCCCCTCAGCCTCCTCCAAGCTAAACAACACCAGTTCCATCAACCTCTCCTCATAAGATTTGCTTTCTAGGCCCTTCATCAGCTTCGTTGCCCTTCTTTGGACATGCTCCAGCAACTCAGTGTCCTTCTTGTGCTGAGGGACCCAAAACTGAACACAATATTCAAGGTGGGGCCTCACCAGTGCGGAGTACAGGGACACAATCACTGCCCTGCTCCTGCAAACTTAGAGGTTAGGCATCTGTTCCCTTTCTGCTAAGGGAATATGATTCCCTTGACATACACACTTCCCATTCTCATCCATAATGTTGAAGAAACCATTAATTGGGGACAACTCAGCCAGAAAATTAGTCTGCTTTATGATAAATGCCACTCACCTTTATTTGACCAATTTACAGAATCAGGCACTGAAATTTCAAAGCATGAAGCTTTGTCACAACTTTTTTGTCTTCTCTCATATAAAGTTCAGTACTATGAAAATGACAGCTATTGTATGTATGACATACAATGTCATATGTATTGTATGACAGCTGTTATGTAAACCAGTGTGTCCAACTTCTTAACAGTCAGTCTTACTTTTTTAAAAACTATACAATCTAATACAGGTATGAGTTTTGTTTATAAATGACTCTGTAAGTAAATATTCTTGTAATTAATATGATTCCACGAGTTATTTATTGCAGATTTTTAGCTACGAAAACACATGCAGTAGTATGAATAACATTAGAATAACAATCTCAGTTTTTTCAAACAAGTCTAAGGAAATTATTCATCCAACTCACATTGTAATTCAATAAGAATTAGGTAACTAATTCCCTCAGGTATTACCAAATTTAAAAAAATGTAAACTGAAAAACTGATTGCAGCTGAATTCAGCTAGATGGGGTACCAGAGGTCCCTGTGGGGAACTGTACTATCAGTAAGTACTCAGGCTGCCTTCACTGACTTTGGTACAGAATTTAGTACTCCTGATGTGAAAACTAGAGCAGAATATGAGACAAAACTGAATGGCTCATTCAGCTACTGCTGGTAAATTAGGGAACCTCAGAAGGGAGAAGCCAGCTTGAAAACTCCTAAATTGACATTAAAATTCAAGATCGTTATTCAGTCCACAAAAAGAGACACTAAGAAATAAAAAGTGCTAGAATATTATGGATTTCTTAAACTAAGCTAAAACTGTTTATGACACTGGAATGCAGAAACGAATGGCTTCTCCTGGGACACAGGGTTTAAGTTCCAGTAGCAGCAGCAAACTCATATAACCACTCTGTAACACTCAAAATTGGCTCACTGTTTGCCACTACCATCCTCTCCGGGAAAACATAACCTTTGGGTAAGTTATTCAAGAAACGTGCTCCTCTACTGGCTAAGTGGTCTTCTAATTTGGGTCCACATTTACTCTCAGCCAATGCTGTTACTAGTTATTTTTCTGCTTCCTTGATTTTAGTCACTAAAATCTTTATGGGTTTTATTTTGCTAAGCTAAGCAAATCAGATCCCATTATTTCCTCCACTAAGAAAGGTTTTCCATTCTCCTAATCACAAACAGGTTCCTCTTTGCCTCTCTTTCTGTTTTAAACAAAAATGCCCAGAATTATATACCTAGGACTTGTACAATTACACTCACACTTTCTTATCATCAACAGAAATATTTCATCTGACACATCTTAAGATCACATTTGCCTTTTACATGGCCATTTCACAAGGCTGTGTCCTGTGAAATACCTATGAATTTCTTTCTCCTTTGGCATTGCCAATTAATGACCCCATAGAAAAAAAAAATCGTCATTTGACCTTGAGTACTTCATACAAATTTAACCCCATTTCCAGTTCTCCTGTCCTGAAGATGGTCCAGTTCTTCCCATATGATATCCTAGTCTTTCTGTGTGTGAATGATGCTTTTCAAACAGGTGGCCTCAGCAGATTTTATTTTGGTTTCACACACAGACCTTTTGTGCCTGTCAAACATATCCCAATGCCCAGGCAAGCCTCCTTAACTCTAAGTCTAGAATAACAGTTGCTCCTACAAGAACCTGTACTGAATAAAAGGAAGATTCAATACCACTCTCCAGGATAAGGTCTGATCACAAATTATATCCTCTTCCTCCTCTTTGGTAGCTCACATAAGAACATACCATTTCCTACAGCACAGCTGAAGCATCCACATGATACATCTCACCCTCATGTGGTGAACCTGGCAATGATCAGACATGGATTTTCACTTGGCTTTACTCAGTGGCATATGGCATTAAAAGCTCATGAATACACATAGACATGACTAACGCCTAGGCACTATTTTTAAGAGTGGCGTGTGAACCCCACCATCCTGACTGTATTCCTGCTGGGGGAAATACATTCCCCACTGGCCACTACTTTTCTCGTGCCCCTAGTGAGTTATTGGTGCTCCTTGTTTCTTGTCCTAGACCACTCTCTGTAAAATGATTTTAGAACATTCAGGATGTAAGACCCTATGTAAGTATATAACAGTCACTAATGTATTAGCAATTAATTAACACTGATGAAAAGGATAAGACTATACTGAGCATTCAACGTCTTGGGCTGAGGAATACTGTGAATGTTCTGGTAATGTTATTTTCTAGCTGCAAAGGCAAAAAAGTAAAGACATCCATGGCAGTCACTGTGAGCTCTTTACCATTATCTTTAAACACTTTCTGTAGTTTCACTAAAAAAAATCAAATCTCAAAAAGAAAAACCTCAAAAGCCCCTACAAAATATATAACACAATCAGCAATATGTCCAGATTATGGATTAAAAGAAAGATCACCTCAAGGATCAGAAAAGCTGTAAAAGGTAAATGTCAAGAATCCAAGCGTAGGGTAAAATTTTATGACTAAGGAATCCACAGTCTCCCCCTACAGAATAATTTAAGCACTACAGCCATGTATATGTGGTGCTAGGCAGAGCTCTAGCACCAAGAGGGTACACTGGTTTGGAGCTAGCTTGGATATCCATATGCAGCACAGAAACTACACAGAAGCAGACAGACAGCTACTGTATATACCTTCAATTCAGGATCAAATACATGGACCTGGACCTGTAACCAACAAAACTCTGCTGCTTGACTCTAGATAAGTAAACAGGATTAGAACAAACCTACAGGACCTCAGATGTTGAGCTTCTCACTTGACAAAATAAGTGAATGACATAAACAGTGGCTATGTTTTGAGGCAGTTCAGAAAATGACCTTTAAAATGAACAGAAGAACAGAGAGGAAAAGGAAAGAAGATGGAATCTGAGAGGAGATAAAACAAGTTTATGATATGACTTAGAAGTCAGTATTACCAGGGTTGGTAAGGCAAGGAAGGAGGAAAAAGCAAGAATCTCAAGGGTGAGGGAGGAATTGAAAAATTGGACAAAATGAGGTGAGAAAGCTAAAACTGGAAGTGGGATGAGCTAACAAAACCTTAAAGATCAAAGAAGACTATGGATCTAGATTTTCAAGTGCTCAGAAGTCCAGAGAGATACCCAAGACTGAGGAGATTGTACTACGGAAACAACATTTTCCTCTCTCTCTCTTCTTTAAGGGCAAAAGTTTGTCAGAGCGAGACTCTGTCCCTAATTATGTGTGTGTACAGCTCCCAAAACAATGGGGTGCTCATCTCAGAAACAAGCAATGAAGTAACTTGCCAAACCAAAGAAATATTGTGGTAAAAAATATTTCCATAGGGACAGTAGCTATTTAGATGGCATGCTATATATGACTGAGTCAGTGGCATAATGATGGTGGTCGAAAGCAGGCAGCAACACATTCTCTGTCAAGCATAACCTGTTAAAAAGTCGTGTACAAGAGGGGAGTCAATGAGATGAGTCATGCCTTGCCTTGCCTACTACATTATCAATAGCAAAGGTTATGTTACACACATTATGAAGGATGGTAGGAATTCCTTCGATCTATAGTCAAATGAAACAACTCTGGCTCCTGCTGTGAGCTCTGAGGTCTCCTCTTTAGGTGTCACTCTAGCTGCTGATGGCCATAGATAATAACAAGTTAGGGTACAGACTAACCAGGAAATGATACCACCTGCTACCCAACATAAATTACCAACCCCTCTGGGTATAATTACTCTTGTCAACATGTCACATGGCTATTATATTCACTCTCATGCAGAAATGCAGAGCAGCAGCAGATTCTGCAGAAAGAATGGGTTTTGTGGCATTTCTATGTATTCACTGGAAAAAACAATTAATTTGTTCCTGAAATGGAAAAGAAAACCTGTAACACAGCAGAAATAGTGCCTCTGTTAGCAGTCTTAGCAACTCCACAACTGGTCAGAGAGGGAAAACATAGTGAAACAAAGGGCACCCTCCAGCAGGTTTCTTTCACAGTTACCCCAGAGCATGAGTCTCTTCTCAATTCCAAAGATCAGGGGCTCCCAAGTTGCAATTCCCAAGTGACAGTAATGTGCACATTATTACTTCACACTGTACCATTAGATGAAAAGTCAGTAGACTTTGGCTCAGTCTGCAGCTGAAGTGACTTTCACAGCAGTTTTAGACACCTGTTTGTGAAACAAGAAGCTATATCAGAAAGAGCTGAAGCATGAAAGTTCAGTGTTATTGCTGAAACAGTTCAGGTGTCTCTGAACTACCCCATGTTGTCTCTAGACTAACGCTGCACTTCTTGAGCAATTCTTGAGCAAGATTACATGCTATGCTGTCAGCAATTCAGTCACTGCCATTCTATTGTAAGTGCTTTAAAACAGAGTCTGACCCTTAAGACATTCAGAATGACTCAAGTAGTGAAGAAACTGAGCAAGCCTTTTCACATGCTTCTGCTTAACTAGCTATGGCTGAGCAAACTGACCACTTGGTTACAATGCCCTTCTGGGCGCACTGGCTGAGAAACTATCAGATTTTCTCCAAGTCCTAAGACACTGTGTAAGGCTGACAACTGTTTGCTCTGGTGAGAGGGGTCTGATTTCTTCAGACCTTTGAGTAGAGGCTGCATCAGAACCATTAGGCCATTTGCCCAGCAGGCCTGTATCAGCAACTAGGACAGCCTGTGATTTTATGCAAACTCATACATAAACAATCAAGATAATTTGCCTTGATTTAAGTTTTAATTCACAATATTTCTGTGTAGAGCAACATGTAGGCCTAGAAACCACACCTGAACCAGAAAAAGACTATTTACTGAATGATATGAACAGTACAATATGCTAGCACCTGCCAAGGGTCTTTCTTGATAATTGCTTATGATTATAAAGGTAAATTACTTGCTTGTGTAAAATAATAATTAGAAAAAGAAAAGGTCATTCATCCAGATATAAACCCGGCTGCAAAAATTCATCAGCATACAGAGTTAGCAGGCATATTCATTGCTTTATAAACAGCAGGCTGGGATAACATTATATAGTTTGCAATCTGTATTTGTTCTATGTGAATCATAGCTTTGCATAATTTTATCACATTCCTGCCAGGCAAAAGCAAACATTAAAAGAAATATTAGGAGCCAGCCAGTTAAATATCCTAGAAGTAGAAAAAACCCTGCAACTATCTCCATTGTAATGACCTATGAGCATTATTTTATCTGTGTGATTTGGTAGCCTGCATGGGTTTTTTTTGCAGTATCACTTTAAAATAATTTCTAATATGTGATTAGTTTGTTTTGATTGGTCTAATATTGTTATATTATACTAAAGCACTGATACAACTGCTTGGACTTTTTATATATGACATGATTGATTAGGTACAGATAAGAAAGAAAATATTACTTCAAGAGACCTGACCTTCAGTGAATCATCTGAGATTAAGAGAATTTAAATGCTGCACTACTTGCACTCAGCACCAGAAAACGTTACAGAAAAAAAAAAAAAAAAAGAAAAAAAACACTTACTGAAAATTTCTGCTATGATTAAGAACATTTTCCGGTAAGATTCTTCCTTCTCCATTTCCCATGCTGGAAATATTCCTCATCCCTAAATTCTACTGCAAGAGCAAATATGTCCTACAAAAGCCATACAACACTTCACCAGACCTGCAGAGAAGTATGTTCTACACCTTTACATCTCTCCTACAATACATGATAGCTCTTCCCTGGAACTTTAGGACTTGCAGATCTTGGAAAGGATCTTTCCTCTGCCGCCAGCCTCGCAGTGAGTGTTCAGTCTGGGCAGAGCAAACACTGCCATGGCCTTTGCTACCTGTCCCGGGTCAGCACAGGCTCTGCTCTGGTCTCCCTGCAATCTGGTGTGATGACCACACAGACCAGTGGTGGAGCAGGGGTGACCTCAGGCCTTCTTACTACATGACACAGGCAGTGCATGAGAAACTGCTGTGACTCGGGATCACGTCTGTGAATCTGGGATGATGATAAATTGGCTTAAATCAATGTTTCTCCTCTAGATCCCCATACCACGCCTTGTGTGCTGTGGCTCCCCAGGGAAGTCCTTCCTCACACACGATGAGACACACACTGCTGGTCCATCTCTTATACCCCTCCCACCTCCTGACCGGTCCATACTGTAACCTGACTGATCCCCACTGCTTCCTGGTGCTCTACCCCTGCTCCCCACCCACCTCATGCTGGCAGGGACACCCCACCTGGAGTCCACAGCACCCAGCCCATGAGGTGCCTCAGCCGTCAGAGCGCTCCATGGTCAAAGAAAACCCCCTACAACGCCCCACCCACAGCCGAGGGCTGCCATTTCTTCCCTGTCGTACAGTTCGTAAGGCTCGTCTCTCCCATCTCACTGCCCAAAGGACAGTGCGAGAGGAGAAATTACAGAGATGCAATCATGTGGTTTACTCAGCTCCGCAGGTTCCTTTTGCGACTAGCTGTCTCCCACATATTGAAAGAGCCCAAACTCCCACTCAAGCCTCTATAATATCCATGAGAGAGAAACTGGGCATGGAGATGGGAGCAGGGAGCTTAGACATATTTCCTCACACCCACTCCTTTGCTCTAAATATAGAAGAATTTAAGCCTGTCCCCAGTAAAAAAATATTCAACCTAGGAAATGGCTACTTAACTCTCCCCCAATTTAATCCATGTTATATTTTCCATTTAAAGAAAAAAAAAGGGGGGGGGAAGAACTATATATAGAGCTAACCATTTGGCAGAAGTAGTTTGCTACTGTAAAGAATTTTTCTCTGAACTATTTATCTTAAAGCATGTCAGAGCAGGCATCAAAGGCAGCCGTGGCATCAGTGGAGTGCACACTGTGCACACTGTCACTTACTGTGATTGAAAGGACAGTATGTTTTCAAACAACTATACCTGTGTGAAGTGTCATCAGATCTGACTGCTTAATCCCGATTAAAAAAAATAAAAAAAAGAAAAAAGAGCTGTTCCATTCAGAGGTGAGACTACACTGATGACATTGTCCAAGAGTAATCTGATAGAGGCAGTGGATAATCACAGCAGCCACGAGTGACTAGATTAGCGACAGGGTGTATCCTGGAGTCATCACCATATTGAACGTACAGTACGCAATGCAGCCATCAGGCAAGGATGAAAACCAAGGAAAGATCATTTAGAAGTTGCATCTAGCAACAAGCAAGATTTGCCAGGAGAACTTTTACTTTGCAGATTGCCTTCCCTTTCCCACAGGATGCTACAAAAATTTGAGATTCAGCACTGTCAGAGGAGCCCAAATATAAAAGGAAACAGAGTTTTACAAAGCAGCTTTAAAAATTGCCCTTGTCCTTCAGGAGACTCCTACTAAATTCCATTTAAAAAAGCAAACTCAAAAGAAAAAAGCATGAAGTCATGGAAGCTGTTGCTTAGGAAATTTAAAGTGATACAGGAAAAAAATTAGTATCTATATAGCAAGGAATAATTAAGGGTTGGCAGGGGGGTGAACTAAAATATTAGATGACCTATTTTTCTGTTTGTGATTTAAATCTAAGGCTCTTACTACTTTTACTAATTAGGGCTGAAGTACTGATCACTGCACAAAGTCACTTAAAAGTAACATCAGACTCTCAGTAACACCATGAAAACAGTGTTCTGCCTATGTGTGATAAGAAGGCATTTAAATTTGCTCATTTACAAAAGTTCATCTGTTTGGGACCTAACCAGGAAACATACGGCATCTTGATAATTCATCACGTTAAGGAGAGTGTGACTCTGGCAGACTTTGTTCTATTCTGCTGCATGTTATCTCCCTGCACATTCCCAGGGCTATGCTATAAAAGATTGCAAGGTGACAGAATATGTTCATACAGCCTCTAAGTGCTACTTCGCAGGATGCATTGTAGTCTGTTACCCTGAGGCACTAAAGTGTTTGATGATGTTGCTGTATGTCATTAGTTAGTATTCTCTAAGTGGATCTTATAGGAAAGTATTCTAAATTATAAATTGAGTACTTAACTGAATATTAGTGGAAAGAAACCATTAAGAGATAGAGGTTGCTTTCGCAGGTATCCATAGAGGTGGCTACAATTTCAAAGTTTGCCAGAACTACTCATGCTTGCAGTCCCTAAAACGATCTAGCCCTGCCTCTGCCCAGACCAGATCAGCAAGACTGGAAGAGTATCTTGCCTGCTGGTGTTTGCCTTCTGTTCTTACCTGTAGCTATACACAACTGGACAAAAAGAAAGCTTAGCTAATTTTTTTTTTAAATCATTAGCTTTCCAGGGCTTCATATAAGCAAGATACCATACATCATAACTATTCAGTTAACCAGGATTTTCATTAAGTATCTATTAACATACATCAATGCCATGCTCTCTAATGGTCACAGTAATTTCCTTGCTTTCAGCTATTATTTGTCATACACTTCTCTGCATGCAAGTGTGTGTTAGAGAGTCAGAGAGAGAGAAAGAGATGGGGGAAATAGAGAGGAGGAAGAAGGCCGGAAAGTGGGGGTCACTAAATAAAAGTGGAAATGGAGCTGCAGAATTATAGGCCCAGCTCACAGTGACACCTAGAGTCAATCCTGCCTAATACTTTCCCATTGTAAACCCTGCTGTCTGGCTCTCTCCCCCTCTCCTGTTCTCTAAAAACTTTGTTTATAGCTGCAACTGATGTTTCCATGCTCTAGCTCTACCTCTGACTTAATTTAAAAAAAACCCAAAAGACACAAAACCAGAGACATCCTGCTTCAGCAAAAATGTCACAGCTATCTTCAGTAAGGCTAGAAAATCTGGAGAGATTGCCAGCACAAACCACTTTTTAAAAACAAAATGGAACATTCTGAAGATTTGGAGAAGAAACATGGGAATTCAGCATAGAGATAACCCTAAAGCAGACAGACATTTATTAATTTCCTCACAAAAAACCCTCTTAATTTAGCCATATGTGAAGTTTCTTAAAAGTGCCACCTGCATGTGCTAAATAGGAGTCCTTAAGAGTCCAGTTGCTCAGGTCTGAAGGCCTCCATGAGCTCTGCATGAGCCTGGGCACCCAGGGGCCTGAGCTCTAAATGACACGCAGCGGGTGCAGTGCACTTCTCTGAGCCCAGAGGACACCCGACGTCCTCATTTCTGCCCTTCTCCTTACTGCTGCTGGTGATTCCTAGCAGAGATACCTACGGAAGTGGGTTATGTGGATAATCTTGATTCTGCTATTTCCCATCTCTGAAGTTCAGCCTGCAAACTAACCATTCCATAAATATTTGTGTGTAGATGCACAAGATGCCAAATCCTTGCATGGCAGCAATAAGCCCAGAAAGAAAGCTGTTGGGAATATTCTTGATTGTGACTGATAAAAAAATATAAACAGTGACGTTTAAGTTAAAATTCAGAAAAATAATACAAATATAAACATCAGCGTCAGCAAGTAATTTGATCAGTTCTTCTGACTACAGAGACATTACTCAGGCCTTAGTGTCTAAGAAAGGCAGTGTCTTTGTCTCTTTAACTTTGAATGTCTGATTAAGTGAAGGAGATTAATCTAATTAAGATATCCAGAGGATCACATTCAGCTTTTTGTGATTTATTGCAGAATTTTAAAAGTTAACTTTGTTTTACTGTGACTTTTATATATTAAAATTCAGGACCATCTGCACAGACTTTATCCATGCATATTTCAAACTCTGGAATAGCTCAAGTTTGAATTAGTGCTGATGTGTGGACATTGTTCATCATTAACACACTGTACGTGTGCCCAGAAGAAAGGTCAAGGGATCCAGAAATACAAAAAAATCTCCCAGTTGACACCTGCTACAGAATAATGATATTGTGCCAAGACAGGTTTAAATACCTGCTTGTGAAATGGGTACCTAGTAGAAAGGGGGGGCGCATGACAGGGTAACTTTATATAATGCGCTTTCCACCCAATGGCTGGTTGGATGTTTGAAAGCTATACCAAGTAGCACAATTATAACTTGAAAAGGACCAAGTGTTGCATACAAAATTGAAAAATCAATCAATAAATAAAGGAATATCCAGCATCTGTTGAATAGTCTGAAAAAGGGGTAAAGGAGAGGCACTATAAATTTGAGTAGAAAATAAGAATTCTTCAAATCAACATGTTTTTCCTATCAATGAGTGATATTTAAAAGAACACAATTTATTTGAATGAAATGTTGGAAAGCTCACATGTTAAGCTTATTTTCCTAATAATCTTTTACGATGTGCCTTGTCTCAGCCCATAACCTGCAAGTTGGACTTCTTAGACCTATTTATCTTTAATTATAAGCTGTTCCTCTTAATTCAATCAAAAAGTATTTAAGGCCTTACTAGTTAGTTGCTGTTAGGAAGAAAAGCTCATGCTAACAGACATTGTTCAGCTCAAACTTGCTTTTTTGTAAGATTTATAAAAGATCTGGCTCCCTGAATATCACGGATACAAGAATAAGTCACATCCTGCTCAGCAGTTCAAGAGCTCCAGAAGACCTCTGTACCTCTGCTTCCTCCGGACCATACATACCACTGCCCTCTGCTTCTCTATAGGCACATTCTCCTTCCTTTCTATGTCTCAGGCACTGGCACGTACAGCTGCCAACAGCACATGCCTCAGCTCCTGCATTTGCAGTCTGCTTCAAAGAACACAGTCAAAGCACCAGAGGCCAGCTCCACCTCTCCTGTCTTGGCTGTCTTTGGAGTATCTACCAATTCCTGTGGCACACACTCCAAAAAATGTATGTTACTGCGTTTAGTAGGAGCAATAATTATCAGTCTTAAGTATTTATATTTTCTGGCATAACCATGTTTTTCTGATTATCTAGATGAATCTCCTCTTTTTTCTTTTTTTTTTTTAAAAAAAGGGAAGCAAACGGTTCCTATGTGAAGAGAAGTGATTTTAAAAGCATGCATTTACATATGAACAGTGTTACCAACAACCAGCCCAAGTCAGTTCTGTGATGGAAACACACAGTTTAAAAATCCCTGCAACTTACCTGCCCAGCCAAGTTGAAAGGCGTTGAACTAGCAATCTCTGGTCAGATAAACAGTGACAATGTCCTTATTACTTGCACATAACATCGAGGTCCCCAAAGAACACTGCTATCAGTTGTGACGCAGCCCCAAACAATGTGAGTTTGGTTCAGGGAAAGAAAAAAAAAAAAGTAAAAATGAATAGTTTTTGGCTCCCCATACAAATCCAATTTATATAGCCATTATACACATTTCCCACAGCAATACAGCATCTTTCTCGCTATGAGTTGCACACTATGCGTGTTGACACAAATACCGTATGAGCTGAAATGAAGACAGGCCAACGGCATCCTTCAAAATGGGACGTTTGGTGAAACAGCGGGACGCAGCCAACCACTGCAAAGTTTCACAATTTTAATTTCTCCTGCCAATTCACTATTTACAAACCACACACACCATAACTCTGACACCACGGCCCCAGACAGCACAGCCTCAGTTACGATGTCACCACTGGCAAAAATCTCCTGCTGCATGACCTCTCAGTAAACAGGACCAGTAAAGGCAGCAGGAAGGTAGGGCAGAGGTCACTGTTCTTCTTCTGAACCTCAGCATGACTTGATGATTGACTTCTGCTCGCTTTAGACCAAACTGGCCTCCCACTGCCCAAGGGAGTAAGCATGGAAAAAGAGGAGAGCAAGAAGGAGAGAGTTTGGAGCCTCTGTCCTCAGCCACAAAAACTGCACTTTGCCCAGGGATCCATGAACAGGATATATCCAAAAGATGCTTATGTTTTAAAAGATGTGACCTAAAGCAAACTGTCCAAAGCAATTAGGTAGTAAACCTCACGGCAGCAATGAACCTTAATTTTCCATTCAGTTTCATACCAACTCTACTTTCAGTCTTCTTTCAAACACTTCCTACCTTCTATCTCTGGGTATTTCCCTCAACAATTTCAACAACCAAAAAAATCAAAGGAAGTACCCAGGGACCAGTGCCCATGGAGGTGTGTGTAACAAGGAATGTAACCATTCCTCCTGGATGTGACACAGAAAAGACAATGCTGAAGGTCACATAGATCCTGCCACTGCAGTTTGAAATATTTGTGTGATTACCATGTTGTATTCCATGACAAGTCCTATAGGACACTCTGAGACCATTCACCGGGCTGAATGAGGATCTGAGTACTTGGGTTGATATTACAGGCTATGACAAGGTACAAATTAGCATCCTATTTTCACCTCTTGTACTATAGCCTCTAGTAGGCACAGAAGTAGAGCTCTAAAACTGTCTCTTTTTTATATAAACTTTATGCTTGCAAGTTTAGAACACTTGGTATTAACATTTCTAGCCTGGGAAGCTCATTGAAACATCTTTCCCATTTTTATGCAACAGTGAAATGTCAGGAAGGACCATCAAACACTATTCCCCAATCTCTGACCCTATTATATGAGGGTACAGTTCAACTGGACATCCTTGGATTTTTGACCAATTAAATTGTAAACCTGCAGGAATTCAAAATGTGTGTAACTGCCAGACATGGGATCTAGGGAGAGCATGCTGTCCAGGTGAACACTCTGACCACAGGTTTACTTCTTTCCCCTTGAAGTAGGCTGTCATCCATTTGGATAGAAAATTAAGTGTGAAATATAGAGGCTTTACAACATGTAATGACTGCGACAATTTAGTTAAAGCTGATTTTCAGAAGCCAAGAGCTGAGTTTCAAATTAAATTCCTTATCAGTGGCCACAATGACAGAGTGTATATTTAGGAAATTATATTTATTCCAACATTATATGATTAATATAATATGTCCTTTAAGTCCTGCATGGCATTCTAGGTACTGGACAAATAACATATAAAGCTGGAACTCAAACCATATGGAAGCCTATTATTCATGTATGCTGTTCCGGGTATTCACTCAGCAGGTTCCCAATGAAAGAAAACCAAACAGGCTTGATCAAATATTTTGAATTTTATAAATTTTGGTAACAAATTAATTTATTGCTCTTTGACTAGTTTAGAGAATGACTGTGACTTTTAAAGTCCATTTCCTCCCAAAATAAAACTGTTACTGTAATGTCTGACCAGTTCTGCTCCTTGGTTGCAGCACATTATGTTGGCTTTTTTACATCCTTGCCAAAGCCCCATGGTCTTGCTAAAGAAATAATTAATTGTGTGCATGTGTATCACATATACACTTTAATATAGCCCTCTGATATCTGCCCAGAGAGACTGAGAACTTACAAGAATTTATGTGGAAAGAAAAACATTTTTAGCTCCACTTATCAAGTACTGTACCTTTTGAAACTGAAAGACAGGGCTGGAAAGACCCAATTCTGCATGAGATACCCTCCAGGTAATTGCTCATCTAAGTTGCAAAAAGAGACCAGAATTTCTGTAACAAATGTGTGCAGCTGGTGGCACCAGCATGAGATGTACCTGCTCTTCTGCCTCAGTACAGTAGCGAGAAGCTGAGGAAGGACTGGAATCCTTCAGCACAAGCACCAGGTCTTCCAGCTCCATTAGACTGATTGAAGGCTGATCAGCAAAGTCTGCTCCAGATCACGATGGGAGGGGTAACTGCCAGTTAAGTGAGAGCTTCCCCAGCTCAGCTACAGTGTCCACTGTTCATCTACCATTACAGTTAATCTTGAGAATGATGAGATATAACCTGAAGCTTTTTGGCAATGAACCCTCAATTTGAGTAAAGTCTGAGAATCTCCTTGCAGCAAGTGGACAGCTTCTGTGCAGTTACAGCATGCCTGACTGCCATGTTGCTGTACATTTCCCAAACGATCCCACAAGACTTTGCTCATGGGAGAGAACTGCAAAAAAACACCATTTCTATTACAGCCGGGCCAATGTAGAAAACTTTGTGGCAGAAAGGAAGAGTACTCAATTCAACTGAAATTGCTAAGTACAAGTCACCCACGCCAGGATATTACAAGGACACCTAAGCTGAGTGTCTAAAAAGCTTTTATATAAATATAAAATTTAGTATGGTGAAGAAGTTTCTTTCTCTTTTGCCACTCATCTAAAAGATTAATCAGATCAATCATGGCACATTTCTTTACAGAATTCTATGACTTAAGCGCTACAGACATTAGCAACATTTCAATCTCCTGTCTCTGATCCTGAAAACATAATCTGTTAGGTTTCTGGCAATGCTATAAGGAAAATCAAGCTGCTTAAAAAAAACAGGGAACATTTCAGGAGACACCAGTGTCAATCCTTCATTTGCTCTCCCTACCTGTGTGCAAAAATTTACATGAAGTCGAAAATATGGAAAACTGGCATGGTTGGTGGCGCTTTATAAAACCACATTCAACACTAAAATGCAATCTTGGAAAGAAGGCTACCGAGCACTATACTGATAAACTTATCTCCTGCTTTCAGTAAAGATACATGAAGAAGCTACATGTTAAACTACTACTGTACCACCACGGAATATGCATATGGAATTAATGGGGAGAAGAAAAGCCCACAATTTTATTAAAAAGTGCAAAGACAGTGGCCTTACCCTATTTTGAGCGCTAGTGGTTCTGAAAAACAAGCTCTTTAAATTCAGATTATTTCTCATTTCCATTTGCCATTACTGGGATTTTTCCTACAAGGTCCAATTAAGAAAAATATTTATTTTCTACAAGGTAAATTTATCAAAAATTCAAATAAACTGTTTGATGCATTTTCTGCATAAACTAATAATGAATAAACATAATCCTGTTGCTCTAAGAACAGATGCCATCCTGTAACTCCCTGCCCCCAACAGCTCTGTTCTCCAATCAAAAAGGAGAAGGAAATTGTTTGGCCAAGTTTACAGAATGAACCATAAATCATCGGCTTCTTTGCCAAAGCAAACTCATGTTTCTTTTATGAAACAATTGCTCCTAAAAGAATTTATATTCATTTTTTATATATGCATTTTTTATAAAATACATAAGGAAAGTAGGACATACTGTTCTGTTTCTCCTTTAGAAATGCTTGGTATTTTTCAGTTCTGGTTGAGAAAGCAAACATTTGCATTTTCACGTGGCTTTCTGAAGCTAGTTGCATGGACCTAGTTGCACTATTTTGAGGGATTTGGAGAACATTAAAATTGCTTTGGAATATTTGAGTCACCATTATTCACAAAAGTACAATTTGAAACTAGAAAACCTCAGGGATTCTTGTTGAAGTCAGATGCTGGAAATACGAATTAAGGAAGACTTGTGCATCTTCATATACAGGGAAAATTTCAAAGCTGGATGCTTCCTGAGGAGTTTAAAAAAAAAAAAAAAAAAAGAAAAATCCAAACTCTATGAGGAATATAAAGAGAGCCTGGCCATTACAGAAGTACACATGCAGCAATGCCATTCTGACAGGTTGGGGCACCTCCCTCTCTTCCCAGAGAGTGTTCCAGCTTTCAGGGAAAAGTCTTACCTGAAAGGATCATTGTGAGCCAGAGCTGCTCACAGAAAGGTACGGGGAGCAGGGCACAGAGAGCTTCTCTGAGCACAGGGGGACACTGCAGCACGGAGAAGGCTCTGCGCTTGTCCGCATTGCCCCATCACGTCTCCAGCTTACCCAGCAGGGCACGCTGCTCCTCAGGCTCCTTTGAGTGGCAACACTGTAGAAAACTGTGCACTGCCCTCAGTCTCTGAGAAGAGGAAAAGAACACACATCTGAAGAAGAGGCGTATCATCAGTGCTATATGTGACAGTCAAGTCACCTCAGTGCAGCTTTCTAGCCTCCTAGATGAGCACAAGAGCTCAGCGATGCTCTGGCTACACTACTCACATCTAGAATGTGTCATTCAGACTGTCTCGGTTTATAGAAGGCTGAGTGCCTAGTTATATCCATGGCTCTTCAGTGTGATCGGCTCTCAAAGGTCCACAAGACTACTCTTCTAGTGTACATGGAAGGGTCCAAGCCTGTGATACTGCTTTATTTCCTTTGGGGATGCCTTCTTTGACACAACATTTCTGCTTTTATTCTTAAAGGACTTATCACCCTGTCTGATCTGATCTGTGGCTCTCTAGTTGCTGGGATGGACAGTGAGATGTAATAAGTGGGGCAAGACCCTGCTCCTTCATCTCCACCACCCATGTCAAAAAACAAGGCCTTCTGTAGCAGAGTCAGAGCTTATCTTCCCTTTCCACTCCCCATTTGCTGTCCCACACAGTTTTGAAGATTGTCTTTTCCCCGCCCATAAGTTGTTAACAGTTTTTCCTCACATCACATCTCTTTTCTGAGACTTTCTTTGCTTCCCCCATCTGCACTTTACCTCTGTTCCCCTCTAATCGGTTCTTTATTTTCCTACCTCATCACACTGCCGCTCTTTCTTTTTTTTCTTTTCCTTTCATTTTTATGTAACCAACAAATCCCAATCCAGAATAAGAGCCCCAGTGTGCTAAGTGCTGTGCCAACACCGTGAAAAAGCCATCTCTGTTGTGAACAGTACAATGCTTCTCCTTGGTTATCCTTACCCTTTATATCCTATGCTGCAACACATCGTTACAGCTATCTACCTCCTCCCAGTCATTAGGCTTAAAATCTCTTCTACAGCAAGAACACATTTCAGTTCCAGCAGGTATTAAAACCAACTGCCTTGTTGCAGACTGTATCCCTTCTGCAAAGCAACAAAATTTACAACAATGACAACACAAGAGCCTAATGCCAGAGACCTGAGATCACTCTATTTTGCCCTGCACTTGTTTAACACACCCCAAATGAAAGGCACTATTTATTACATATTTTTGCTTAATTGAATTTTTCAGATGAGACAATGGTCACTGGAAACAACAACTTTTGGCTAGAAAAACGTCATATTATTTTCTGATAGCACAGCATATAATGCGTGTCATTCAGAGGATGAACAATTTCTTCTATTCAGAGTTTTCATCTGCTTGCTTGTCGTACAAAGTATATGCATTACCTGATTAAATAACTCATGGCCCCATAACTCGTTAACCATGTGCACAGTACATAATTCCGTGATCTGCAAACTGTGTTACAACACGTTATTTCAAAGCTTTTCTCAAGTTCAAAAATAAAGACAACCCAAAACCCAAAAAAACCTGCAAAGCTTTGTTCGCCAAACACTGTGCCAGTGACCTTTCTCTCTATTTTCCATGGCATGTTTGTTCAGTTAACTGCTCAAAACATTTTAATGCTATATTCAACCCCTGCAAAGTCAAACCGACGCATGACAATCCATCAAAATCAGCCAGATAACAGAAAGCACATTCCGATTCCAGAATTATTGTTGTCTGATTCTAAATGACAGGGTATGAAACAAAAAGAGCACAGAGCTTGATTTTCCAAAGCAAAATTAAGCCCAAAGAACGATAAGAGAAAAATCCTTTAGACTGAGATCCAAGAAAAATGATTTGAAATTTAACAGGTTGAGAACGTATGCAACAAGACAATTGCATTGTCACACATAGCAACTTCAGTCAAATAAAAAGGTTTCTAAATGTGTGTATAACTGAAGACTCCCTAAAACAGAAATTATGAAATTGTTTTCTGACAATTAAAGCAAGGTTGTGTTTATGCCATTAGGTCTAGATGCAAACCCTTTCCCCAGAGTCCATCTCAAATCTAAGGATTAAGTATGTAATGATGAAATGTTTCAATTATCTTAATTCATAACACTTATTACTAATTAAAACGTATAATTCAGAAGAAAAAAATTAAGTTGTAAGACAGCCTGCTTTATGTAAAAAGCTTTGTTAGCATTGTTAGTCAGCATAAGAATTAGCAAAAAAGGCAACCTAAAAATAGGTACTGACCAATTAAAAAGAAGACACCCTCCAAGTTCTTTGAAATGAGTGAAATAGAAGTACTGCTATTTAAGAATGTCACTGTCATAGCATTTTGCTAACTCAAGTAGGTAAACACATTCACAACACACTTCATGTGTCTCTCTCTATCTTCCTTTCCCCAACAAGGACCAGACTGGCACTTTGGTGAGCCTTCTTTTGGAGGGAACAATGCCATCCCAGTCAAGTGTTCTGCAGTTCTCCCTAGGTGTTTATGAAGCTTTTGCCTCCTAGAGTCACAAGTATCTCAGTCTGATTCCTATGACATTCCTGGTGACAGTGGAG
This sequence comes from Phalacrocorax aristotelis, assembly GCF_949628215.1. NCBI lineage: Eukaryota > Metazoa > Chordata > Aves > Suliformes > Phalacrocoracidae > Phalacrocorax > Phalacrocorax aristotelis. The sequence continues at coordinate 57,914,263 of NC_134280.1, forward strand.
AATGAAAGATCACGCTCACACAGGAAGGCGTGGTCCCAAAGTATCAAACACGTGTCCATGGAAACATCTAAAAATCTTGGCAGAGCCTTTGAACCATATTCTGTCTTTAAAAAGGAGTGAGTCAGCGGTGAGTAATGCAGTAAGATGTGTCCCAGCTGCTAATTGCTAAGCACCTGGGACCTTTTGAACAAACCTGGTATCCTGGACGTGAGGCTTCCTTGCTCTGAAAGACCCACGGTAACACAGCCTGTGTGCAAACATGACCAAGAATTTAACTCAGCACGACTGGGCACGATGTCCTTGCCAGCCACAGATGAAAACTAGTTTCTCACACTGCAATCCTTTGGGTACCTGGACTCAGTAGTGATGGACTCAACTCTGAGAAGGGACATATTTGGGGAGTCTGGCAGAACACTTCTCTTGTGATGTGAGGGCAAAGTATTACTCACAAAAAGCTGTTGAAAAAGCAATAGGGCATGGGAGAAAACGTTCTTTAAAAATAGACGGAAGCACAGTGAGCAATTGTGATTTCATCATTTGTGGCTTGATGGGTGAGTGTTTCAAGATTAAAGACATCTAAAGATACCTAATTCTGAACAATTGTGCTGTAATCCTCATGAGGACTTGATGCAAATGTTCTCCAGTTTAAGTTAGGTTGGAAATAGTACAGTACAAGAACCTGTTCTCTGATTTCTGAACTTTCTTTTGTGATTCAAGCTGGAAAAGGAGTTGCAGGGGATGCAACCTTGAGATGTGTTATTTTCCAAACCATTTCCCTATAACATTAGGAAAAAAATTTGGTTCCCCCCACCCTCAGTGATCAAACCACTAATTCAGCCACTCAGTTGTCACTTCAGTCGTGTCAACTCCCTGCCACCCAGGCACATTCCTTCATACTTGTCTTTTCCTTTACTCCTACAGCAAAACTCAAGCAGCTCCTCTTCAGCATCATGGGAATTTTAAACACTTCTCATGTTTGTTTGACCTGTCTTACAGCGCTACCTGTGGCATTTTCTTTCTGCCAACAGTAGCAATATTAAAGTCCCTCTACATGTCTCTCCTCCTTCTTCCTCTACTTCTCCACACCTCTCTTCAGGATCTTCTTCTGCCACAAGAGCTGTAAGGAATTGTCCAGTTGTTATTGGCTAGACATGCTGGGGGATGGGGAACGGCGGGACTCATATCTAGCTGTAGATACGAACTAGAGTATTATTCTCAATTCTCATGTTGTTTAGTCAGAGGGCCTTAGGCTGACAAACACACATGCAGAACAACTGCTGCTCATGCATGAACACCTTTTAATGCACCTAAGTGACAACACAGTAAGCAAGCAACAACAGTACGTGAAGGGAACTCTTGGATTAACTTCAGCAGCAGCAGCTTTTTAGGTGAAAGCACTGTCTACACGTACAGATAACAGGCTCAGCAGTTGTGAAATACAAGCAAATAATACTGTAATTGATTAAGTCAATCAGAATTTGGAAAAGACATGTGCCAGCACACCTCCATGAGGGCCTGTTTTAGTATCTAAACCCCAATGCACTCACGCACTGTAGTGAATTTCCTATAGGCAATGCTCTTCTGCCTGCTGAGAGAGACATCAGCTCATTTCTGAAAAGGGCTAAAGCAGCAGTCCTTCTGGCAATGGAATTAGTTAATGCCCAAGGCGGGCTCTGGCACCCTCAGAGCTATTGTTCAATATCGAAACGCTACTGTAGTTCTACCCATAGGAAAACCTGTCCTGTGTGAAAACTTACACATTTTAACTATAGAAGTCAGCATCTAAATCCAGAGTGTATTCTGTAAAGAAGAATCAACATGAAACGCCCAATTCTCACATTTGTTCCTAAGCCTAAACAATAAATTTTGTTTTCAAAAATCTCTTCTCTCTCCTTACTTTGGAGTTGTAGCACTTATCCAAAGTAACAAAGGCACTGATCCTACACACAGATCATATTCTTCTGCATATTTTTCAGGCTTAATACTTTTCTAAAATTATATAAACTAAAGGCTCTCTTTTTAAATTAAAATTAGAAACCAGTCAACCAATATTATGTATATACACACATATATTTAAATCATCAAGGAAAATTATCACAGTACCTGGATGCATTTTACACAATGTACCTCTAATCTAAATCACTGCAAAACCTGCTCCATGCCCCTCCTAGCTATTGAAACAGCTATAGAAGTACCCTGAAAAGGGTAGCCAGGATACCGATTGCCAAGTGAAATTCCTGTGCCTGCCGTTAGTGGAAGCCTTGAACAAAGAGGTGCATTTAACACTGCTTCCTAAACTTTGCCAGCTTCAGGCTCAGACAGATTTCTGGCAGGAGCGAGATCCCAAGCCAGGAGCCTGTCGCTGAGAATGACCTGCCCCCTCGTTCCCACGAGCTCCTCCCTTGGGACAGATGCAAGAGACATGAAAACCCAGTCATTAACGGGGAACAGAGCGTGGGGCGAGAGCAACCCTCACGCTCAGGGCAAACAACAACTGGGCTTTTTGCACCGAACAACAAACTTCATGGAAAATCCTACAGGATTTAAAGAGCGACACCACAAATTGGGTTCCACACAATACAATTGGCTTCTACAAAACGTCTTCCAAGAACTGTGTAATTTAATAAAGAAGGATGACTTTTCTCTAGGAATTTTTTCGCCTGTCCTGTGGAGGTCTAGCAGACATGCAGTTCTGGTTTACATTTTTAGGAAGATTTAAAAACTTTACACAAAAGCTATCATTGTTTCTTTTTCAACTGTATGTGACTTTGCCAGGGAAATTGAGTTTAATTTTATGCACTTGAAAGGAAAAAAAATGCCATTGGCAAAAAGAATGTTGCCTGTTCCCAGAAAGGATAAGGTAGAGGTAATGCTTAACATAGGTGGCCCCAGAGTTGGTGCGGTACCTGATGGAACTCTGACAGGTCATATGTGATATTGTACAATTGCAGATTTAGCTTACAAGCATTGAACTTTCAACATAAATTAAAACACAGAAAAAGAATGCTTTCCATCTCTTCTTATCAACCCCTTAGGACCATATTTAAAAGCACTTCTAGCTCTGAATCTGTGTCTTGCTCCATGTGAATAAATTTCTGTGCGCTAGTTACATTGAAAAAACACAAAAATGCAGTTTCATCCTGATTTCTGAATAAGCGTTTGAATTCCTAAAATTTCAAATATTTATTTCAAATAAAATCATCACAAAGCAAAAAAAAAATCCTGGAATGGACGGAAAAAACACAGTTGCTGCCTTATCCATAGACAGCACGTATCCTGTAACGAATGACACACTGTGAGGCAGAACACATTGTACACATCTTGTGTAGAGCTATTTCATCTTCGCATGCACTTGAAGAGAAATGGATGATGCAATAATAAATTACATTGCATGAGTGTGGTTCAAACATTAGTTACACTGACATTCCAGAACTTGTAGCCAATGAAACTTACAACCGCCACTAAAACACAGAACTACATTCTGGTGGGCATTTTCTAATGATAAATGTTTTAAAAGATCATTAAGAAAAAGAGAGTATATTTTAATTTTTAATAAATAAGCAAAATGTTTAGATACAACCTCGCTAGCTCTAATTTCTGAATAAAATTGCAAAATGTAAATATTATACCTCAGGCCTTCAACATCAACGATTATAATACAAGATATGTAATTTCCGATAACATTTTTTGCAGTGAGTTTCCTTTTTTTCTTTTAAACAAAAAACTATCCAAATGGATACAGGGAGAGAAAAAAAGCACTATAGTATTCTGTAAACTTCTTGAAATAGGAATGTATCTTCTGTAAACAAAACCAGAACTGATGTGTAATACAACAGATTTATATAGAAAGATATTCCTACCTGGCGTTTTGATTCTATTTACAGAGGAACAAAACCAAGGAGACTTGAGCAAAATCTTCTAATCCATAGGACTGACATGAATACTACGTGAGGCAACTAAAATTTTACTGTAGGATAAGTAATGATACTCCAGCACGTCTATGAACATCCTAATGGGTTGCTGCAGTACCTTATGAATGTGAAGCGTCTGTGGTGTGCTGCGACTACAGATTGACTATTATCTGTTGCAATTCTGATGTGACTGCAATGGTACCGCAAAGCTCCAAGTCTTTGATGTGACTTTATTGCTGTAGCTGTGGCATTGCTACGATGCCATATGCAGTCTTCTGCATTATTTTGGCATTTATATATACATACACAGTGTAAAGGCAGAGTTTCAGAGTTTAAGCAATCCTGGTGAATTTTGGAGGTTTTGTAACCATATACAAGCATTACATCCCTTTTATTCTGTAAATATTTTACGAAGGATTTTCAAAGACAGTGTAAGAAATTAATATGGCTAAAAGGGCTAGTTTCTGTCGCCTAGACTTCCACAAATATTTAAATGTGCAAAAATGGTAACACACGGGGTCATCTTTTAAAAGAAAAAAAGGTCTTTAATTTAGCAGCAGTGCAAGCTGTGGTTAGTAAAATATGTTTAACCTCCAATTTACTGTGTATTCTCTGAGAATGCAGGCTATCACAGTCACATTTTCAGGGGCTAGTATTTCTAAAGGAGGTTAGATCATCTGAAAAGTATGATGTATGTTAAAACAAAATATTTTAAAAATATGATAATTTATAGCTTAGCTCGGTTCCAGCATTTGGGGTGGAAGGAGGGAGGGAGCTGAGCAAAACTTAAAGCATCTAATAATGTTACTAAAAAACCAAAGGCTCTATACTTCTGCATAACTGTATCATCTTTTGATATTAAAATTTATTCTCATAGCTTCTTCTACAAGATTTTCAAGTTCTGTAAGGTTTTCAATTTTTTACTGGCAAAAGCTCATGAAACTAGAGGTCAGAAGTGACTTTATTGACTATAAACATTTATGGGATTAATCTTCAGGAAACAATTATTCACTTTCACAAAAATGGAAGACAGACTTTTTAAAAAAGAAACAAGTTTTTACCAATGAAAGATTTCCAACTGGCAGAGCAGAAAACACGACAAGAGATAAGCTAAACTAACTGTTTTTCTGTTTTGCAACATCTAGATAAACAAAATTCTACACAAATTTGTCTTGTAGGATCTGTGAGTCTCAATTGTAGTGTAGCACAAGAAACATCCTGGTAATTGTCAACTAGAGAAGCTTCAGTACATTACATATAAACACTCTAAGGTCACATTTACAGCTAATGTAAACTAGCACAAATGCAAAACCACAGTATGCTGAATTCAGTGCTTACATAAAACATGAAATAAAATAAATCGTGCCAATGTATAATGCCTGAAATCTGTTCCTTGAACTTCATGAATATTCCATAAAATAGAGATTACATCCAATATTTTTTTACTGGTATTGTACTTTATACCTTAAAAGCAATGCAGAGAAAGCATTGGCAGGCTGGGATCTCTGTTACAGCCTGCTGGACTCCACTCAAGGACATCGGCATCATGACATGCCAAACCTGAGCTTGCTGCCATCAGCCCGTCTCTCAGCTCTTTGATTGTGCTTCATCCCAGACAGTTCCTAACCAAACTATGCCATGCTCTCTTTCAGTACTGCACTAATATGCTATTTTTAAAAACTTCTTCCATGCCAGATAGGTCTTGGCTGCTATAAATGCCTTTCTATAAACAAACAAACAAACAAATAAATAAAACCACCATAGAAAACAAAACACCTAATCAAGCAAACAAACACTTTGCTACAACAAATCTCATTTCACAAGAATTAACCATGAAAACCATTCTGCTTAATTTTGCAGTGAAATCCCAGTTCAAACAGCAGTAAACACCTCCATTCAGAAATATGGACCATGAAAATACTGCCTTCATATATATGAAACCTTTGCTTGGAGCAATATATAATAATCAGGTATTTGGAAACAAGTGTTTTGAGAAGTAGTAAGAACTAGTCTGGTAGAGAATTAGGAAAGCTAAGGAATATGCAGAACTTGTGAAACATAGCACATGCTCCCCTAGAAGCATACAGAAAATTTCTGATTTACTGTAATGAGATACAATAGCTCTAGGATGTTGCAAAGAAAACTCTGAGAACTATCTTTAAGGTGACCCATTGCCAATTATTCATTGGTTGCCTTTTTTCTTTTTCTGCAAATATCCATTTGTTAAAACCTAAGATGAAATGTTTAATTTCAAGTCCATTTCCGGAAACCAAAAGGAACAGTCTTGATGGTGTCTCTGCTCCTCCTGATGCCGTTATCCTATGGCACAGACACAATTAAACACTCATTGCAGAAGGGACCAGGGTACATTATGTTCCCACAAGCACACTCCCCAGTGAGTTACATTTGCCCTTCTGTGCTGGTTTTGGCTGGGATAGAGTTAATTTTCTTCACAGTAGCTAGTATGGGGCTATGGTTTGGATTTGTGCTGAAAACAGCGTTGGTAACACAGAGACATTTCAGTTACCGCTGAGCAGGGCTGACACAGTGTCAAGGCCTTTCCTGCCTCTCACCCCACCCCACCCCACCCCGCCAGCGAGCAGGCTGGGGGTGCACAAGGAGCTGGGAGGGGCCACGGCCAGGACAGCTGACCCCAACTGACCCAAGGGATATTCCACACCATATGACGTCATGCTCAGCATATAAAGCTGGGGGAAGAAGAAGGAAGGGGGGTTTTCTGAGTGATGGCATTTGTCCTCCCAAGTAACCGTTACGCGTGATGGAGCCCTGCTTTCCTGGAGATGGCTGATCCCCTGCCTGCCCATGGGAAGGAGTGAATGAATTCCTTGGTTTGCTTTGTTTGTGTGCATGGCTTTTGCTTTATCTGTTAAACCGCCTTTATCTCAACCCACGAGTTTTCTCACTTTTACTCTTCCGATTCTCTCCCCCATCCCACCAGGGGAGGGGAGTGAGCAAGCGGCTGTGTGGTGCTTAGTCGCCAGCTGGGGTTAAACCAAGATACCATCCCACACACACGCTCTCCTGTTCTTGCCTTCTAACACTGGAGTTTGCCAGTGGATGGCCTTGACCAGAACATCCAGCACAGCAGGCTGGCGATGAGGGCAGAGTGAGGACCCTGCTCCAAACCACCTGAGGGAGAGACTTCCTCCTCTAAGGCAAACTCCCAAGTTGGCAGGTTTTTGGCTGTACTAACACAGGTGTCTCTACTGGACAGACAGGAAGCATATGCTGGGAGAGTTTGGTTTTGTCACAACACAGAAAGGGAAAAGACCTAAGTTCCTGGAAACTTTGCAGGCTTGGAAATTTTAGCCCCAGAAGACATACAACTACACAAGCAAGCACAAAACGGGAGCTCACTATACAGAAAGGAAAGACAAGCTTGTATCACCCTTTCCTTTGATTTTATTATTCCATATCAAAGAAAATATTTTGGCATATCTATTTTACATATTTACGTTCCTGAAATAAAACATCTGCTTAACACACTATTCAAGCTCTACTGGGGACAAATTCTACTTTCACAGATACCCACACAACTCTGGAGATGTTAGTGATTAGAAATGTTAGAAAAATCGGACACTCTTCCCAGGATAATTTTTCTGAGTGGGTTCTCTTCTGTTTTCTCACTCTCTCAGACGCCTTCCTCCCCACCACCCCTTATATAACTCTGTTCCAATTTAAAATTCCATTTGCTGCATTTAATGAGACAGTTGTTACCTTTGATAAAAGGTATCACCTGGGTTTGCTTAGAGATTTAGTAGTCTTTACAAAATCCTGCTCACTAGCCTTTTCTTCCAAGCTTATCTGGATTTTGGACGTAGCATGCAGAAGGTTGGCTGGATTCACAGTGAATAAGTGAATCCGCCTGCATAGGCAGATCTGTGCCTATGACTCTGTATAATGGTACTTTACCTTACCTGGGATAACAACTCTACTGAATGTGTTTCATTTTTTATCAAACTTGGGCTTTTTTAATACAAGTTATAAAACATTGATATTCCTATTACATTCTACGAGGGAAAAGAAACACCATTTGCTATAATCAGGGGAAATGTTTTATTGCCTAAGACATGCATTTATCTCCCTCACAAACAGAAGTCATAAAAAGAACATACAACTGGTTAAATGTTACTTGATGTACCTTAGGTCCCAACTGGTTTGCTTTAGGTCCTGCAGTGTCTTGTGGAATTAAATCCAGGCATGAACACAGGTTAATGCTTTTTCTTTCCTTTTAGCAGAACTCTCTCAGTCTGGCCCACACCCCAAGAGCTTTCACTTCAGACTAACCTGCAAGCAGCACTGTGGGTCTCTCCTTTACTTCTCCTTCCCAATGCTCCACCGATTCACCACTGACTAATTAATTATAAACCTCTGTTCTTAAAGCTCTTGTATAAATCTCTGTCCTTGTTGCCATCCTGCAGATCTATTCAGTGATCACACTCTTACTTAAATCATATAAGAAAGACTGGTCTGTCCCTTTTATCTGAAAGGCTGTTAAGGAGGCCCAAATTCTAAAGCTTTTTGTAATGAACTGTTCTTTCTTGAAGACAGTTTACCATCAAGCATCCTTCCAGGTCTCATGAAGGGCTACATTGCACAAACCGAGATGACAGTTGTGAGAAGGGAAGGCCAGTCCTTTCCTGAATAGAAAGAAGAATAGACTTGTCTTTTCACTTCTGTCCTTTCTCCATTGTACTTTCAAGGCACAACTGGAGCTCCTACAGCAATAGGTATTTTTCTTTGCTAAGATTCATTGTTGGATGCTCACTGGTATTCTGAGTTCCTAATTCTAAACCCACTTCTCTCTTTTATAAACCTGCACGTTATTTGTATCTAAAGGACCTTCTTTGTAAAGGCTGAAGTTTTCAGAAACTTGATTCCACTTTCTTCCAGGGCCTTCTGTCTTCCTCTCCTCCTCCTCCTCTCTGCTGCAATGCTCTCTTAAAGAAATCTCTCATGTGTGCTGCTATTCAAAAATAAAATGAGGTATTTGATCTTTTCTGCCCAGACTTCCATCTCATTCTCCATTTCCCTGTATTCTGTCACGTGTTGCATTCTGTGTTATATGGCTATCTGAACAGCCAATGTTTAACAGCATATATTGAAAATACCAGAACAAACATATTCAACACTATGTTTCATCATGATATTTGACAGGAAACAAAAGTAATTTGTGAAAGAGAATATTTCCAAGCTTTTCAAGTCTAATTTACTTGGAATTCCATACTGACAAAGATGGACTGAAATTGGAATGACAAATTTTCTAAAAACCTCTGAGTTTAAAATAATAAAATGTTCCTCTACAGTAGCCATTGTGTATCAGTCAGGAATTGCAGGGTTTCCAGTCTCTGATTTTAATTCTGTCCTCTGTGCCAAAGACTGCTTTTTAGAAATTTAAACATAGGTGCTGATGCTTGCCCCTTTGAAGCTAAGGGTTCATGACCCCTTTAGCTAAAATTCATGCTGTCCAGAGTTTTTCATGTTCAAGTTCTGACTCAAACTCTACTACAGCTCATCTAATATCCAGGTTTGAACAATACAAGCCCTAGCTCATGAAGGGCTGTTCCAGTAAGTGTGACTGATGGACAACGTAAGACAATTTTCATCTTGATCTCAGAATTCAAGAAAGCAAGTTTGCATGCAAGTATTTCTTAGAATATATGGTGTAATAAATTGATTTGGTCTTAGTTGACAAGAAAAATTATTTGTATACACACATTTTAAAAATTATTTTCCCAAGATAGGGTGCTTTTTTTGTTTTGCGAGAATTTTTTTTAAAGGAGAACTTTACCTGAAATTTTTGAGGGTAGTAAATAAATAGAGTATACCAGCCTCTGCTCAGATGCAGCTAAGTGCTCTGGATTTCCAACTGCAAACCCATTCAACAGATTTATAAATCCCCTAATGCAACTTTGTCATTGCTATATCCTCAGGCCTGTGATGTTTTGGATGCATGGAAATGCCAATTCTGCAAAAATTCACCCAACTTATTCACAGAACAATTACAGTTAACATTTTCAGTAGTATGTGATCAGGTTTGGCCACAACTTAAGGTTGAAATTCAGCAAATCATCACACTCTATTACTTTTTTCTTCTCCCTTCCTTGATGTGAGGCTATTTATTTTGGTTTTTTAATTATGGATCTGTATTTAAAGTTTAACTGAAAAATATCAAGATGCATCTTTAGATATCTGGACCTAAGCATATCTAACATCAACTCTATAATGGCTACTAAAGACTTGTGCATGATTTTTGGATCAGATTTCTACTTCTCCAAGTCCAAAGAGAATTCATGAAGGAAATAACAATGTGGTAAAGAGACAAGTTAGCCACTCTAAAGAAACAGTTTAGAAAAATTTTTTTTCCTTTTAAGTATCACTCATTTCTCTTCAACCATGTAATACATTGGCCTGTAGAGACCACTGAAGGGTGTCCTCTACAAAGCACTTCTTGCCAGTCACCCTCTTAGGATTTTGTAAAATCTAATCTCTATTCATCTATTACCATTTTGCCAAGGTTCCTGTTATGGGGGACTACTGAGAACATTTAAGTCACCTGCTAGAGTTCTGACACTTCATCAGCATTTAACATGTCATTTAAACAACACTAAAATGTATTTGCCCAAACATACCAAGTGTTTAGGGCAGTGGAAAAGTTGAAAAGATACCATTTCCTACCTCTGCCTTTCAAAATTCTATTTCTGGGAAGGATACTTAAATAAAAAAATAGCTACAGCTTCTATCCCCTGCCCTCCCAATTAGGAGAATGAACAAGATTTCACGGCTCTGTAGCATGCTGTACGGGCTTCCTATGCACTAGATCCATTAGTTGTTTGCTGGGGGAAATAAAATTAGAAATGTTTTATTATGATTTCCAAATTACTGTGTAACAAATGCTTCAATAATCCTTACAGCGCAAAAAAGTCTGTTTTGCCCAACAAGCAACTGACAGCTTTCTAATGCAGTAACATTAAAGTGCTTTCCTGAGTGTGTGAGGCACTTTTTAACTAGCTCCTTAGGGCATTGTTAGATATCATTGCTTACAGCCACTGTGAGCCACTGTGCCATAATAGCGCTTCCCACTTCCTCCTGATCAGTCAAATACAAGAGGTGACTTTAAACACAAGAAAAAGTCTCAACCAGCCAAGACACCAGATATAAGATTGTCTCTTTACATACAACAGGAGCCCAGAATGAAAGCACAGCCTTCTGGAGAAAGATAGTTCTCAGGGCACTAGAAGGAAATAAAGAACAACTTCTACAGGTGCCTTTTTGTAGGTTAGCAATTTGCAGGTGCTCAACATCATTTTAAAATGGGAAAATATTAGCTTTTATTTTTTGCTTTAGGCATACAGTAGTCTACTAAATGAGTAAACCTGAAGTAAATGTCAAAGTCATCTTCACTAAAGGAGTGAATCCATTTAATCTAAACATTAAAAATTAGGAATTAGAGAGGCAACAGAATGCATATTTGTGAAGCAGAGATTACTAAAACTACTCCATTAGGTATTTATTTAAGAAGCTAACTGTCATTAATTTTACAGCTCTTCCAAGTTAGAATTTGCAGAGATCACATTCAGAAGGTTTTAAGTTACCTTCTACAATCAAAGGCACACAAATAGCTCTTGCTGAATAAGTCCTTGATAACTAACAGAAACTGCATCCAAAGTTCAGACGCTTCATTGCCACAAACCATCTTCTCAGCACTGTCAGCTCTTATTGCTCAAGGATACTGGGAGATTACTAATAAAGCAAATGTGAAACCTCAGATGGTTTCAGACTGTTTTCAGGACAGATGAGAGATACACACAGATTTCCAGACCCAGATAAGACATAAGATCAACTAACCAAAACCATTCCAAAGCTATGTGGCTACCAGCACATCATTTCAGAAAAGGAGTGAGGGGATAAGTCACCTTATTCCTCTTGATCAGATCCTGAAGTTTCCCTCCTGCTGGGGAGGGGATCAGCCAAGAAACCCTGGGCAGCCTCTCAGCCAGTGCTATTTGACCCCTAAGTCCGAACGCTGCCTTCCACTGCAGTGACACAGGGGATTGATGCTGTCTATCCTAGTTCCGTCTGCTGGTTTTTCTTTTGTTGTTTTTTTCTTTAATTCCTCAAAGTCACAAGAATTGATCTACATTAAGGCAAAATTACAAGGATTAATATGAACTCTTCCCTGACATGCAGCCCTCATGAGAATATGAGACAAGAGAAGATATTGCAGATACCAGCCAGAGCTAGAGGAGCATGTGGCAGCAGAAAAGCAAAATATCAGGCAGTTTTGGAGAATAAGACTGGTATGATTATGATGTGATTGAGTTCTCCACAATAGAGAGAGATGACCATTTACTTTCTTCACTTATCTACCCACATCTGCACTTTACATTTCAAGAAGCTGAAACTCTTGCATCATGCCATTTATCTAAGGGACCAAAGTCAGTACATAACCCACGTGGAAAAAAAAATGTGGCCCTGGGATATATGTTGAGCAGTTTTTCAGTAAATCTTATTTATTTCCTCTGAGTTCTCAATATCTAAAGCTTTTATGTATTCATTATCAGCAACATGTCGAGTAATGTGATAACTTGACAAGGTTCTATTGAAGCAGCTTAGTGGGACATATAGTACTTATGCTGCCTGATAAGAAAACATTCAGAAAGGTCATATCCTCTGTTGTATATCCTATCTCTCCGGGCAGCAGCAGTTTGGGTTTTTCTGAAAACTAAAGTTTGAAAATATTCCTGATAAAAGTGAGTGAAAAGCAATTTGGCTGCATTAGCACAATGACGATCAGTTGCTATAAACGTTCATGTTACTTTCTCAAAAGTGGATATTAAAATAAAAATCCTTGCCAGAAAGTTAACCGTGTTGACTAGGCATGATTATGAAATGACTAGCTAGTCAGCTCAGTGTAACTGTTAGACCTGGGATATAAGGGCAATATCCCACTGACTGACTCCTGGAAGAGCAGGAGGGCCCCACCTTGCCTGCTCACCTTGCTCCCCCCCAGCTGCTAAGTGGTGTAGAAAGTCAAAACAGGTTTAGAACACCACAGACCAAAACATGCACTCTGACTGTGCCTGACTTGCATTTATACAAGTAGCAAGGAGTAACCCTATTTTGAAAGTCTTGTGATGCTGGAGACCTCCAGAGCTTGTTCTGTGCCACTTCTTTTGCAGAACAAGGACAGAAATCAGGAAAAGGGTGTGGTCAGATGTCACTGAGATCCAGGGATCATCTACTGCCCCAACAGATAGTGCTTGGGGCCATCTCAGGAGAAAGAAGATAAGCAGCTATGCTCAAGCCCTTGATATGCCTCACAACTGGAGGTTTACAAAAAGACACTCTGGAGCCGTATTTGTCGCACGTTCTCCTCAGCTGCAGTTCCTGTGACTCTAAGGCGAGCTTGGCCAGACCAAAGAAATTCTTGCTATTCAGGTAAACAAATGCAAGATGACAGCCCAGCTACCTCTATTATGATAATACCACCAGTTACAAATAAGCTGCTTCGGACCTGTTACTCTACTTTGGGCACATACTGTCTATATGATATGATATATGATATTATCAGAGGTATGGGGACACACTCAGTTTACTGTGTAACTTAAAGCACATGTGCTTAGTCACAAAGTCTTTATATATAGGCCCACTACAAGTACTAAAAAGAGCTAGTAAAGGCAGTTTTTCTAAGCAGTAGTTTCTAGTAGTTAAAAGTCTTCTGTATTTTCCAATGTGTCATGATGCTTATTTCATTGGGCAAATTGAGCTGATCAGGTCATCTTTATCGTTACCTTTCCCAGTCACTTATTTTACCTTGTGCATGCAAAGCTCTTTCAAGTGAGTTTTACATACAGAAAAATACAAATGTCATTATTGGACTTTATTACATACAATCTTACCTTTTCAATGAACTCAACTAAAAACAATGGTCTGATTGTAAATCCAGATCACAGCTCTATTCCAGAAGCAAAATAGTGAAATGAATAATAGGAGGAAGGGAAAAAAACAGCTCTATTAGACAAATTAACAAATCATCATTTACATAAACACCTGCTCATACTTAAATATTTTGAAAGACAATAATTTAAAATCCTGGTAAATACTGCAACTCAGTTTGTTAAGGGTCAAATACACTTGATTTTTTTCCCCTCACTCAGAATGCTGTTGGGATCAGAATCAGCAGATTAAAGTGTAGCTGTCAGCTGTTCTGCCTGAGGGAGGATTTTCCTTGTGATGAGATGAGGGTCTGCACTTGAAAAAAATGAGAGAAGTGGAGGGATGAACACCCATAACAATCATTTCTCTAATTCTGACTGAAAGTCAGCCTGATCATTAGTTCTTGGTGTATTTTTATTAAGTCTCACTTGGTGACAGAAGCCTAATTATTCTTCCTATTGACAACTTCTGTAAGAAAACTCAATTCTTGAGTTTTCTGCAAGAAAACTCAATTCTTGGTTGCAGTCAGCAAATGGCAGCAGATTCAAGATGGAACGTGAAACACTGCCCTTAATTTGTGATGTCAAGCCCTCTGTGGCCACGACTACGAGACAGTTAATCAGAGGTATCATCTTGGGTAACGTGGCAGCTTCTGCTTGCAATCAAAAGCTGCTTTCACACCAAGGTACCACTCCACATGATCTGTAACTGAAGACAGAGTGCCAGTATGCACAGCAGGGGGTGGGGGAGCAGGTAGGAGAATTGTCCCATATTTTATTGGCAAATAATGATTTTATCAGATCAGAGGACAAATTTTAGCTCAAGGTGAAGTTGATATCATGTTTCTTTGGAAGATGAAATTAAATGAATCTGACTTTGTGCCTGGCCTCTTTACGGCCTCTCACCAGGATGCCTGGGACTTTAAGAATATGTAGATTCTGACTTGGCCTGAAATCTTGTGATAGGACTTACCACTGATCTTAAGACTTAAACTATCTGGCATTTCAGCAACTTCATCTGTGGTCCTGTTGTAATAATTACCTACTGCCTTTTTTTTTTTTTTAAATAGAGCTTGGTAACAGACAATTAAAATCCTCATAACAAGGGTCATATAAACATAGACGCCGTTCTTATTCTATTAACAACAGTCTCTGTATGCTCCAGTGTTCATACTGGGGAAAATTAAAAATCAGGGCAAACTACCCTTCCATTGATAACACACAATTTTACCATTTGGAGAATCCTTGCATGCAATGAAAGACAGATCCTAAGCCTTAGGGTCTGAGCAGCTGTTCTGCAAGACACAGTTGCTTAGTTCATCCTGCATTCTCTCTTGCTTGCCAAGCTGCTGACTCAGTTGAAACCTTTCCTAACAAAAAAAGGACGGGTCAGAGACCAATGTCCAAATTTATACTGGTAAGATGTTAACTTGGGACTGAAACTGTTAATAAACCATATCAAAGGCAGTTTTAATCACATGAGGAAGCCTAATTAAATGAAAAGGTTTTCACAGGGAGTGTCTTTGACCTGTTTGTTCAAAGTTAAGACTGATGATTGAAGTGTCACTGCAGGGATTCCAGGATTTGAAAGCTTTGGGATTCCCCTCTGGCCACCTTTGATTCTTACTAGATTCACCACCTCGTGAAAAAATATCACAGAGGGAGATCTCCAACCTCCAGGCCTGACTGCAGCTTTACTGCAAAGCTGCTCTGCTGTGCAGCCCGCTTAGAAAAAGCAGCCTAGAGCAGAGGACACAGTGCACAATGGCAGGCAGTTCCCACCCCTGACAAAGTCTCTAAGGACTAGGTCCCAAGCACCTATGCCTCTTCCCTGCCAAGGCTGCTTTCTGGCTTCTGCTTGCATTGGCAGATGCTTGCTATCAGCCTATGCTTCTGCTCTGGTGCAGAAAGCTCCCAGAGAAGAGTTACCTTTTAGTTTCCAAGCACAGTAACTTATAGCAGCTTTTGCTTCACATAGTGCTCTCCCGCAGAGCATTTCTCATTCAGAGCAATAATCCTTAACATCCCTCCCAGAGCACAGGTCCTCCATAATGAGAGAATGGTGAGGAGAGGAAGGAGAGATACTTGTCCTGAACACTACTCAGTTTGGATACACTTTTGAGATGCAACAGCAGGACACTGAAAGCTAGACTGAAAAGGAGATTCTGTGAAGGGAAAGGTGAATGACTGCAATGTTAAATCTGCCACATGCAGTAATTTCTTGAAGCAGCAATGTGTACCTGGCTTCATTTACCAAAAGGTTGTCAGAAAATCCAGTATTTGCTTATCCTAGAAGTTTGCCCTCCCTCTTACCCCTGCCCCATGCCTTATAATTTAAACATATGGCAGGCTCCAACCACGTAGAAAGATCTTTTTGAATTTGTACAGCTCAAGAAAAAGGTAAGTTGATGAAAATGGATTAAATTTCCCTTCAAGAAACTTTACAGACAGTGTAAGTCACCTGCAAGAACCTGAAGACTTTTTGTTGCTTTATACAACTAAATCTAAATTTGAGAGAGTCTCAAATTTGAGTTCTTGAGCAGAGTCCTCAGCAGGTATAAATCAGCCCTGCTTCACCAATCCGAGTGTTTGCACTGAAACTTAACATTAAGGGACAGAAATCCAAAAGCACAGCCAGCCATCTTCTTAGGAGTTATGGTTCCTCCTCCAGAGAGCAACTGTCATAACATGTTTGTACAGCAGCTAGCACACGCAGGCTATGACCTTGACTAGAATCCCTACACCATTAGAAATAAAAATTATGTTAGGAAGCTCTGGAAATAACATTATTCTACTTAAGGTTAGGAATAATTTAACCTCCTTGAAATAAGTTCAGATATGCAATTCTTAAACAGCGGGGTGGGAAGAAGTCAGGCACTGCAGTCCATGCATGCACTGTAAAACACACTGTAGGTAAAACCTGCCTCCTGAGTTCCAGCAGGAGAAACAGAAGAGTCCCAAGACAGAGCTAGGCAGGGAGGAGAGTGCCTATGCACAAAGGTTCAAGCTGTAAAGCAAATCTCACTCAGTCGTTGGTGATAAGCTCATACAGATGGGGTGCAAGCAGGAGCCTTTTAACATGCATTTCTGTGTGTATTTGAGGTTTTGTAGGAATACAAAACATGAAGCTTTCTGAACATGTGAATTAAGAACCTCAGGGAGCAGAAGAAATATCGATTCAACACAGTATGCTGTTCAGTACAGAAAAGTACCGGAGATAATCATCAAGGGTAGCTACTTTCAAACATGCATGAAACTCCAGGATAGAACTTTCAGCCCCTATTAGCAAAACTCGTAGTGCTCAATTGTCTCATTCATTTTAAAATGGCTTTACAATATTTAATTATGACAAATGTAGAAAGGGCTGAACACCTTCACCTTGACCAAGTGCAGTGCAGGTCCTGCGAGATAGTCTTTGACAGAGTCAGGTTGATCCTCCATTTATAAAAACAGTAGAATAGCTACAAGACTTGTTTCTTTTGAAATGAGAAAGGGCTGTTTGGTTTGTAGTAAGGAGGAAGGTTTCCTTTATTATTTGTTTCTAAAGTAAGAACTAAATTAGAAACAAAAACCTTAACAAGAATTTAAAAAAATTAGTCCAGCTCAACCTTATCCGCCCTATGTTATAAACCAGTTTGTTCCTTCCCTCCAGAAGCTCTGAGGAGATGATTTCTGATTACTAGCTTTGAGTCTGACAGATTTCTAACAGCATGTGACCGTCAGGCCATTTCTCATGTATGTTTTTACATGTAGGTTCTTGGAGAAGAAAAGTGAAATGAGAGTGTAATGGAAACCTGAAGAAGAGGAGGAGGTTGATGATGGGCTGAACAGAGGAAATAAGGCAAAGTATTAAATTTTTTCCTTAAACTATTTTTCAGCAGCATCAAAATAATGTGTTTTAGTTTTTTCATTTTTGCATTATTCAGAAATTAGTAGACATGAAAACTGGTTGGAATCTTATACAGAAAACTTCATTTAAAAATGGTTCATAAGCGGTTACAAGCATGTGGAAACAGAAGCTTGGCAGAGTAGCCCAAAAAACTTCAACCACAGTCATCATTTTCCAGAAAACCCAAAATAACAGAGTTAATTCCATGTACTCCATATAAAGCACACAAAACTCTGGATCTCTCTGAAACAATAGTCACCATTAACATGAAAGTTAAAAAAAAATGTTCTCCCTCCTCCCAGTAGTTACTGTAGAAGTCAGCATAAAGCTAGGACTTCTAGTCTTTTAAAAACTTCAGAGAAAGAAAAGATGAGGAAAACACACTGCTGTAGTCACGTGTCTCTCCAAGGTCTACACCAACGGGAAATCATAGTCAATTTTCAAGCAGAATTCTATAAGAATTTCTAACAATTACTAAACAAGCTCTAAGTGCCCCGTCTACTTTCAAAAATTTATTTTGATATGCCAAAAAGCTGTGAGAAAAATTCCAGGCCTCTATATCCCCTCACTTATGGATCCATAGAGCATTCATGAATCCAACCCTGTGCAATGGCAAGGATCTGAGCATTCTACATTATTACTGTACTGCAGTTCATTTAATGCTGCAACTATAGTTCATTTAATGCTGTGCTGGCTTCTCTTGCATTTTCCTCATATAAAAGTTAAGTATCCACTACAAAAATGAATCATCTAAACTCCAGGTAAAAGCTATCACAGTATGAAAGTAGAGATCATGCTGTGAAAATGATATCAAATGTTATATAAAAAGAGCTATCCTATTGAAAGTGTTTGTGGTTTGTAGTTTACCTCCTGTTAGCAGCTCTCTCTGTATTGATTTCAAAAACCTGTTCAGAAAGCTAAATTCTGAATTTTTATAAAAGTATTTGAAGAGTGCAGCCTGTTAACATCTTTTCATAAGTGAAAAAACAATATATATTAAAGACATGTACACACAAACTACATTAGAAGAACATTCAGGTTGCAAAGCAAAGCACTCAGAAGTTTTAAGATGCCATAATTAATATCCTCTGCACAATCTTAAATCAGACTCCACCCTGTGCATGTCCATGACAATACACTGACTGAACAATGACCTCTTTTCCAGATGATTCCAACATCATTCATCCCAAACCAATACTTCAAATTTGTCCCAAGCAGTGAAGGAGACTGCCTGCATACACAATCTTCATTTGCTCATTGCAGAGACCAGGAAATGAGAAATAAATAAGGCAAGGGACTAAGCCAGGGAATAAACGGTCACAGGGTTAACTCTCTTGAATTCTACCCTTGCAGATTACAGCTAGTCTTCACCGCTGGTTCCTACAAAATCTCAGACAAGTCATTTGCACTCACCTTCTCATGGCATTCATTATTTGTAGCATCTTCACTTTCTGTGTCTTGAGAAATAGTGCCTGAGAAAGAAGTCCGTATCATAGAAGACTCTGCACCCATCAGCTGCAAACTGGAGTAAATGGGCAGCCTGGTCTGAACACATAGCCTGACTTACACTGTGGAGATCCAGGAGAACATTGGGCCCCTTCTATCTCAGACCTAACCACCCTGCATCCCCTTTTTCCACATGCGGGAGCAGGCGAGCCCTACCACTCATCTCAGAGCAAGTGCATTTCAAAAATAAAAATTATTGTTTGCAAAACAGGTAGTGATGAAAAACCCACAAGGAAATTAGTAATTCCATGTTCAGTCCTGGTCTTGAGCAGTATACAGTAAGGTAAGCCTAGGACTACCTGTGCCACAGTGAGAATAAAACAACTTAAAGCTGCACTCATTCAGCAAACACCTTCTACTTAGTGCACAGAACGATGCAGGGGTCCATGGGAAAAAGCAGTGTGTGACCATGTAATTAGAGACAGTATCAAAATGTATACACACAAGGGGGGCCAATTAAAGCTTCATGGACCGCATTATTCTTTTTTCTTTTTCTTTTTTTTTTTTTAAGTGCTTGGTTTTATTGCAACATTCATGGTTTTGTACCCTTTTATCTATATTTTCATAGGCTGTTAAAAAAATACAGAAGGGGAGAGAAAAAGAAAGCCTGGAAAAAATCTATTGTATGGAACAGCACTGATACTGAAATACAGGGCTGGTGCCTCATGGTCCATAGGAGAGGCTTTGGTCACACAAGCAATAATAGCAATGGTAGCCTGCACACAGAGCAGGCTGAAGGGAGGGCTAAAAGGGATGCAGGTTTCCCAGGGACCTCCTGCATGACAGGAACACAGGGTGCCATGTATCTTGGCTTTCCCTCTTGTGTCTAGAGACGAATGACCTTTGGTCCCCAACTACTACTTCCCATTGCACTCACTCTTCTCTCATGTTCTTCTCCACTTCCAGTCCTTGCCTCACAGCAATATTTTTGCAAATGCAACCCTAAACTCCTCCAGTGCAAGTTTCCCATCCCAGCCTTCTATTCAGGACTGTAGTCTATGGCTTGTCCAGATTCACCCTAGCAGTATTTACTCTTCCTCTTACTCCTATTTGTTAGTTCTGGTCTCTCTCCTATCCATTACCCTCAGGTTCCCAATCCTACCTTTCTTTCTGTCTCCTACCCCAACCCATATCCACACTCCTCCAAATTTCCTGTCATGCCTTATGTCAATGGCAACATTTCCCATCCTTATTTCCACAAGTTCTTTCTTGCTCACTTTTAGGTCCCAGTCCTAGCCAAATCCTTTTACCAGATTGATGATCAGCTCTGCAGTTAAGTAGATTTTCCTCCTCCCTCCCTGGTCTGAGCAAGAGCAGAACCTTGAAACCCCAAGAGCACCTCCTTGCTGTCAGCCTTGCTGGCCAGCACTGTGCTCAGAGCAGGGAGCTGACTTCCTCCCCTCAGCATCCCCAGCAGCACGCTGCACTGCTCCGTGTAGGCATACACTTGAACTTCCAGCTCTTGATGCCACAGTAGCTTAAAAATCTACAAAAAGTAATCCTCAGGAAGATTTTGCTCAACACCTGCAATATTGTGCTTGGTGTGTGATGTACAGGCAATAATTTCAGGGAATTCAGCTACTACCAAATCTCTACTGATCAAATGAAAAAACAGATTTTTCAGTCTTTTCCCTAATAGATTTTCACTGGAATAGAAAAAGATAATGATCCCACAACATTTTTAGATTAAGGCTGAAGAACAGTGTGATGGAGCTTATCAAACATACACAAGAACACACAAAATGTTCTTTGTCTTCATTTTTTCTGGAAAGAATAGGAACTTTTTTTTTTTTTACATTTCAAACAGAGGGGAAAAAGAGCTTGTATATGCATTTATAGACTTACATAAGAAAAAAACGAAGTTTCTAAGCTAGGTACCAAGAACTTATATTTGACGTGACTTAGACCTGGCCTGACATCCATGTGGTTCATCACATCAATTCAATATGCAGGTCAATGCTCAATATACCAACCTAAAGGAAACCTAAGCACCATCTTTGGCTTGCACTGTGAAAAACATTATTGGACTTCTAAGTAGTAAAGAGCACTGGACACAGATACTTGGGAACTCACATCATAAATATGAATGAATTTCAGTTATTAAAAGTGGAGGGAACCAATAAAACAGGGTACTTCTGTTGACACAAAGACCCCGAATATGCAGGTGCTTACTCTGCAGCCAGATGATCCCTGGTGTTTAGGCTATGTAAATGCTCAAGAGACCCACTAAGGAGTTGCCACGTGGCCCCACTCCTGAGTACAAAAATGACCACGCTGTAGTGACAGACAAATGCATACAGCAAGTACGAGCCATTCAGTCTCTGAACGAGGCCTCAGTGGCATCAGCTGCCTGAGCTCTGAGAAGCCGGGGTACATCAGCTGCTCGGGTGGCCAGAATAGCTGCACATTGGTGGGGCAGTGCTGAGTGAAGCGAAGAGGAAAACCTGCAGAAAATAAGATGCGAATTCACAAGAGCGTTCAGTCCACTACTCATGGTGAAAGAGCTGTGCTAAGTCAAGATCCCACTTGCACAACTGCTGGAGTATGCTATAGTGATAGGACAGCAAAATTAACAATGTTGATTCATATAAGGAACTAAACCAAATTGAGCATTGGAGCTCTCATGCAGAAACAGACCTTATGCATTTAGAAAAGCAGCTAAGCACACTGATGTGGTCTTCACCAAATAAAACAGACAAAAATGCTGCAGCTAAAAACTGGAAATTTTCTTTATGTAAAATGCATGCTGCAGAAACAGGCTTCCCTTCACTCCTCCAAGAATTGTATGTGCCTTTTCCCAGTAGTATCTACTCCTTCTACCTCTCTCCTACCCAGCAAGGTCCCATAGCTAGCCACAGAAGCTACCTCCAGTGGGTCTTCTGCTCCTCTGAGATGCTACAACCCAGACAGCAGCTAGCACGGTTACACAACTGGACCTGGGAGCTCCTACTCCTTCTTACCTTGCTGCTTCATCACACTACAAGAGAGCCAAGTGCTTAAATACAAAGGAAAAGGTAATTTGTTTTCATTACAGTGACTTACAGAGCCTCCATAATGCCCAAATATTTTATATATTACACTGCCAGTACTCTGAATGATTCCTGCATTAGAAAGCAAGCCATATGCAGCTATGCTTAAAGCATAGGCAGAGTATATATACAAGTGCCAAATGTACACCTACAACACTAGCTCCCTTCTCCAAAACAACAACTTCTTAAGAAAAGCAGTCAGGAGTTTCCCTGCTTGGAGAAATTAGATATCCCATTCTTGAAAGGCCAGTGTTTATCAATGTCCACATCTATGCACCTAAGAATCACCTCTCTGCTTCTTCCACATGTTGGAAACACCAAAATTCCTCAGCTGCTTCAATTATTTCTACTTTTAGCTTTGAGATACTACTTCAGGCTTTTATACGAAGATGAACAAATTGGGATCTCACCTTACTGAAGCCAGAAACTCTGCTCCTCTGAAGAATTTTTCCCCCAAAGCATTCTTTAAGCATGCCTAACAGCTCCTAAAAATCATATTCCCCATTAAATGCAATATACAGGGAGACAATTCATCCCTGGAAGCCAGAAAGGAAATGAGGCACAATGAGGATTCAAACAGCAGAAAGCCTGCAGAGGAGGCCGGACTGAATCCAAGCAGAGAGTGTTGTCCATGAAGGTGGAAGGCTGCGTGCTGAGCTGCTATGATTTACTACTCCATACGACCTACGAATTTGCAAAGGAAAGTAGAACTACACAAGAACTCGATACAGATACATTCACGGACATAAGGTTTGATACGAGAATAACTCAGTTCAGCAGAGAATCAGCAGGGAATTTTTTCCGCTCTGCAGTTAGTGCACTTCTTGGTCTTTGACACTACTGCAGTGCTCGGCGGTGCTGTGTGTCTGCAGAAGATGGGAGTTGAGGGAAAGAGCAACCTGCACAATAGCACCGGGTAACACAGATGCTAAAGAAAACGGTGTTTTATCCGGTTAGCCACTAAGTGGAGCTACTAAGTAAGGAAGGTAAAGGAAACTTTTGGTTTGATGCTTAAATCACCTTTCATGCTATTGGAAACGCTGTTTAAATACCCATTCAAAAAGAAGAAGTTTGAAGTGTCAAAGTAATAGCTCTAGTTGTCCTGGTCACACACTTCTGTATGGGATTACCTGCAGTTTCTTGCTGTACTTAATAAATGGTTGAATGATTTTTTCTTACAAGCAATCATTTTATTCCAGTTGATCCCCAATCCTACTTCCAGTAATTGAGTTGTGTCACACCCTACTGTGTATACCTACAAGTGTATGACCATGACTATCACTGTTATGAGAACATTACTACAGCTGAAGCTCTTGAAAAGGAGTCTCTCAAAAGCAGTTGGGGTTGCTCGCTGCAAGGTCAGGAGATGGTGTGTTAACTCAAAAAGTGGTACTGCTCTGCCATTGAGGTGTTGAAAATGCCACAATGCTTTCTGACCAGAACTACTAACTCTGCTACATCTAGGGTATAGGCTGAGTTTTTCCCTGGCTGTCACTGTGAAGTTATCAAATGGAGCTTCGGAGGAATCCATTTTGTTCATCTGTTTTCTGGGCTGATAAGAGAGGCACAGAGCCGATATCCATGTATTGCATATGGTGATACCACATAGCCTTCTCTCTGTCACTGCCAATGCAGAAAGAACTGTCATCCAAGCCCAGTGTCAAGGAGGGAGCTCTACCACAGCCGAAGATCAGTTCTAGTAATGCCAGGGTAAAACAACCTGGAAGCTGTACCCAAATCCAGTTGCTGTGAGAGTAGGCTCTCATGGTTCCTCTAGCAGCAGCGTGGAGATTCCTTCACCTCACTCCCTACACAGCCAGTGGACTGAAATAATTTATTCCATGCACAGTGCTCATTTCTGCTTATGACACTTTCAGCAGAGTTTTTGCAACATCCTCTACATGGAGCTGTATTTTAGGGCTATCTTGAAAACTCCACTTTTGCAGAAAATATTATCTACCAAGTGCCATTTCTCAGACTCAGTATGCTTCAGTAGATCTATGATCTATTGCAGTGGTTCCAGACTACCGTAAGATACTCGATGCTTTTGCCTAAACACTGAAGAACTGGGGAACTTGGACCTGTTCTCTCCATTCCCTGCAGCCACACAGCCATCACTGAAGTCACACTAGTTGCGTCTCTTTTACCACAACCATGAGGTGCATGGGTAGAGCATCCTTAATGAGTAGCCCTCAGCACTATAGCAGACCCTATCTCTTGTCTAGAATAGGCAAAGACCATTGATCCTCACAGAAAGCTACAAGTCTCTTGTATTTACAGAGAAGTGGGGTCTTAAGGGAAATCGCATTTATCTAGTGGAGGGGATGCAGTACTCAGGGACAAACTTAATTTCATGTATAATGAGGACACTTAGAAGCATCTCATTCAGATACATTGAAGGGAAGGAGTAATAGCAGAGAGTCACACATGGGCCTAGTTCAAAGCACAATGAAATCAGCCAGCACTGCAAACTCATTGCACAGTTAAGACAATATCAGGGATTGTGGTCATCACCTTTTCTCAGGAATGAGCTGAAAGAATGTCTCCTACCACAGTCAGCAGGAAGATGATGTAAGAGCTAGCCTGACTTAGTGTTAAGGACCAAATTAGGGTGGACTATTTAATTAGAAACTCAGTTTTTTGTGTACAGTTTGAAACAGAATATTTACAGATGTGAATCTAGCTATTTATCATGGGATGTTTGATTAGCCATGCAATAAACTAGCTTAACACTTTGTGATTTCCATACACACTAGCCCATGACAAGGCACTGAAATTGTGACTCCACTTAGCCAAAGAACATCAGATCTGCAGTGCATGTGAATGGACAGAAATGCAAAACACATGCTCTCTCCTTATTCCCACTAAGGTGGGAACATGAGGAGAGTTCATGAAATACTTTGCTGAACATATTCCCAAGTTTTGGGACTGGACTTGGCTGCAGTGCACAAAGGAGTATGTTTTCCCGTAATTATGCAGTGCTCCAATAATGCCAGATCATTTATAAAAGCCCTAACTGGAATTACCAGATAGTTCATTGAAACTATTGTCTCTTCAAAGCTATTGTAGCACAATCTTCCACTGATTAATTGCACAGAGCAAGACTTTTGACTTTTAAGATCTTTCCCGAACATTCCCCTACAGTATTGCCATCAGTTCCACAAGACACTAGCAATTTGGTTCATGAAAGATGGTGAAGTTAAAAGCTTCTTTCATCAAGATAGTTCTGTTAAAATTAAGTCGTGTGGTTCCCAAACATTAAAAAAAAAAAAAATAATTCTCAACAGAGCTTTGTAATCTTTTCAAATACTAGAAGGTCACTTATGTTTTCAAGGCCATTTAGCAAGGTCAGGTTGTAATGAGCTGCAACTACTTTATTTGTGATTTGTGGCTCTGAGGGATTAATTGTCCCCACTCTGTCTCATCCACAATCTAAGGCCGAATTGTCAAAATGATCCATGGCTTTCGTCCCCAGGCCCATGGTTTCATTATTAAGGTGCGTTCTAATCGATAGTAGCATTTTTAACATTTTGCCCCTTACGTTTTATCAATCCTTATTATCTAATGACCAATACTGAACTGGCACAAGGTTTTTCAGAAACACACTGACAGATTACAACAGGCAGTCACATGCATTTGTAATTAGACTTCATTACCATTATAAGTGTTGAATGGGAGCAGAATAGAAAGGCAGAAGGAATGCACCCAGCTCACAGAGCTCATCCCGTTTCTTAGAGCCCCTGCATGAGTCTGTATGAATTTTAAAACAAAAACAAACAAACAAACAAACCCCACAACACACCAAACCTTAACAACAAACAACAAAAGTTTGGGATCTTTTTCAGGTTAATACATTCAATTTATTCCACTCCACTGACCTAAGTGATATCAGAAGCTTTGAGAAGTAGCTGGCCACCTAGAAATGTTTTGACGAAGAAAACACCCACTGCAAAACAAAGCAAGTCTGTTACATTTGGCATTTTTAAATTTGATTATTCTAATTACTTTGATACTTTGTCACAGTTTATTCTGTTCTCACATTGATGTGGTAAATATGAACATTAATTTTCTTTTTCCCCTCTGCTGGAAACTGGAACTCTGACATATAATATTGCATCTCCTTATCTAAAATCACTACTGGTTTAGAAAGCAAGCTGAGGGGACAGATCCTTAGATGGCGTAAACTGGCCTAGTTCCACTAAAGTCAATGGAAATACACTAATCTACATGTGCTGAACATCTGGCCCAATAGCGGTCATTATCAAAATATTGCCCAAGAGTAACATTTTCCAGGCTACAAAAGAGCTGAAATAGTTATTTTAAATTCCATAGCATTCGTTCTCCCTCCTTTCCTGTGAGAAGGGAGTCCTGGGCTGTCTAATGAAAGGGCATGCTCTGGCCTTCTGGCTTTCTTATTCAGGGAATGTGGCCACCTTTCCAACCTGACCTTGTAAAAGTAAGCAGCCTCCATGTCAGGACAGCATGGTAAACTGCAGGCTACACACACACACACACAAGAATTTCACTAGGAACAAAATGTGACACTTAGCATTTCACTGACAAACCCAGAGCATGCAGTGATTTAGAACTGCATCTAAATATGGTAACGTTAAAGAGAAGAAAGAAATCAATGTTGGGTCCAAACTAAATTTTCAAACCCAAATCTGAATGAAGTACTAGTTTGTCAATTCTGAAAATATAAAATTATTGCTTGCTTCAATAAGCCTAGAATATTATTTATCAAACCTTCAAATCTGGTGTTTTTGTGACAGTCGGGTCTGTATGCTTTCAATTCTTATGATCATTTTAGAGTCTGTTATTGTATTTCCCTTTTCCAAAGAACTTGTAGAGCTGGTTATGAGGAAAATCTCTTATACAAACTTAGTCTGCACACATCCAAAATAGAGGAATGGCTGGCATGACTCCTTGATCTCAACAGAGAATTAGTCGTGAATTCTAATACTGGTATCTTAAATACCAGTGCAGTCAGTTCATTGCTGATCAATGCAAGCAAGAAAGAAGTATTATAAAGACTTGAATGACATAACTTGACTGGCATCTCATTTCCTATCACAGATCAGCGCTACCTAAAAAAATATCACCAACAATATTTTCCGGGTATCCTAACATATTAGTGGATAAATAACTGGTTCAGACAGACTACTTCCACAGTCCAGCAGTGTTTTCTTAAAGATGATGGACTGCAAAGGCCTCAGCTAAGGCAAAGGGAGACATTTCTGCCTGTAGCAATTCCAACATTAAAAGAATACTGCAATTTTATGAAGTTTGCTCTTAAAATCTGTCCGGTTTGTACTGTATGTGACTATGGGCTCATTTTCTCCAATCCAAGGTGAAACATTATGAGTACAGAATAGTATACATGACTATATGAATACATACTTAAATCTTTTGAAATATGCAGTAAGGTCCTACAAAAAGTTTCTATGTTAAAGGACTGATAGCTTGGGCTTATACTGATGTGTTTGATGAAGACAACTCCAGTAAGAAGCACCTAACTTCTCACCCTTTGGCCTTGCCAGACAAGAAACTGACCCATTTTCCTGGAGAACATAGCGACTCTGCTCACCTCTCACCATTATTCTCAGAGAAGCCCAACAAATTGGAAATATTCTTAAGACTCATGTAATAAAAGCAAACTTTCTGCTTTGCAGAAAAGGCCATAGACACATTTCAGTGCTAAGATTCTCTGCACCCCACCACTGCAGTTACTATGGGAAGCCAGGGCTTCCCAAATGACACCAATATGTTTCACCACTCATGTTGTGCCTATGGATGAGGGAATTGATCCTCCCTTATTACAAACACCAAAGGTGGCCAAAAGTTCTAGACAGCACTAGATTGTATTTGTCAGGTAGACAGCAGTTAGAGGTCATTAAATGCCCAAAACATCTATTTTTGAAGGATTTACTGCTCTTCCCAGCCAAAAACTTGTTTCTGTTCCGTACCACCAGTGTTTGCCCATTTCAATTTCTCTCATTATAGGCAGTTACATTACATCTCAGCTATTGAGTTCTTCATTTAACATCATGGTAATGTACAGCAAATTTTGCAGTACCTGCAGCAGCAACCTTACACAGAAATTAGGCAATGCTGTTGAAGAAAAACGTTGCAATAAATCAACTTTGCATTCAAAGTTTTTCCCATAACAGGATGTTGTAGGTTTTTTTCAAAGCTCCCTTGGAAATATATTTTAGGCATGTTAATGAAAGACAAATCTGATAAGATAGTGAGAAGCAAATAGAGCAAGTAAAAACAAGGTAGGTGGTGTTCAAAGTAAAACAAAACATGTTTGGTAAGTTAATAATACTAGAAACTCACTTTATACTGCATTCCCTTTACAAGGCTCAGAAAGGAATACTACTCAAAGAACAATCCCTTGCAGCTGGCAATGTGAGTTTTGAAGAGCATTTTGGGTAAAGATAACCGACTGTACTGTAAAAAATGTCTGTCTTTCAAAGAGGTTATTTGCTAAGCACAGAGAGAATAAGTTATGACAGTTAGTACTCATGCAGTAAGGTGACTTCTATTAGTCCTCACACATTTGTTTGTATCAGGGCTTTGTTCTGAAGTCCTGATACCCACATGGATGTGTTGGGCCTTTCACTTCCAGGACTTCCTCACTACTACCAAAGCAGGGCAAGCGAGAACAAAGTACACTTTTCACCTGAAGTAAAACAGTAATGTAAATCTACTCTTAGGGAAAATTATGAGACTCAGAAGTAAGACTGCCATCATTTAAATACTGCCTTCACTAGAACAACTAACATAAGCAGCTGCACATTCTTCCATTTCACTTCTTGTCTTGTTTCTTCAAGAAAATTTCCATTGTGTTTGCTCAAGTCACTGTCTGTTACTAACGACAGAATTTGAATTCAACAAGAACAAGGTAATTAGGCCAGCAGCCACGCCGTATCCAATTTTTCTAGGGTAACCTTGTCAAGTCTGAGCATTCAATTTCTACACCCAGAATCCTCTTACTTCTAAAGATAAGGCATTATTCTTTGCTATAACTGATAGAGATAAATCCACTAAAGCAAGGAAAGAATTTTTAAAAAGAATTTAAGGGAAAATAATCATGTGCAGTCACTGAATGAACACAGAAGAATTAGACAAAAATTCCATCAACAGAACATTAGGATAACACCAAAGAAAAGATCAAACTTTCTGGAGACTCCAAGAGTGATATGTATTTTCTCAAAATGATGAATAATCTAACTCTTGGAGAGTTAGATCATACAACACAGAAATACCACAACAAAGAAATACCTGCCTAGTGGTGTCACAGCCTTCTTAACTGGCTAATCATGTCATCATTCCTGTGAGGGCAAAAATAACCATGCCCTTGTATTAAATGAGCTTCTAAAAAGAGTTACGCAAACTATCCTTTCAACAGCCTGAGAAATTTCCCTGGATATCAGGCCCTGAAACAGCTCAAACTCCATGCCAATACATATTATTTTCAAAGCATAACAGCACTGTGATTATTCTAAAATTGAATTCAGGAAGATGCTCAGCAGAACATAGACCTTTT
This sequence comes from Phalacrocorax aristotelis, assembly GCF_949628215.1. Lineage (NCBI taxonomy): Eukaryota > Metazoa > Chordata > Aves > Suliformes > Phalacrocoracidae > Phalacrocorax > Phalacrocorax aristotelis. The sequence continues at coordinate 57,944,109 of NC_134280.1, forward strand.
CTGATCATGGCGGTCCTGGAAGAAGGCCATCAAGACTGCCACTGTGTTAAAATTCAGAGTAGCTAGAAACACTCCACTATATGTTTCCATACAAACATTTTCCAAGTAAATAAGTCACACTCCAAGTGAACAGAGTCAAACATAGGTATATAAAATTACTTGCCTGCCATCCCAATTTAGGGAAGGCAATCCCTGTTTTTCAGTTAAGGTAAAATGCTCTTCTCTAATCCTGAAAGAATTATCTTACTCCCCTAGTTTTCACTTGCATTAAAAGTATTGTTCCTATTTCAACAGTCTTACCTGCCTCCAAATTGCAAATAGCAATGACCACAGAAGCGCAGGGAAGTTTGCCCTTTCACAAGATTAATATACTCAGTTTCATTCAGTTTTGTTCATCTTTCTGATGAAGGATTTTCCCCATTAATTACAAGTCTTTGCATGATAAGAAACAGATTCAATAACAGAAATTAGAGAGCCAGACTATATTTCAGCTGTTTTTCTATGTGGTCAAAAGGTGCCCTGTAACAGCATTATTATCACATACCTGTATTAAAGTCAAGCTTTTATCAGTTCTTAAAGGTCTTACACAGAAGAGGCTGAATTCTATTCCAGTTCTCTTTGTGGCAAATCATTTACAACGAAGACAGATGACAGGAGTGAGGAACAGCCTTCAAAGATTATTTCTGAGGATTTCACACAGGACTAATTGAAAAGTAACTGTAGGTGAAGCACCCCACTGTATGGAGATGATTCTGTTGGGCATTTTTACTAATGCAAAACTTCCTCACTTAAGTCCAGGACCTCCTTTGTCAACATGGTTGTACACACAAGATCGATTAGCAGCATACATGCAACTCCTGGCACGTGCTTAAACTACCTCATTTCTGAATTGTTCAAAGAGGGATACAGAGTATTATACAACATGCTTGGTTAAATTTAAATCATACAAAGGTTTACTGATGTTGACTGTTTAGAGATCCTATCACTATTACTGAAGTCAGTGCACAAATCCAGTCGAAAGCCTGCCTTCTATGCATTTTCCTCGTTTTCTTGATAAATGACAAGCAGCTAAACTCATACACATATTTCTCCATAAAAGATTATTTGTCATGGTAGGTAATACTGGGCAATGTTTAAATATGAAGGGACTTTGTGGACATACAAGCAAGAGAAGGTGCAAATTTGTATCTTCCTGAGTTGTAAAAGTTTAAGCTTTCATCCTATATGTCTGCTTGGACTTTTTCTTTTTTTTAAAGACAAAAAAATGAACAACCAAACAAAAAAGCAAACCCAAAATCCTCTGGTACATTCAAGATGCTGGGACAATCTATGTTCTATTTTTAGAACTTGTCAAAACATGAAAAAAAATAAAAATCAGTGAAGGAATGTTACAAGTATGTTGAACCATTGAGCCACTTTGTCCCATCTACGACTGTCAGAAAATTCAGAACAGTCTGTAATGGAAAACATCAGCTCAGGTATAAATTTGCTGAACCAGTATGACCTCCAGCACAAAGTTCTAATTACTATATGGTTGGCAGGTTCCCTGAACAACAGAAAATATAACGGAAGTCATAGATTCTACTGGGACTTTTCCTGTCCTCCCACATCTGAGGATTTCTGGCAGAAGCAAAAAGCCCTCTTACTCCTGTTATGTTCAAACCGGTTTGTATTTACAGTAGTTCAGCATGAAAAGTATCCTGTGACCGAAAAGGCTGAAAATATTCTACCACAGTATAGCTGAATGATCAGGCCATTTCCTTTTTAAACAAAGGTCTTTGGATTGTTCTTGTTTTTCTAATTTGTAAACTACCACAACCACAACTTTTCCCTAAATATTTTGGTAACATTGTATCCTTCCTGGATTAACTCTTAATAGCAAGTGTTACATAATACAGTACCACCACGCATTTTCATACACTTCTCAATTTTTCAATTTTTTGTTAAACAGATGTGTTTTCTGAAATACGGCAAGGATTTTTATTACAAATGTAGCTAGGTCTTCAGTTTCACAGAGGTTCTCCAAGACCACCATAGTTTGCCAGTCTTTAAAAAACTCCCTCCTTCCACTATGCTTACCAGACTAACGGGGTAGCCACCACCTATCTACACTCTGCAACACAACAAACGGGGAAAGGAAATTTGGGCAACACAAAGCAGACAGTCATCTGTTTTTGAAAAAGTCCCACAGCAACTTTTAATATTCAACAGAATAAAATAAACCTTCATTTTTAAGATTCTACCAGAAAAAAAAGCCAAAACCAACCCCAAACAAGCAAAAAAACCAACCAGGATTTTCTTTTTCCAATTAAAAAACAAAACCTCCTACTAATGAGTCTAAAAATGAAACCAAAACCTAAAATCATCATTGGGATCATTCTGCTTGGAGACCCCCAGAATTTCTCAGTCAGACCTTCTCAATTTCCTCCAGAACCAGCTCCACTGGAGCACCCCTGAGGGAGCTGTTATTCAACACTAGTACGGCTGGCAGAGCCTGTCCTTATTAACACATGGTGAGATTCGTCTAACCTAGCTTTAGACATCAAAAGGTGAGACATTTAATTTTGAGTTTGTCACTGTAGGCTTTTCTACAGTCAATGGAGAGAAACAGGCATCTCCAGGGGGCAAGTCATCTGACCTGCCTATTTTAGGCTGAGATGAATCACTCTCTGAAGGTGCCCATTTTTCCTCAATTGACTGTAAAGTGAATCTAGGGTGACTTCCCCAGACTTCGATATCTACATTACTGGTATCTTGGTGAAGGCATCTGAATTTCGCCCCCAATTTTCAGAGCTCAAGCCCAGCAACTCTGACAAATTAGCAGTGTTAAGTATGTGTTCCTTGAAACTGGAATTTTCATAGCAAACTCCCAGATTTCACAACAAACTTTCACAATCCTGCCCGTTACAAAAACACTGCCTTTGTTTTAACCAGTCATAGTTTCAAGTCAGTAAGTTGACATAATAAACAAAATTAAAAGGCAAAAATGAGTTTGACTCTACTGCAGTAATGCTGCTTTCATTTCTTCTGTCCTAATCAGAGCCGACTTCCACAAGATAATTTTTCTGAATCCAACAGTGAAGCACTTCCAGTACAAATACTTTTGTTATTATAAACCAAAATGCAACAAGCATCTTTCTGACCAACAATCTGACATGAAATTTCAATTCATAGCTTTAAGCCTTTGTAACTTCATAGCAACATACAAATTAAGTACCGGATGAAAGAGAGAGAAATTGTTCCATGCATCTACCTTTTGTAACAGAGGTCTTTTAGTTACACATTTTTCCCATGGGACAGGCTAATGTCGCAAATTCAGAAAGGTCCTTTCCATTATTATTTTTGGAGAGATGATCCATTAGAGCAATATTCACCATTAGCACTGTACTCGTGGATATACTCTATACTTTAAGGCTAAATGAGCCCTCAGATATCATCTAATCCCTGATCAATCAGCATTTAATTTAAATGACAATCCTGTATGTTTTTACTTTAATGACAAATTCTTACCATATATGTCCTTTACACCGATGTATTCCCAACTCTCTCTCTCACCAGATCTGACCTAGCAACATTGTTTCTGTAATGCATAAACATAAAATGTTCTTGTAAGTGTTATATTACCAACTTATTCACGTATGATTTAGATGTTTTTTCTTGTTTTAAAAAAAAGTTGTAGCTTATAAAACAACTGGTAGAATAGTAGTTAAAATTATACACAAGAAAAACAAAATGGGAAAAACGCAGAAAACTAAGATAAAATACTCTATTTATTACTCACAAGAGCTCCCTTATGATCTTGTTCATTTTTAATATATCACAACTATTATCGCTAACTAAAAGAAAATAAGTTTTGGCGCATGACCAGCTAAAACAACCAAAAAATTAATCAGTTTCATTCAACTCTATCCATTTATTTCATTCTGCCTAACCTGCAATATCGCTATGTACTGTGTTGCTACAGTGCAATCTATTTGCTCAAAAATGTGCCTACAGCAGTCAGTCAAGTTATTAGGTATCTGATTACTGATCTTCTTGCAGTTACCCTGTGGCAGATTCTCCTCTCCTGCTCACGCAAAGGCAGAACCCAGACCCCAGCGTGTGCAAAGCTGTGAGTAATGCTAGCTCTAGATGTCCAACTGAAATTGGAACTGCCATCTACCAATTCCTATTCACTTCCTGAATTTTAGCACATTTTAAACACTGTTGAGCTTAACAACCTACAGTCAGATGCTACACTTAACAGTACTTTTAAGGAAGGACTCTGCATTTTTTCTGCCATGATTCATAATAATAGTCCCACAAAAGAATGTAGTTAAGCATAGGCTTAGCTGAAAGGCCATGGCTGATCTCAAATGCGAATGGCATGGTGTTTTTCTCAACAACAAATACAGTGAATACTCTACAGACAGATGTAAAACATAAATCACTAACAACTTCTTTCCCAAGCAAATGTTTTATTTAGCTGGCTGCATAGTTATCATGGGGAATCACTATCACTACATGCTGTAGTTAGGAGCATGTAGTTAGGAGACAGAACAAAAATAAACTCTTCATTTACCTGGATAGTAAAAACATCAACTGTTACATAGAAGGCAGCGCTGCCAAGGACTGTTCCACAGCGCAGCCTTCAAAGCAGTAGAAACCCCACCGAAGAGCAGCTACAGCAACCTCTAATTGTCAAGGTGGTACCTGGACTAACTCTGAGCATCAGGCTCTGGCCAGACTCAAAAGCAATTAGACACTATCGCCTATTTAGCAGATCCTGTATAATAATAATAAACTCTGTGCTCCATAACAGACCTATTGGCCAAATCTGACATATACAAAACTTCAGCTGACCAAGCCTGAAATGGCTCCTGTTGAGATCAGAGCAAGGTCAAGGTCTGAAGAACCCATAACTGCAGTCTTAAAATGGCGTGAGCTCTCACAGCTCTTGAAAAAAAAAAATCCACTTAAACACAAAGTTTGATTCCTCGCTGTACGTTAAAGACCCATCCCGATTTGGGGGCCCAAGTCTGAAAGAGCCAACCAGAGGCAGAAGCAGACAGCTTTTCCCCAGCAAGGGCCCTACAGACTAAGTCTGCCAGTGGTCCGCACAAGCAGCCAGACAACAGTTACCAGGTTGTAACTGTACAGCCCACCATATAAACTATGGTAGAAATGTATACTGATTAAGACTGCCTAATTAAAGTTAACAACTGAACTTGACAAAATTACTCCTTTGTCTGAAGGTATCATTCCTACACACTCCCAAACCCCTCAGCTCTGTTTTGTCTCTTGAAGAAGGTGTTATAGTCTCTCAGAACTAATGCAGCACCATCAAATATTTTTCTTAAGAAAAGCAGCAACTATTTTGTTCATAGGTTTATTTTTATAGAAGAGTTTGATTCCCCTTCACACTCTCAATGCAATAGTAGCTAATGGCCTAAAAATTTCAATTAAAAAAAAAAAAGTATTTTGTTTGTATTGTAGACAGCAAAAAAATAGACTAAGTTTCTGGAAGATGGGGGCAAGGTCCAAGAACTGCTTTTCAAATGCAGTGAAAATAATAATAATAATTATTATTATTATTCTGCCATTATGCTGAGATCTTTCACAGCAAGGCAGGTTCTTATTACCAAGATATAAAGTCCTGAGAAAGTAGATTTATAGGGGGCATGGTGACACTAATTAGAAATCCTTATGAGTGTCTATAGAGCACAACTTAAAGGCATTGAATGAGTCCACAAAATTAATCATGGGCATTTGGAAATGTTTACCCACATGCTACTGCTTTGGTCAAAATCTGTCAAATTTTAGGAGCAGACACCTACTTTTTAATACATCCCTGTAAAACTCTTTGTTTTGGGTTACCGAGGAGAGAAGAGAGAAGACAGTATCTGCCCAGGTATACACATCCTATAAATCACACCACCTGGAACCCTGGCTCTCATAATAAAATAAATACCTTGATATAAAATTAATAGTGACTCAGAGAAAATACTTCTTCTGATGGTGTTGGGAGGTACTGACACAAATGAGCTAATGGTCTCTGTTAAATTTCTAAAAGAAGGTGGTGAAAAGCAATTTGTCCCCAGTTCCTACCTTCTGTGCCAGTCCAAATTGCTTTCATGTTGGCAATACCTCAACAAAAGTAAAGATGTGAAATTAAATTTGGCCCCACTGAGATCAATAATGAAGTTTCCACTGAACTTGCTGGAGACAGGATTCCACTTATGGAGAGTAAAATATCATCTTAAACCAAGGTTTTGTCCGCCTTGCTCAAGTACAATATCAAGCATGTTTATAAAGTGATGACTGCAGGATACCTGGAACTGACATGTTCATGCTATGATTTTCCTCTGTATGCTCAGGAAAGCAAGGTGTCTGTTTAGGCAGTTTGCAAGCTAAAACAAAGATCTGCAAAAATTCGTGACCGAACTGCCCTTTTAAAGGCACCTCTCATAGGAGTAAATAATGCACGTGGTAGAAGGAAACTCTTTCCAAATGAAGAAGAAAAACCAGCTATATTGTCCTGCTGTTTAGAGTTCCTAAGAACTCTCCAGTATGAAATGTTTCTGTGTTTCACTGAATAATTTTCAGCCCTATGAAATGTTATTAAAGTGAGAATTGCACTTAATATGAATATATGCAAAATACAACATTTTTTTCATGCAAAATATATTCACTTGTATTGCTTAGGAGAATGGCAATATATTATTCTGGACTATCAAGTCTAGAATTCTGCTCCACAGAGTATATGAAACAACAGCAGGGAGACGAAGTCCCCATACACTTCATACATCACCAGTGTTAATTATGCAATGTTGCAAAAGTAAAAACAAGCAGACAAAACAAACCCAAAAAACAACCAACTTTCAGTCTCTTAAGCTTTTTGCAAAAATATAAAAACTCTATATCTGAACAATAACTTAGGTTGATGTTTACTGAATAACACCTGGAATAGACTGCAAACAGGAAATATATGAAGCACGCCTTTTTAAAACAATTTCTTCTATAGCTTTTGAAAGGAAGTGGACAAGACACTGACATTTTTTTCCTGTAGATATGTAATTCTAACATCTAGGCAGAAGATAATTGCGATAGCTGCTTCCCTCTTCATTAACAAGCGAACCTGGCAACATCAGGACCTGACCAAACAGGCAGTGACTATCAGCAGATGAAAGCAATCGCCATAGTCTTTTTCAAAGATCGGCTGTTAACCAGTTTCAATGACGTTCCAGGCAGCCTACCTGGTTTGTTTGCAGCTTTAATACACCGGTGGCTACTTATGCAAAAAAGGCAAAAACTAATTAAATTTGTTTATGTATGTTATCGTGTGGAGCACTCATTTCCAGACATCAAGCTATGAATCATTAAATAACTGCTAAATTGGTCTTCTGGGATAGATCATGCCTCAGAGTTGGGCAGGCCCCCATCCCACCAAAGCCAGGTGTGCTCTGCAGCGAGCAGGCATTAAAACTGCTTTAAAGGCCACGATTTGGGTACGCAGCCAGGTCTCACACTGTGAGGTGAGTGGTAGGAAATCATGAAAACAGTGACAGCCCTCCTGTCAGAGTTACTCCTCTGTTTGATTAATGAGGGCATTTGAAAGACAATTAGCCAGAGCAGGTTTGGCTGCGACTAGCTTATCAATCAGGCACCCTCTATTCAAAGCACTAGTGCCTTCTTTTGTTTTTTGTTGCAAAAGAATTTTATTAGTGATACACAAACAACAAGGGACCTTTACGTGTTATTTAAAAAGAGGAGAGCAGAACGTAGCAAGTCACAACTAAAATAGTAAAAAAGTGTTTTTTAAGCCATAAGCCACTGGTTACTGGCAAATCATCACTGCTTGTTTCACAGCACTTGATTTTTTAGCTTGTGCATGGTGAATAGAACACTGCATAACTACAAACACTTCCAAGTTTCACAAGGGCAAGTTTAAGCTAAGTTTTTTTTAACAACAACGAAACCCAACTACAAATGATCACATTTGTAATAACAACAACAAAAAAATCCTTCATTGGAAAGCCTACTGTGAACCCTAGTTTCTGAGCTTCAAGTTTCAACCATGAACTGTTTCAATTTCAAAAAAAAATAATTTGTTGCAATAATTCGTCAGTTTGATTTAGCCATTAGTGATGCAACCTTATTACTTTCCAACTACCAGCACAGGCAGAATTTAATATAATACTGACTTTTCTTAGACAGCTGCTCTCCCAGGAACATGTTTAGTGTTCTGGTTTAACCGAGAGCTTTGCTTCAAACTGGGGTAGTCCTTGGCCCCATGTAAGTGAACAGAAATATGTAATGGACAATTTAAACCATGTCTGTGCTTTTCCTGAAAATTTGCATTTCCATCAGGACAGTTTTTATCAAACTAAGAAAATTATGATTTTTGTCTGTGAATGAGTAAGAACCAAATTACTGCTTAATGTACTTAAATTACTCAGCCACTAGATCTGAATAAATCCAAGACTGAAAGAGTAGGATTGAGACTGAAGTGTGATGCACCACTTTTCCTTTCAGTTTACAGTTAATTTTCCCTGGTAATACCAGATCAGAAGAATTTTTATGCATGACTAAGTGAATATATATGCAGTGCTAGAAGGATAATTTTTTTTAACCTTGCTATAATCTATTTCAGAAGTAAGCTCACAAAATACCTACACTGTGTGTGTTTGAATGTGGAGCTAATAAAGTAAGAGGCAAATTAATGTCTGATTAGATTAGCTAGAGTACAAAGACAGAGGGAGCTTCAACATAGCCAAAAAATCCTCTCAAGCTTCCCTGTGTTGGAAGTATATGATAGTCCAGCAGACGTGGATAGGGAACTATAATTGTTTTTAAAATTGAGAACAGTTCCCTCTGAGAACACACAGCTTGTCACAGGGTTAATCTGCAAAATCACTTTTATGAAAATCTTCAGCCACCTCAGTAAGCCCCAGCAGCGGCACCCACAATGTTGTAAACTTGCCACTAGCAGTTTATACCCCCTGGCCCTGATCCAGGATCCACTACAGAAAGATGAAGGCTCTTTCAATGGATTTTAAATTGGTCCCTGCACTCCTCTAAGTTACAAAGGTGGCAATGAAGTATTGGGAGACGCTAATAGAAAAATAGAATAAAGAGGATCTAAGTAGGTGGTGGATAACCAGTGATTCCCCACGTTCTTACTGAGAAAGAGACTGAGCAGTTTCTCATTTGTCTGTGGCTGTAATTGTAAACAAAAAGGGACAAAGGCCTAAGCGGTATGGCATGACTCCCATCTGTGGGCCAAATTCTTCCCACCCCCACCATGGGGGCAGCCCTCATTCATCCTACTTAGTAGAAACAGACTCTGTCCTAGGCAAAACCCTGACCCACACCTGGGCATCATCAAGGAGAGGGCTAGTTGGCTTAGACAAAAACCATGCCATAAATGTGGCAGCAGCGAAGCTCTACAAATGCTTGTAGTGCTGTATTCAAGTCCATGCCTGGTCTTGCTTAGTTTACTGGTGCAGACGTTGCTACCCTATTCTACTTAAACTGGATTCAGGACACACTAATTGGCTCCTTGCAAGAGAGTGGTAAATGCTATGACTGTGCTTTAGCAAGAAAGTGGGAGTGCTGGGATAAATGCAAGCTATAACCTGCACTACTTGCTTGTGATCATTTCAGGGTAGGGGAGATCAAGTGGACAGAAATAGGTCCACTATTTTTATACAGATTAATACAGACTGTCAGCTTCCTCCAAATAACAAAAGGTTAAAAGGACCCTGGGCAAGTGACAGAGACTTTGGGTTTTGTCATCACCTCTAGGAGAACAATTGCCTCTTCCTCCTCTTATTCCTGAGTCAGAAAGCATCCAGACACTTTGCTTTCTCAGCAGTTTGAGGAAACAATGGCATTAACAAGAACAAATATCCTGCAACGTATCCCAGGTATTTCAAATTTGAGGTTGACAGATGGTAAGAAAAAAAAAGGGCACTTCACGAAAGATAGATTCTTCTGTTTCCCATCAGTTTTGGTGACCCACAGTCCAGCCACTGTTGTTTGCTTCGCTGGAGAGAACAGCCAGAAACGCCTTTTGTAGAAAACAAGCAGAGATGTCTATTAAGCAGAGATGATTAGACTACAGGTTTGAAGTTAGATGTGTTAGCTACTTTTCTACGATGTCCATGGAGGATTTTTGCAATGTATTCTGTCTCAAAGGCTGAAACCTAAGAAAGACTCTAGAGAAAATGTCAACAGTTACAGTAAAGAAACATGTCTTTCCCTTATCTTCCAAAGGCATCAGATTGCTTTCTAGACACAACTGCAGACATTTTCTTCCCCCTACAAGCCCCTACATGTTTCCCCTATTGGCTTATTCTTCTGGAGCACACTTAGGGAGACTAATTTCAAATCCAGGGACACCGAAATCTTCGGTGAAGAGCATCACCTTTTAAAATGTGCTCTGCTATCCGGGTCAAAGAACCTGGGTGATGTAAGATGCAAGATCCACTTCAATATATAGGCTTTTCCTGAGGGAAAAAAAGGGAAGGCTTGTTGTATCCATGATTAAACAAATTTATTCTTTCACTGTGCATCTATCTGAACCTATGGCTCAGGCCTAGTAGTTTAATTGACTTTCATAAATTAAAAAAATAAATATATAAAATCAATCCTGATCACAAGGTGCATAAAAATGACCTTGTATCCTTCTTCCTTGTGGAAAGTTAGAGAAATGCTATCTATCTAGGACAGATGGTTTTCACCTGGGCTAAAATGACAGTATATGCATCTCGGTTGACATTCCATTAACTACAATTTAGAAAGTCTTCCTTAGCTTTACGTATTTTTTAATGCAAGTAAAGTTTACCTTGCTAATTGGTTCACTAAGTAACACATCATTGTTATTAAAAGGAGAAATGAAAACTTGCTGACCTAACATCCATGGCTATGATTATTCTTGTCAATTATTTTACATTTGTAAAGCCAAACAAATGTTGTATATAAAAACTAAACACTGGATTTGGCATAACTTCAAATTAGCTGTCTCACCGTGCTTATAGCATGCAAATTAAATCTCCTGAATAAGCATTAATCATCATAATAGGCTAATTATTGTCAGTTAGCTATCGAATAACCTAGCTACTACACCTTGCAAAGGATTTGGGAAAAATGTTATAAGAAGATTCTGGCTACCTAAAAGCCAGAAATGAACAATAGAATTTTTACCAGTAAACAATTTTTAAGATAAAGGTATACCTTATTTTGACGTCTTTGAGCATTATTCTTGTTTTCCCACATATGTAGGCTTACTGTCTTTCAGTAAACTATATTTAGTCCAGAAACTTTTTTGTATGAAGATGGCTTTACATCTATGTCACCTAAAAAGACTTGCTGAGTTTTAAAACATGAATTAACAGGTTAATAAACAGCTAACCTTTGTCTTCTCTGGCCATGCACATAGTTACCGCAGCAGTTACAGGTTAGCAATGGACTTCAGTATTTTACACAGAACTAAATGTTTCAGACGGGTTAAAGTATACATGAATGTAGAACTGCTACTTGGAGCCAGTATGCTAGGACCTCAGAGTATGTATTTAATAAAGGGGTGATACATTCTTGAATGTAAATGGATATCTGGTTCTTAAACAGAAGCACTTCAACGAATACTTAAATGCCAACACATTCAAAATTAAGTCTTAAGCATTAAAAAATATCTTTAAAACAGACTTGCAGTAGAGTGGCTGGTATTTGCAGTGTTTATGAGGAAGAGGTTCCTCTTAACAGATTCATTTATGTCTCCCTACATAACACATTTGTCTCATTTACTCAAGACGTCTCCCCAAGGTGCTCACTGCTGCGGTATTCATACACTGTCATTAACGTGTTCACCTTCAGACTGCCTCCAGGATGGGGCAGAGGCATTGGCCTTACTTTACAAATGGGAAACCAATGCACAGAGTATGATTTCTACTACATCCTGGAGGAAATCCACCTCAAGAGTAGAGGTCAGAACCTACTCTCCCTCAACACCACTGCACCTTCCAGGATGTTAGAAACAGCTCAAAGTCGTGCAGAAAAGTTGCATGGAACCAGTAACAGCTCCAGGACATGTGAGTCATCCTTCACTGCCTTGACCACAGACCATCTCAGAGGAATATTTCTGTACTTAATTTTTTTTTTCCAATAAATCACTTGTGTACCTTAGTTGGTCTGCCTCATAACATCCTGCCTCTAACAGTGAGCTAAAGAAGCATGAAAGACAATGACAAAGATGCGATGCCTCCGCATATAATACAAAGGGTCTGTAAGAGAACAGTTATCAAAGTATTGGTCGAGAAACACTTAAGTTACTCAGTCGGAAGAGGTAAAAATCACTTCCCAGCCCACTACTGCCACATCCAGGGATCCCACTGGCCTTTCTGAGCACGTTTCCCTAGGAGCTCCAGTTCAGCGCTCTTGCCACTGTCAGTTCAAAATCTTCTAAGACAACAACTGCTTCACAGGATGCAGCTGCCATTGCTGTTGACACTCATCTCCTTTGTAGAACTTTATACCTGGATGTGTCAAAATGCATTTTATTCCAAGAAGGCAGAGTCTATGTGATAAAGTGATAAAAACCTCAGGACGGCCTCCCTCAAAATTTGCCACCAATCTTTGTCCAAAAATGTTGTTAGCCAAGTTGTTGTGGCCTGGTGTCCAGTCACTGAAGATGACACCAAACACTGCCAGAATCAGTCCTAGCAGAATGCCATTGGAAACATCCCATATGGGAAGGACTCTTCACCGAAACCTGCAATTTTTGGCATCTGCCAGTGAGGCCTTTTTCAGTTTGGTTATTAGATACAGTAACAGTGTGAAGTGCTCCTGTTCCTCTTAATGCCAACATGGCATCAAGAGATATTGAAGCTCAAATACTCTGTGTCTACACAATACAATCATTAGACTTGTAATCACATGCGAAAACTGAAAGCTGCTTTGACAAGGTCTTTTCATCATAAAACTATGTTGACAGCCATTAACCAGGCTTCCATTCTGTAATTCTTTGTCTACTGAATTCACCATCAGCTTTTCCATTAGTTTAGCTGCAGTCAGTAACAAGCTGGTTAATCAAATCAAAACTATTCTGCTTGCAGTTCTGAACGCTAGCACAATATTACCGCTTGTGTTTTAAAATACGCACAAAATCACATGCCTTAATAAAAATAAACAGGTTGACCAGAGATCATCTCAGCAAAGTCCTTTAGGTGCTTGAACCAAAAAAGAAAAAAAACCCCACCCCAAAAAACCCAGTTTATTTTCAAAAGACCTTCTCTAACTAAGCTACTAATGGGTTTTACAGTTCATGGCACTGATACAGTATTTGGACACAATACCATGTTTCCTCCCAAATGCAGCATAAGTATTTATTTAATCGTACCTGGCTTTTTTTTTTTTCTGCACTATTAAGAATTCAGAAGTTTCCATCTACTAAACGATCTATATAATTCTTCAGGTTTGTGGATAGTTTGGGGATTGTTTTTTCCTCTAAATGGGCTACAAAACCCATTGTCCTTGACCCTGTCAGCAGGATCCCTCATGTCTTAGGTTCCCTTTTCAATTTTTATACTTCATTACTTCCAGTTTGTAAGAACTTTATAGAGATATCAATTGATATATAAGTATATATATAGCAAAATAGTCATTTATTACAAGTGTAGCTTCCATTTCTCTCTGATACAGAACAGAACTTCTGGCTTTTTCAGTCTCTGGTACTCTTAAAATAACTGTCAGTTTTCATTCCCATTTTTCTGCCTGCATTTTTCAATTTCCATTGCGTCTCAATGTAGCTTCACCATTCTCCCCAGATTAAGATATTCCAGTTTAGAGTATCCTGACAAGGAAGTAAGATTTAAGTCTAAGATGCATCTAATTTGTCCCTTTACAGGAAGGCAACATTTCAACTTGTAGCTCTGCTACGCACCACTGGAGATGTTGACCATGTGACAAGCACATACTTTGGCATTAACTATGAGATTCAGGACACCTCTGAGGCATCCCTTTTCTACTGTGGCCTCAGTTACATTCCCAGCTTCAGCCACGATGAGGTGTAGAGAACAGCATCAAACACCAAGTCCCATTGAACTGTGGCCGCTGAATTACCTAATTGGTTACCTAATTACCTAATTGGACTGATAAGTCCAAGGAGGTATTCTTCCATAAAAATTTAACTCTTTCTTGCCTTGGAGTTTGCTACTAATAGTAAGATATTGCCTAGTGGTAACAGACTAAAGAGGGAAGAGATGTGACTGAAAAAGATGAAAAATTGAGTCTAGGAAGAAAAGGAAAAGGAAAGAAATTAACTTACCTAAGGCCTTACAGCATAAACTTCTAGATGAGGATCCTATTTTTGCTTGTTAATATAACCATATTTGTGTGTAAATTGTTCTCTTTTGAACAAGTTAACATCACAAGACACTCAAGCAGAACACGGCTGAGGGCTAACCTTTCTCCTTTACTCACAGACACACCCAATCTTTGATAATAAAGTATTTTTAGTTCATTTTAGATCAAAACTCAGTCATTACTCACTGTCTGCGCTAAAATACATACTGCAAAAGCCCTGTAGGAAATGAGTAGGTTTACAGTGTCATTGCTGCTGAAATGAACGTGAAATTGAATGTATTCTGAAGTTTCATAGACTTTCTGTAGTGAAAAGAAATAGGACCAAGAGGATTGTGGAATATTTTTTCATAAAGAAGTTGTCCTTTGGTCCTGTGTTGCTGTGTGTACTCATAAACCAGCAGAACCTAGTACTTGAAAAGATCATGTACTTTTACTTTAAAGTTAGGGCTTTCCTATTGCAAATTATGTTGAACTACAGAGAACCCATTAGATCGGTAATAACAGCTGCATGGATCCTAAGTCCATCCTGCTCACACAACTCTGCATGATCTTATTTATCTCCTCACAGGAAAGAAGAGTTCAGTAAGCTCAAGTCATTATGTAAAGCAAGCCATCTATTTTGGTAATTTTTTCACAAACTATCATTCAAAATATCCATTCTAAATGCACAGAAGTGATTTGTGAAGGGTTAAGTCCTATTTTGCAACAGCTGTTAAAAAAATTACAATAAGGGCATAATCTTGCAGTTCCAGCAGAAATTGACATCAGTAGGAGGAATTATATGGTTGGAAAAGTATGAAAAGCAATATCAACAAAGCATCAATATAATAAAATCTCCAGAATAATTTTCCATCATCTTGATCATCAGAAATCTCAATAGCTGTTTTCCCACTTGTTTAACTGGTTGGAAAGAATCATGTAAAACCTGACTGGGTTTCTGAAATATCAGTGCAACCACAAAATTATAGGCAGTACCTGAAATAGAACTTTAACAACAGCCATTTAGTGAGAACTTTCTTTTTAAAAAAATCCCACAGTCTATTATGCAATGCACACTAAAAGAATTGCTACATACTTGGGCAGACAAAGTACTTTGGTAAGATGGACATATCCACTGATCGACAATTTGTCGAGTATTATATGTGTTCAAGTAGTGAAATAGACTCCAGCTGTGCTTAGTACCTCCTGGGTGATATAAAATAGTAAGTATTCATTATGACCTTTAGTCAGCTGCTTAATGGTAATACTAATGGACCTGCAATAAAATTTAGCTGACTTACTGCTTAAGAATATTCTTAGGCTATTTTGTGGCATTAAGTTGGCATATGTAACTACACTTAAACTCTAGATTAAATAATAAATTTTCAATTATGAATAAATCTTACAGTTAAAGAAATTTTGGCAGGTTTTGATGTGACAAAACTACCTGGTCACAAAGACAGTTTCTAGCTAAATGCTAGCATTTAAATGCCAGCAAGCAAGGCTAGCATTTTCAGACACCAAAGGTTAACTTGACTATTACTGTTTATGTAAATGGCAGCCCATGAAAAAGCTTGGTTTACAGTCACAGTCTGATACAAACAACAACATGAACACACTAGCCATCACAACAGAGGCAAGATGGTCAGGCTGCTGAGTTCCAGCTTACCAAATAACCCTCCAGAAAAATGAAACTTTTTGTAACAGAGAGGTTTCTGCATTGTGATTGCCTGTAACTGAGGAACAACTCAGCAGAGACTTTGTAATCCACAGACCTTGCAGTCTTGTCCTGATCCATTGATCTCTGCCATCTTTGCACTGGGATACTACCAGTTGACTGACTGGGGGTCTTCCCAAAATAACCTCGTGTATACTTCACAGACCTATGGAAAAACTCACTAAAACTCTGCTTAAACTGCAAGGATGCATTATATGCCTGGCCTTCTTCAATTGCTACCTTTCCTTGTCAATATGACCTTTAAAGATTTTAGATTTTCTCATTATTTGCTCCCATTTCTTGCTCTCTCTTTCAAATATGTTTTTCATATGCCTCGGTAACTTCTGTTACATACTCTTGGGTTTGGATCACCTCCAACTTTGTCTCCCTGCTTAACCATACGGTTAAAAAAAAAATCTCTCAGAAACAATCTTCCAAAGATGTTTAGTTCTCTCTTCCAGCTCCTGGGTAGTGTATGAAAGAGCTTTCCTTCTGTTATGTTGACGTTCACAGTTTTCCCATTCTGAGATGGATATTTCTGTAAAATGACAGAAGTGGACTGATCTGGTACAGATGGACTACCCACCTGAAGACCAGAGTTAAAGAGATTTTTTTTTTTTACAGCTTGAGGATAGGTTTCTGCAGAAAGCTGAATAAATTACTGAAATTGTAATCTCTACATAACCATAGATAGGAAAGCAATAATAATTTACTTTTGGAAGGCTGAATGGAAAAATAAATTTTCTTCCAATTCCCTATTTTACCCTAGGATTTTATGTGTATTAATATGGTATAAAACCCTATTCTTACTTTCCAGGTTTTCACACAGGCCTTTCTTTCAATGTTTTATCTGCGTAATATTATTTTTAGGGACACAAGCTTCTTTCAGAATAACATTGTGTGTCTGTTCTCCTTCTAGCAGCATCCTCCATTCTCCCTTTTAATATCCCACAACCTACATCAGCCCTATACTAAATGTAAACAAACACAAGACCCCAGCAAATGTTGCTTTGTTTCATTTACAAACTACATGATACAGATATATCTTTTTCTCCCACAAAATACAATTTAAGAAGTGTTTGGAAAGACCTGAAGAATCTAATTTGTATACTACTTAGATTTTACACTCCTGCATTTGCCCTCCTGAGCGTTCAGCTGTATACCTGCCTTCTGTGGTTCTGGTTTCCCTTCTACATCCATCTGTACCAATAAAGTATAATTTTTAAAGGGCTTATATTCACAAAACTCCTGATAAAGCCAGTGACACAGGCTTTATCCTCTAAATTTCTAATCCTACTGTTTGTTCATGTACAAGATAAATGTAATTGGGGGCACGAATCCATTTTATTTGCACATATTCAAATGCTAAAGCAGATCTTATCAGAGGGGATTTAAAGAAAAGGGGAGTGGCAGAAATGTTGATTTTGGGTCTGCAGAGAACAGCGCTGAAAGACAATATTTTTGCTACAGCACTCTCTATGAAGCCAGGACAAGCAAATATGTACAATGAATGAAAAGAATAAAATATTTTATAGGAAGGTTTTTCAAGTGTTGAAAACTGGCCTGTTTCTACACAAGTCTTACCACTGATTTCAACAGCAGTAAAGCTAGATTAATACCAAGTCCTTTTTAAAATCTCTCTTACGTATCCCAGCTTTAACCACAAAAACCACAACAGAAACTATGGGTTGTTGAGGCAACATCACAACTCCTGGGATATGTAGTTGAATATTATTTACCCTTGGAGATGGTAGGGAGATGGTAGAGGTATGCAACTTGCAAAAGCAAGGTCGCAGAGGTACTAGTAGAACTCAAGTGAGCCAGGAGACAGATTAAACACAGCTGTAATACCAATCTCCTCCTTGCTTCCCTACGTGCCATTTTTCTTTCTCTGGGACAAAAGAGACTGAAGCAGTTCCATAAAAGTCACCCCCTTACCCATAGAGAATTGCCATATTACTACAAATATGCCACGCATGCTATATATGACTACTATATGCAGCCAACAGTTGAGAAATAATAATCTTATCCCATTCACTACTGTAACATAATCTATTTTGTGCCATGTGACAGAGACAAACAGTGCTAACCAACAACATTGTTTCCACAGTTGTCATAGGGAGTGACGACTGTAGGTCCAAAATCCCAAACTACAAAATAAAGGTTGCATCTACTCTGCAATTCTCAGAAACAACTGTGGCGTAACACAAAATACCCAAGCCAGCTGTAGAAGAACTAAGTGCATCCCAGCAGCATGAAACTCAACTAACTGGTGGGAAATGACTGTAGTACATGCATACTCAAACAGCAGAGAGTCTATGTGGGGTATATGTATTTCTATTAATGACACACAGATCCATCTTATCCAAGATACACACAATGGGAGTTGTAGGAAGAGATACTTGCAGACTTCTTTCATGCTATAAAAGCTTCATCTCCAGGTAGTGTCCCAGGCTTTATCTCATAAGCACCACGATACTTTAGATTACATGTGCTGCTGTTCAATAATCTGACGCAGATTACCGCTATTCTTTATTTCTTCTGCAAATAACATATCACAGAATGCACGTTGTTTTCACAGTGACTGGTTAGCTAGCACGCTGCTAAAGGCTAGAGAGCAAACCTTACTGTAACCTTGCTCCTCCATGCAATCGTCTCAGCACAAGCCAGATGGGTTCTTGCCTTCCTAGGCAGTATGCAAAGCTGGGAAGCAAACCATAAGCATCTATGTCTCTCATAAACACCTGTAATAATACAGATGCATTCCAGTGAAAACAAGGCTACGTGGTGCAGGGTTTCTGTTAAATACAATAGTGCCTACTGTCTCTGCTAAGAGTAAATTACTCAGATCACACACTTCCCACCACAGTCTCTTTTGAGAAACACCCACATACAGTATTGCTTTGAATTGTTTTCTCCTTTTCCAGATCTGCAGCTAGTAACTCACCCATTTTCCATGCTTTCAAAGTTTTCTTTTTCTGCAAAAAGAAGGCATTACCACCTATTCTTTAAACTAATTAACTATCCCTTTTAGCTATAATTTCTCTTCATATAAAACATTTGTAAAAGGTCTGTTTTTCCCCATGCCCTCTTTTCTCTCTTCTGGCTCTTCATTATGACCATGCTTAATTGTGATGAGCTGTCCACCATTTACTCTACAGGATTGTATAGAGCTTTGTAATGTGCCTGCCACTGATGTATTTACAATTGGAAGCAGTTAACTCTTTAGTCCTGCTTCCTTGTTCAGAACAATGAACTGCATGAGGAACTAGCCCTTAGCCCCAATTAAAGATTTTTAAAAGTCTCCATTTTAAGCCTGAGTACTCCAAATTGAGCATTTGTCAAAGGCCCAGTCACAGGTCCAAACGGAGAAAGGGAAATCCTACTGAGGAGAAGAATAGGACTATCCCACCAGTTAGGGTGAAAGTTCTTCTCAATCAGCATCTTAAACATGTAATCAGTATGGGATCTTGTAGGTCTGCCTTGCCCATACAAACCTGCTGATCTCTATCAGTGTTGTTATCAAACAACGAATTTGCTGATATTCACAATTTCAACATCTTTTTCCTGAAGAGAATCTATCTTTCTAACTCTCAACTGTTAAAATGAAGGAAAGGAATTTTTTTTTTTTAAGGATATGAACATAAAAGCAGCTCTTCTTTCTGCATTAGGAATTACAGCATTTTTGCATCATGAAAGTTCCTCAGAGCCGCTCTTGACATAAACCCAGAAAAATACATTAAAATATCAGGAGAAATATCTCTTTATCTTCTATTTCCCTTTCCAGTTGAGAGACCACACTCAAGAGCCATTTGCAGTTTCTGCAGTTCCAAGATTATTTTCCCCAGCATGTAGCAATTCTAAACTCTAGCTCCTTCACATTCCGATTTCAGGGTAAATTCCCTCAAAATTACATGAGGGTGGTTCTAAAGACTCCTGTATTCAACCATTTAAATATTTTTATTATTTTCATACAAATTACATGCACTTTTAGAGTTGACATCTATGGACAGACATGAATTAATGGTTATGCCTCTTGATCAGCTTTGCACTGGACAGTGATTGTAATATGATGAATGATTCTTTTTCCTATAGAAAACAGAACATAACAGTTGACAAATATGCATGGACAGCTACCTTTCTGAGCAAAAATGTTCATATTTTTGTATCTTGATATTGACATTCTGTCTAAAATGGATCCACTTAAAACTTCAGTGCAGTGCTGATAAACTGCTTCTTTGTATGTCTTTGTATGTCTTATGCATTTTCTTTCTGCTAAGGATCTCTGTACATGTTGAAAGAACATGGCTTCAGAATACACTAGCAAAATGGGCAACAAATATCTATACTAAACAAAGGCAGAAAGAAGAAAAAGACCCAGTTTACACCTATAAAGAAAATAAATTCTAATGAGATCTGATGTATAGCGTAACTGCTGAAAACCTGGAACTTACTTTCTGATCTCAGTCATACGAGCTAAGCTGAAGCAGCAGGGCCATGCACCTTTGCTACAAATCATGTTTCCTCAAAACACAAAAGTTAAACATAAGTGTGCAATCTTTGTCCTGTATCACTTTTTGAGACCAAGATACTAAAGTAATATTTAGAACAGTATTTATTTTTAAAAGTAGATTGCATATATTTTTATGCAAAAAGAAATACCTTACTTTCAGATAGGTTCCTGGATTCTGGGCTTTAAGCTTTGCAGAACTGCTAAATCATGGGCATTTAAAAGTTATGTGCCATAAAAGCACCTTTTTTTTAAAAAAAAAAAAAAAAAAAATCAATGCAGTGTGATCGAACTGGGGAGCATACTGCTTGTGTGCTGCATGTCCAAGAGCAGACTTACAAGTAGGTAAGAGCAACAGCCAGAAAAACAGAACACCACATGAAGTGAGCATCAAGCCATACTTATTCCTACTCCCCCAAAGGATCCAGAAGAGAACAGCAGCTCACTGTACATGAAGCTTAAGTGCTTTTCAAAATTACAATAGGAATTGCTTTAAAAGAAGGTAAGACGGGGCTCTTCTTTCCCCACCTTCTGTTCACATTTTCCCCCTCACCTATTTGTTTATTCTGTTGTAACTGCTGTCAGAAATATTAGGAACTAAGGTGACAGAATTATTCCTGCATGTCAGCTTAGCCTGCTTTCCTGGGAATTAAAAGCAAAAAGCAAAAATGAATAAAAAGCTCTTCTGTCAGTACTACATTTTGTTACTCTAGCTGCTCTCACAAATGGCTGAGGGACCACAGTGGGCAGAATGACTTCCTAATGGAACGACTCAGCTATGTTTATTGCACTCAGACCTCTGTTTATTCATATGGGGAAAGTCCACAAAAAACGAAAGCTTGGCTACAACCACAGACTGCAGCAGTTTCTCTTTAGTAACGCCTGTCCTCTGGAGTGGATAAAACATGCAGTACACACGGTATCAAACGCAAGCAGAAGATTTGTTCAAGTTTCAAGACTAATCTTGAAGCTTTATCTCGGACCAATTCTCTGAGCATATATATCTTTTCTAATTTCTCCAATTTCTTCCTGCAACTCCAAACACGAGTCCGCCACTTGCTCACTGAGCATAATTAGCCCTCAATTATCACAAGTTACGTTTTCACCTGTCCCTATGCACTTCCCTGGAACTTCTTGCATGTTCAATCGACATGTTCAAGCCCATCTCCCCACCAGCACTGAGCAGAGTCCTTTGGCCATAAAATTTATTCTTGGGTACTAAAGTTTTCATTAGCATTTAACATATGAGTAATCATTGTATGTGGTTTGCACCAAATCTACTAAAAAACAAGCCCTTACTTATAACCGAGTTTTCTTTAAAGCTATACAGACACATGGTAAAAAGCCATCAGCTTCCTCCTTGTCAGAAACTGACCCCCAGACAAGCTACGGTCCCTTCCTAAAAAAAAAAAGAAAATTAAATGTATATCTTCACAGAATATTTCTAATATATAGCAGGTGCACCATACAGTGGTCCCTCCTACCCTGACTGTGTAGATGTCCAAGGCCAGCAAACCTTTTGCAGCAGCCAGCAAATGACTCCTTTCCTTCCCACCCGGTCACCCCAGTTTCTGCCCAAAGGAAATCAGATTTTCATCCAGCACAGAAGCAGGATGTGTCCCTTCTGCTCAATTACAGACAAGCTTGCTAGGATTTCTCATCTGCAGTGATAAAAGTAGAACATCAGCTGTTTTCCATTTTCCAAGAGAGAGAGAGCTGTATACTTTCTATATTCTTCTCTTGATGGGTAGGAGAGCAGAGTTTCCTGATTTGAATCCTTCAACGCTCTCTGCTTTTTCCTTTTCCTTAACAATTTCTGTCTCTTCCTTATTTCACTTAGAAGAAGGGGATCCTGGAAATTGTTCTAGCCTAAATTGTGTCCTGGGAGAAACCATACAAACACAGCTATGCTATTTATTCACTTACAAAGCAAGTAAAAAACAAACCCATAATTTTCAGCTGGTGAAATGGATTTTCTTCTAGCCTACAAGAAAGCAACATATTCCCAGCTTTTAGGTTTTGGAGACAGTCCACTGCACTAAACAAAAGGGGAGATTTTGTTTTGAAAATAGCCATTGTTCTTCATTTGTGTAAAAAGTATCTACTTCTTGAGCTACACGAGCATTTTGAAGTATAGGACACAGCGCAATACTCCCTGCCAAAGCAGTACTCACAGAAAAGAGGAACAGAATGCACACTGATAGAAAATCTTCTGCATTGAATCAATTTCACAATAAAGTTTATTATTAATACCTTTATAACCCTCTCAGTTTCCAATATGCTCCAATCACGGTTGTGACAGCCCAAGAAATTTGAACTTTTCTACACAATACTCACTAATATGGCCTGCTACTTGGTCTTATTGTTATTAGAATAATTTGCTCCCAAGTTCTGAAATGAACTCTGTGCCCAAGTAATTAAAGCTCTTAAAGTTTCTAGTCCTTTGTTTAAAGAATTCGTCCTTGTGCTCTCTATGCCCCATCAGCTACCTAATTAGCAGAGCCTTTGCGTGATTAAAAATTCTCACAGAGATTCTGCTGGATATTTGCCTCTCTTAATGAGTGTTTGTGGACAGCTGGGAGCGGGAGCTGGTTCCCTCCTCCCAGGACCTCCAATGAATTCTGCAGACCTCTGTCAGGGCCCAGGAGTGAAAGCTGTCATTTTAGTAATGTGGATGAAAATTGGTCAAAAGCACTGTGGTCCTTGAGGAATGAAAGGCCTTGAAATATAAATGAAGATGAATATTCATATTTGGTTCAATAAGTGCCAACTATTAATATACATGTCTGTCAGTAAGAAAAGTCAGAACTTATTCAATTGTGCCTGGCATAATTTGGCTCCTAATTCACAATTATCCTTCTATTCTTTGAATTACTTTTCATTTAATTTTTTCAGTTAAAAACTTGCTAGAAAATGAAAGCATTGCTATTGCCACAAAAATAAGTACTCTTCTCTATCCTTCAGCTAATTTACTGCCTATTAAGAATCACCTGTGGCTTTTACACACAGGATTCTGAGTGTCTTGCTCTGATTTTCCATATCTTGTTCTCTCTATCAATGTCAGCTTTTAAAACAGCCCAATCTATGCCTCTGGAAGAATACCAACTTACTTTAAGGAAATTCTCATTCAACTCCCTACCCCTTTCCACTGTGACCCTCCATTTACTTTATTTCCAGCCGAGCTCTAATTTCATATCTGTTGCAATTTTTAAGGATCTTTCAATTTTTAAGGACTGCAGCATTAGGTTGAAATATTACATAGTGTGGTTTTGTGGGGGGTTGGGTTTTTTTTGTTTTGCTGTTTGTTTTTTAAGTATGGTAGATGTTTGGTTTGAAGACACTGAAGAGATACTACCCTGCTCTATAATTAGCAACAGACTACCAATTTCTGAAATGGAAGACTGGAATAACAGAGGAATTCTAAAAGTATTGGAACTAGACAATCCTGCTTCACACAAGAGTGATCTCTTATTCAATGACATTTGAGAAATTAAAGCTAAGTGATTTTCCTAATCAATATATTCCCACTTATCACTTTGTCCCAAACACCTTGTGCACTGGGACCAATATACATACTAGACACTTAGGAGAATAAAAAGCATTAAACATTGCAAAATGGGAGTAATAATTGGTTTACAAAGTTAAGATGCCCAGAGAAAACTGGAACTTTGCGTGTATGAGGAGCTATATAGATCATATGCAGATGAACTGAAATGTATTTTGGATTTCTTGACTAGAATCCGGATGGGAAGCAGTGAGGGTAGTATTTGTTTGTTTCTTTTAACCACAATATTACAAATCACCATATCTGAAAATAAGCCTAGAGACATGACTACTATGAAACCTGCTGCATCACCAAAAGGTTACACAGAGGCCACATGGTGATTTAATCTAGATTTATTCAGGAAATCTAACAGGACCAGACCCTTCAGAGAAATGCTTTGCTAAATGTCAGAGGAACATCTATTGTTTCAAATTTTACTTGGTCAGTCTCCTGCCGACTTATAATGTGATCTTGTCCAGGTAAGGCATAGGTAGGAACCAGAGAGGCTGTAGCCTAACGGAACAGTATGTCGAAGGAAGGATGTGAAGCACCAGAGTCACTGGGGAATAAAACCATCACACAAGAGAAAAGAGGTCCTGGGTATTTTGACACAAGTGACCAAATTGTCTTCTCATTTATACTGGTCCCGGTCCATTAGCTTCAAGGTGGTACATCTGTGAAGCCTGTAAGTTGAACAGCTTTCTGTTCCAAGCTTTTAGATTAAACAACTTTTCTTCCAAACCATTTCTGTCTACATTTCATATGGCATTTTTTTTTTGTTTGTTTGTGTGAGTAGGATATTATTTTCTCTCTGCCTACGAGATGTAGATTGTTTCAGCAGAGAATGGTAATCAGCTGCTTTCACTGGTAGCTTGAAAAATGGAAGAAGTAAGTTAGGACAGGTGTGGGTGCACATTAGTGAGGCAATTATGTTTGGAAATATTAATTTATCACATGTGATAAGGTCACGGATTACAGATCTATATCCATGATATACCTATTATCGTAGAGGTTCCCGTTCAAAGGATCCAAAACAAATTGGGGGCGGGGGGTATCTTGTTTATGAAAAGAGTGTTTTGGTTTGCATATTTTCAGACCACCTGCCAAAAGCAAACTTTTTTGGGATTGGAATTGAAAAGCCATGACTCCACCTCTGTTGCACATTATTCCGAACAGAAGCCACAGGACAGGCATGAGTCCAAAATTCAACAAGAGTGGACTGAAGTATTGTAAGCATTTTAGGCTTATGATTAAAAATTACCACAATTCCGCAAAGTCTGTATTTATGCGTGCTTGCTTGTTCATACTTGCACAGTGGTCACGAGTCACAAACCCAGATGCAACAACATGCCATTTTATAGAACTCTTTTGAGTTTATTGGGCTTCTGGAGATTTAATATCCATCCAGTCTATGTTAGGAAAAGGTTCCATTTGCATATCACTACTATTATTGGTCAATTTCTTTCCCCTAATGTAATGTACATCAAAAAAAAAAAAAAAGGTGACTCAGTTTAGAAACTAACAGAATAAAAACATTTGTGAAGGTTTTTCCCCCACCTCTTTTTCTATGACTTCATGTAGCACATTACCAGAAAGTACCTTGAACATTGTAATTGCCATACCAGAGCAGACCAAAGGTCAACTAATTCTGTCTCATTTGTGGAAATTAGCAGCATAGAGGTGCTTTAGAAGACTGTTCGATACAGTCATATGTGCATCTACCAAATAATCCAGCCCTTTATTTTCAGAACCTATTGTGCACCCATGCCCGCAAAAGGGGAGCAGCCCATATCAGTTTAAAAAAAAAAAAAAAATCCATCTGCGATAATACAAACATCAGTAGGATGGAGAAAGAAGAAATTAATCAGCTAAGTACAAAGTAAGAAAGGAAAGTAATGTTTTAATTTAATGTCTGGCAAAGGCTCAGCTGAAAAGGTGGAGCTGGCATCACACTCCAGGATACTAAACCCTGGCTTTAAAAAACAAAGCAAAAGCAAATCCCCAAGTTAGGAACCTCCCACAGAGGACAGACTTCATGAACTTCATGAAGTAAACACTGGCTGCAAAAACACCCCAGCTCCATACTCAGCCCTGAACACACACAGCTGAGCTAAGAGGGATATACGCTGCAAAAGCAGGAAAGGAAAGTTCAAGAGGGCTGCAAGAGTCAGCAAAGTGCTACGGTTTATGGTGCATTCGGTTTCACCACAGTTCTACGTGCACTTGGATGGGGAGGGCACTACAAGATTTTTAATAAGGATAGATGTTCATATTTAAATTATTTGTGAACTAATTATCATTTATGCTGCATATTTAAAATTTGATCTGTTCATTTTCCTTGCTTTAAAAAAAAAGGCATTTTTTGTTACAGAGGCACGGTGAAAAAAGACAAGCAAAAGGAAAAAAGTGTTTGATTTTTTTTTTCTTAAAGATTTTTTTCAAAACTGTTCTGAACACAGCGGTATTAGGTTCAGAAATTGTGTCATCAACCACATGTGCTACAATGGATGAAAGACCTGTCTCAAATCAGTATGGGTATCTTGGGGGAATCATTATAGGAAATCTGCACAGAAGTCATCTCTTAAGGAGGGATTTGAATTGAGACAGGGAGATCATTTGACATACAAAGCATTGGGGGAACATGGGAGACACTGAGGATGAGAGCAAGGGAAGGATAAACAGTAGGTAGGCTTCTTTCAGATAATGAAACCATCACACGTAGGAAAGAGACTATCTGTGAGTAGATACTGTCACAAAAACGCACTGGAATTGGCCATAACTGCAAAGTCAATAAAATGCTCTTAATCTTTCAATAAACAATTTCTTTTAAAAAGTTATTTTGGAGCTATTGAAGCTCCTGAGGTGGGGAAGTAAATGCATTTTAAATGTGCTATACAGTATGCAGTATCACAAGTTTAAATTTCATTTTATCAGATGCATGGTTTAGTCATTTGAACTCTGGATTAGAAGCCAAAATTCCGCCACTCTAACACTGACTCTTTTTCTGGCTTTCAGCAAATCATTTAAGGTCAGACTCGAATAGCTCTCCTCATGAAGGAGGGCAGGTACTACACAGTACAAGAGAGGAAAGCAAAATTTGCCCTTCTAATCAGTCGGCTTCTGTGAAACTAGTGTAAAACATTCACCTATTTTCTTGCAAGGCAGTTGCCAAAATTAATTGTTGGAAATAATTAAGAATATTAAATAGAGCTGGACAAAGGTTTTGGCTAAAAATGTGGACTTCGCAAGTTTTAAGATAAAAAAGCTTTGGAAACCAGTGCAGCAAAAATAATTTTGCAAACATGTTACTTCTCTAAATTTTTCTATTGTTTTCTCCATTTTATCGATATAGAAAGAACACATTGACAGAGGAACAAAGAAGGTAAGACTAATGGCAAAACTATAAATAGTTTTAGGTGAAAAAGCCCCCTAAACAGCCACAGCATTTAAATGCAGCTTTTCATTAGGCTTTTGCTTTCAAACCTATTGCACAATATGCTGGGCTCAAAGTAGTTTCTTAGACTGGAAATCATTCAGAGAAGACAGCATTGCACATTCTCATTTACTAGCTTGATCCCATCTCTGTCACTTTAACGTCTCAGTAACTGCTAGGAGGGTTTGGGGAGGTCATTCTAGCAATTGACTGTTTCATCAATTATTACTTACCCATTTAAAAGTTGCTAGGACACTTGCATATATTTTCATTACACAACCAGCTTAAAACAAACCTCACTGCCCAGCTCTGAGGTAGCATGTAGAAATCTATGCTCAAGATTCACCATCAGTCTCTTGCTTTGGAGGTGACTTCAGCCTAATTTAATACAGACTACACACTTCATTACGAGATTTTACTTCCTCCTCATTGCTTTCTGTACTACCCCCTTCCAACAGGCTTAGCACAGGACTTTGTGGGGTACATGCAACCCATGGCAGTTCAAAATACATTTATTCAAGCAAGATGCTTTAAGAAGAGAAGTGAAGACACATTATCAGGATTACCACTGTAAACCACTTCCATGAGAGAAGTGAACTCATCTAGATTTGTATTAATTTGCAATAGCCACTCATACTGCTACCACATATTCTGCAACTATTTGATTGAAAGCTCTGAAGTTGCCTAAGTCCCAAGGAGGTGCCAAAAAATGCCAAGCTGTTAGGAAGTCTCTTCCCCAGGTAACAAAAGGACGACCTCTAAACAGAAGGAAAAAAAAAAAAAAAAAAACCCACCAAAAAAACCAGACTTGCCATTTATGATGGCAATGGCAAAATGGCAGATGCAGGTTGGCTATTAAGAAGCAAAACCGAGACAACAGCTACTGCTCTGAAAAGAAGTCAGTGAAGAGCAGCAGCCAAATGGTATTTACCCTCCTGCATACATAGCAAGTGTCTGGAAAAAGCCCCAAAACCCTTAATGGCACCAGTGAAACACATTAAAGAGCTTATCCTTCACTGCGCATCTAAATAGACTTCTTGGTAGCTTCGAAGACAGACAAGGGTAAACCTGTGATCTATATCCTGAAATTAGGGATTCATTCCATTTACGTAGTGATTAAAAATGAAGGCCAAATCATAAACGTGCTCAGAAAGCACCATCCAGCAGCACAGCCCCATTGCCTTGGCAAATACGGCCACAGTTTATTGCCTTGTCTGTGCAAACTGTAGTAATGCTGAAGGTACCAGGAAGGTCCCTAGATGACTTCATAACTTGCAGAAACAAGCTCAAGTACTGAGGAAATATTGTAGAAGGTAACACTGGAAACATTAGGGAAGATTAACACTCACGCTCATTGACAGCACGAGGGAGCTCTTCAGGTACTTCTGTCTTGAATCACAGCTTCTGCCTTTAACCATGCAGAAAGGAGACCAGCGGTGACCTAATTACTATGACTTCTTCCAGAACGGTTCTGCTAGTGTTCCAAACCTTGGAAAGAAGTTATTATGTTTCTTAACCTCCCCCTTCACACCTGCTCTACTCTGTGATCTCTAAAGTGTTAATTTCTGAAAATTACTCAATTTATTGTGGTGGGTAATAGGCATTATTCTAGAGTTTAATAGTGCCCTTTGAAGTTACCATCTGACTTCACAGTTCTGAGGAAGATGCTGTTTCCTTCCTCATGTCCCCACGGAAACTGAGCTACCTTTGCAGCCTATGTTGGTCTAGAATCCTGTATGCACACACATCTACATATAAACCAAAGAATATTTCCCAGTACAACCCTAATTTTCATAGCAGATGTCCAGAAACCTAAGGAGTAGGACTCCAAGCTTATGCTTGGTCTATGGTATATCTATACTGCCATTTCTCAGTTTTCTATTTCCTCAGAATTAGTAATTTTTTGTTGTGTAGATAAGAATACGCCGTACCATTTTTCTCTGATTCTTGTGTATGTCAGACAACATCTCATTGTTCAGAAGCAAGTTAAAAGAAAAATTAAGCTATCTCAATACTTTGCCTTATTCCTTTGGATGCAGTAGTAGAGAAACAGTTCACTAACATCTAAGCCAACATTTAAATATAGTACTAATGCAAACAGTGTGCTTGATTCTTTGAAAAAGGTTGCACCCAAATCCTTCCCTGTTCCTGCAGTCTGGAACGGAGCTGAAACTCTGCAAAGCAAACTGGTTTCTTCCACTCTTTGCCATGCAATGCCAAGATGAGACGACCCTGGGTCAGATAATGACTGCGCCTTCAAAACTCTACAGTAACCTCATTCTTAGCTGCAGGTCAATGCGCTACTGTCAAATCCTGGACGTAGGAATGGGTTCTCTTATAGATACTGATTCTGGGTTTCCCAAAAAATTCTGATCAAAAGAAGTTCACCTCAAATCAAAGATTTGTAGCTTGAGCAAACATTTTAATGAGGGCAGAGGGATGATGCAAAGAGGAACAGTCAGGGAAAACTCATAATGTGATGAAATTTGTGTCTCTTACATGCCAAAAGTTCATATCTTTTCAACTTCCATAAACAGGCAAGCATCCCCTTAAAACTACTTTTCCAGAGACAGACACTAAAATGATACATGTGTAAATATATCAAACTTATTACTGTGCATCTTTCTCTAAATATTTTTAGAATAAAAATCAGCTTAAATATCCTGTCCTCCGTAAAAACATGCTGTGAAGCACAAAGTATAAAGGGTGAGTAAGAAGGAAACTGACTCCTGGTATTTTTAAAATATATATATTTTTTAAGAACAAGGTCACATCTCAGCAACTGAAAAGTAGCAGAGCTCCTTTCATCAAGTTTTTAACTAGAAAAATAGTATGCCCATTTCTTTGTAATACACCTCTGGGCTTTTTTATTATGACTTCATTTCCCCTTGTAATATTGGAACGTCTCTATAATTGTAAAAGTGTAATAGAATCTAATAGAATTTCATTTGGAACTCTGAATGGTCTATGCCATCTCTGCTCATTTTGAGTAAAATAATGATTTTTAATGTCCACACATGGCTTCCCATGACCTTATTCAATCTTTGGGTTGATCAGGAAATATATTGATTCAATTACATACTGATGACAAATGAACTAAGAGAAAGAGGAAAAAAAGGTCAGCATATATTTGAAAATGTAAATCTTAGCAATGTCTTTTGGGTTTGCCCAAAAAAAAAAGTCATTTCAAAATGCCATTTGTGGCTAATAGTGTGGAGTTCCAGTTCCTATCTGTGAGCAGCAAAGAAATCATTAAAGTGTAAGAAGCGTACTCTCCCCTCCTTTTATCATTACAAAATCCTCTTTCCTTTAGAGGTTTGCATGGAATGACCTTCTTTGGCTAAAAGGCCATTTTCCTCCTCACTTTATGGCAAGAAGGCTTCAGCTCATAAATACACTGCCCATTACCCTAATTTTGCCTTTCTTCCTTCCCCCTCCTTTTCATTTTGCTTTCTTCATAAAAACAATTACCAGTGCAAACATTTCATCATCACCACTTGCCTACCCCCGCTGCTTTCGTTACTATCACACCTTTATCCCCCCATCTTCAATCTCAGCCGTATAAAATGCCAAATGCGATGGCGTGTATCAGTGGAGTTCTTTCCAGTTTAATAAGCTGTAAATGTCCATTTGTAGTGTTGCTGTACTTGATGGCACCTCACAGTAAAAATGTTTTAATCTACGCTGAAATTTCACCTCTGCTCAGTGAGGCTGGGCTCTGAACCTTAGAACAAAACATTTAATTGCTATGAAGTAGTAAGATATGAATAGAAATAAAGAGCAGTCCATAGCTAAAGCAGTCGCTGCGTTGCTAGCTTATGTGGTAACGTGGCTTTCGCAGGGTACCTACGCATCCCTGGCTTTGGATTAGCTGTTTGGCTGGTTTCATTCATGTTTGGTTTTTTCCTTTTAAGAATGAACTATGGGTCTATGAAGAAGCGTCCAGCGGACAGCTAACCAGTCTGACTTCCCAATATTCACCAAAACAGGCACACCTGAAGGGCCTGTTTTTGCCGACATGAAAAGTCATTCTGCCCCAAACAGGTCTGAACAGGTGGATGTGATCAAGCCCACGAGCCAACTCTATGGGTGCCCTCCACATCTGAAAACAACTTTGCAGGGCTTTGAGATTTTTGCTACCAAAAAAAATGCATTCACTGGCAACAGCAATAGGACCACCACCTATCTTTGTGCATTTCACTGAAGAGCTTTTTGGGGAAAACTTGCAGTAACTTTCATCCTATCTTGAGACTAGCACAAGGCTATGCCCCTCATACCTTATGTGAGCCCCCGCAGATCAGCCTCAAGCCTTTAATGAAGGGAATGACAGAATCAGGAATTGACCCATCACCTCATCCATGGATGTCTTAGTCTCACTACCTCCTTCTGCAGACAAATTTTGCTGTTTTAAATTTTCAGGTCTATCATCAGGATATACACGAATGCTTTCAGACACAAAAGCACGTAGCTGAGCATCTACAAAAGAGGATATGGGCACTCCACTAAAATCACATCATCAGAAACAAGATTTTATCCAAAGCAGTATATTCTGTTAACACAAATTTTGTAGAAAACTGGGCGTACAGTGGAAAAGATCCATCAGGTATTGATTTGAAAAGGAAAACACGTACATGGGGAGAAGTGGCTGCATTCTAGAGATTAGCGTTGCAAAATAAATTCAAACGTGTCATAACAAGATTTCTCAGCAATTTTTTCAGACTTAGTCCAAGACAAAACCAGATAGAGTTTTCACGATCTAATCAGCTTGAGAACTGATTAGCACCACATAATAAAAAATAAATTGACTTTATAAGTTTAAAACAAATTTTTTTTTCACAACAGCTTTTATTCACATACTCAAAGGGACAAAGGTTAAAACAATAAGTTACTTGTTTCACAATCTTTGCTCATTTAGGGCAAAATTACCATGGGAAACATTTAGATGGGTAGGCTGTTTTGCTGTTACTATTCAGTGGAAAATACAGTTCATTCACAATAATCTCTTGAAAATGCAGGCATGCAATAACACCTTCAATCTGCAGCATTTTTTGATTGAATGAAACATTGTTGGAGGATTAGTTTGTCTGCAGTGGAGTGCTTCTTTATGTTACTAGCCTCTGGAGTGCTGACTTCGGAGTACTAAAGTCCCTACAGGCTTTTCAGGACAAAACTGTCCATCTCCTGGGAAATGAACATAAATTATATATCTTATTTTCTGCAAGGAACAAGGATGGCACAGTACCAAAAAACAATTTTTTTAAAAAATTACCCTTTGCTTCAGTGTCACAGAGTGACACATTGGATAGTTCCATGAAAGCACTGAGAAATATACTTAAGGATCTAACCCCATACCTCCAAGTCAAGTGAAATTCAGAATGAGTCCATCCTTCTAGCTTAGGTATGGCAGTAAAATATGGTATGGCATGAGACATCACTGAATATGGTGAAATTCCTTCAGCTACTCTGCAAAACTAAGATGCAGCATACATATATATGATTTTCTTCTTTTTGCCTACTAATCATTTTGTTTTCCAAAACAATTTAAATACTACTACTAATCTAACCATAATATTCTGCGAACTCTTTAAACATTCAAATCATGACAAAGAAAACCCAGAGTTAAATATTTTGTACATAACTTTGTAGTATTTGACATGAGACAGCAAATACTGAAGTTACATTGAAGCCTAGCAGAATAACACAGATTCCTAGTAGACTAACCAGACTTCTTCATGAGCCAGCTACCATAACAAACTGTGCCCTGTCCTACTTCTCAGCGAGCATTTAATGGCAAAATGTGGTAGCGAGGTCTCATATTACCACAACCTCATTAATTTCACAAAACATACTGCAGAACATTTGCTGGCATACTCTGAAGTATTACCATGAATTATTTAAGCTAAACTACACTTGTCAAACAGATGACTAAATTACATATCGTGATGCAGAATCCTAGATTTTTTCACTCTGGTAGTGTTTTCCAGCTTCCTAATTGCCCAAACGAAAAATTAATCTGGACTGTTTTTACACCTACTACACTGAGAACAGTACAGCCCTGAGCTGATGCCTGGCTGCTCTGTAGCAGCCTTGCATACCATCAAGTCCAGGTGAAAACTTCATGAAAGCATGGGTTGTTCAGCTCAGCTAATGCCCACCCAGACTGACCTATGGAGAAGGTCAGCTTATCACAGGTGAGGAGGCCATCTGAGCTCTCAGTAGCAAGCTCTGGGGTTAGAACTGAGAGAGAACAAGGACCTCCTTTTCCTGCGATACCAATACATCTAATAGAAATATTAATATTAATACAATATATCCTGGTTTCACCAGTGAACCTCCAGAGCTGTGCCTCACCAGCTCTTCAAGATCAGTCTGCTGTGACATTAAAGGAAAGGCCATGCTGTCCCTTCTTTACAAGGTGACGGACGGCTGCAGTAAGCAGTTTCACCACAGCACCCTCGTGTTGCATAAAGCCTGCTTCACACCACTTTGATATTGTGGTCTTAAAACATAACCACAACTGACAAGCAAGGTAACCGGAGCTGCCGGTATCATAGTTTCTAAAAGATCACCATAGCCAAAGCACTCGGCATTCACCACGCCATATTCTTACCTGTCATGTTAAATCGTAACAAAAATATTTACAGTAAGCCCCACTGGTCTTGAACTACCCTTAATAACTTGATCTCTCAGTTGAGGTACACAGGAACCCACACATACGCTATAGATATATCTTAGTAATGAAGGGGGAATGAAAGAACTTGTTTGCCATTTTACTCCGGGTACAGACTGAAAATGTCTTAAATTAACATCATTTAGAAGAATTGAGGGTCTAGGTTATTAAATATCAACTGTGTGCCAGCAAAATTAAAGACACTAATTTATTTTATAACACTTTGAAGTATTATATGGCATTTTATTTCTTGATAACCTTTCAATGTCTAACCCCATTTAATTTACATACATAGTTAGCAGCTCATTAACAGCTCATTAGAAACAGCAAGAAAAACATGCAACAATAATACATTCAGTGCAGCAGAGGGGACCAAAATTCTATTTGGGAAATTATACAGAAATTCCTGCTTCTAAATGACAAATCTATGGTATTTTGCCAGCACTAGGCCTGCAGGGCTCATGGTTATTATATGAAAATAGTAAAAATAACTCAATTTCTATAGCTGACTCTTCTTGTACTTATTTAAACAACAATAGAGGGCAATATGGTGAAAGATGATCATATGACAAGGCAGGGCTGATGCAACATAATGTAAATATTGCCACAGGTAAGTGAGGTGTTAAACACTGACCTAGTACCGCATTTAGGATTATATACAGTTTCTCAAAATTATGCTCTTCCAAAGTGTTATTCCTAATTTTTAAATCATCTGCTTTATCGTAAAAAGCAAAGGTGCGTAATCTAAAGCCACAGAAATGACAAAAATATTTGTGCCAGGTCAGATCACAGCCTACACAGCCCAGCAAGCTGCCTTCATCAGTGAAGAGGAGCAGACTTGACATCTTTCCTTGGGTGTACCTTCTGGCCAATACCAAGTCAGAACTTTTCCAGGCGGTATTACTGTACATCCAGACTGTCATGCTGAATAGTGACTAATGGACCTATCTTTCATGACTCTCTTTAATCCTTGGCACAGAGTCTCTGTTTATACAGTGAGAATAAGGATGCTGACTAGCATCATAAAGCACTATTAGATCCATGGAGGAAAACTCATGAAATATTATCATCACCCTTTCATAGGACTTTGGAGGGATCATAGAAATGAGTACTGCCAGGAAATGTAGTGCACATTGGAACTGGAATATAGCAGCACAGTGCAAATCTCATCAATAAATCTCAGATAAAATATCGAACTCATGACACCCAAAGAGTTGATTTAAGGGAAACTGAAGGTAAATGGGTCACAGAGCCCACTTGAGAAAGTTTCCACATCAGAAAATAAAACACACATTTCCAACAAGGATCTCAATTTCCAAATGCCAAACTCTGTCGGGTCCTCTGAACTCTTTAATTCATCTGCTGCTGTACTCTGATAAGAATGGAGTATACTTTATATTTGAGGGTGGCCCTCTCCAATTCTTCCTGCCCCTCTTCCAGTTGTCCTAAAAGAGATCTCAGTTGTCTCTTGGTCCTTTCCCATTCTTAGCATAATCCGTCAACTCTCCCTCTGAGGCTTTCTTTTCTGTTATACCAAAGTCTTTACTATATTCCATGAAGTTTTGTTCCTGCCTCCCAGCCATCTTCCTCCCACTGCTCCCAATCTTGGAAAAGTTTTTACTCAAGTATTTTGTCATTCCTGAATCTTTTCTTCTACACTATTTTAAACAGTCATTTCCTCAGATCAAGGTTGTCTGAAATGCTATCGGTAAGGAACTGAAAGATAGTCTCACTCACATACATTCCCCCTCCGTAGTATAATTTCCCCATTTTCCACTTGATAATATTTAAAATTTAAAGCTTCTTGCTATCACTGCCTTCTCCAGTGGGCATCCAACCATGGTGCTCTCTTACCACTTTGCCAAATAAACACACCTCTTACTTCTTTCTCCTTCTTCCCCATATCTCTGTACCCTTTCTACTTACCAGTTTGGCTTGTTCCTCTGTTCTCAAGTGTATTTTTCAAGTCAATTCATACTATTTCTAAAAACCAAATCCAGCGGACTCACCTACAGAAAACGAATACGCACCTACTTTACAGGAAAGTCACGGCACCAGGGTATTTACATAACTAAACTGTTACCACGATCACATGCAAGTGTAAACACGTGCGTGTGTACGATTGTCCGTAACTTACGGGCAACTTCCATCTTCCCATGCTCAGGCCAACTTGCCATCTCCCACGGAAGTCTGTCTGTTGTGGTTTTTTTTTCCTTTGCATCACCTACCAACTCGGTAGCTGCTGTAGCTATGAACAGCACCTTAACAATGCCATCTGCCTTAGATATTTCTAACTTGCCAAGACATCAATACATTTTCCTGTTTGCCTTCGTTTCCCGCATCACGGGCTTACCACCCGAACAAGACAACCCGAACCACCTTCAGCGACGGCACCTCACAGAGGCGCACGGCCAGGCTGAAACTTCAGAGCCGGGGCCTGGGATCGTTCATGCCCTCTCCATCAGCGGCGACTCCAGGCGAGGTGCCCGGTGCCTCCCCGCGGGGCAGCCCGGCGCCGCTCAGCGCCTCCCCATCCCCGGTCCGGTGCTGCCACCTGCTGCCGCGCCGCCGCCGCCGCCGCCCCATCCCCGCCCGGCCACGGCGCGCGGGCCTGCGCGGCGCGGGCCTGCCGCCCGCCGGGGCGCACGCGCTTCCCCAGCGTAACACTGCCGCGGGCAGCCCGTGCGTCCCGAAGCGTGGCTCCACAGAGGTTCCGGCTCCAGCGTCGGAGCGGCCCCTGGGGCGGCGCCGGGCGGGTGCGCGGCCCCGCGCCTGCAGAGCCGCGGCGGGAGCGCGCCCGGCCGCCCGCCCCGGGCCGGCCCCAGCCCGCGCACCGCTGGGCCCCGCGTGCCGGGCGCTCCGCGGCGGTAACTCAAGGTCGGGACCACAGCAGCTACTGCAGAATAACGACGAACATAGAGTTAGTAAATCTTTGGTGAGATTACTTGCCAAACGGATAGCGCTAGCTTAAAACGACCGAAAGTAAGTTTCAAAGGAAAATATAGTTAAATCTACCAAACGTAGTTTGTTTTTTGAAAAAATCTTTGTAACCCATGGATTAATTCTCCTTCCAGAATATCAGTAAGTATCCCTGGCCAGTAAAATCACATCTATTAAGTGTAGCCACTCATTCATTGATGACTCCTAATTTCAAATTACTCCAAAACTCTACACATATATTTAAAATTATTGTAGTTCCAAGCTTAAATCTGCAATAAAACTTCTCAGGGGAGCAGGAGGGTTTTTAATTTTAGATCACTTACTTTTAAGCAATAGAGAACAAATCAAAGTAGATGATAACCACCTCTCTGCAAATTCTCCCACTACCGTAGCAATTTAAGGAGATTTTTCATACAAATTTGTGTAATTAAGTGGCATCTTAACCAAGCTGTAAATGCTGAAAACTAAAGTTTTAATAGAAGATATGCTCTGTTATTTAACCGACTGCCACACTACTGCTCATTGTTTACCACTCTAGATCCTCCTCTTCTACATGTTAAGATGCTTCTCATCCTAAAAACCTAATAGTATCTAAGTATAACTGGTTTTTAATGAGCTCCCAGTGGATCATACACAAGGCCTTTATGACATCTCTACTCCTTTTTTTGCTCTAGTCTCTGTTAAATGATGAAATATTTAAAAAAGAATCCGACAAACAATTGTAACTTTTTTGCTTCAATCTTGCATTGATGCCATTTCTTTTTTACAGCAGAAAAAAGAGCGGCTTTCCACGGCCAATATATGAAAGAGCGATTTCGGGTTCTGACAGAATAAATCTATGCAGTAGTAGAGGAAAACAATTTGTTGAGATAAAGGGAAAGAAACAGAATTAACTGAAAAGTTAAGTACATGCTATAATACAAAAAAGCAGACTGATGACTCAGTGATCTTGCAGTTCCTGCACAAAGTCATGAGTGTGTGGAAGTCTCTAAGATACCTCTGCATGTCATATTTCACTGCAGTATGCTCACACAGAGTATTTTGTGAGCATCCATGACCAAACACACAACACTGTGACAAATGTAACTCTGGGTATGGAAGTTTCCTCCATCGTTTTGCATAGCTAACCTCATCCATGCACTTAAATATACTTGATATTCTTAGAAGCCCTTAGATGCCATATTATTTTAACAAAAAATGCAGAGGCTTTAATCTGTTTTTTCCACCAACCTGTATTTTCCTTCAATTTCAGCAACTGCTTTGGTTTGAGTGTTTAAATCAGGAGTTTAAGTGAAGCACCCTCTTAGTTAGCAAGACAGTTCTGACACCTTGAAACATAACATCAGGGAGAAGTCTAAGCTAGCCCTGGGCCTTCCCTTGCATCGGAAATGTCCCAGACTATTACTGTGGAGATTTCTAGACTTAAATCACATCTGAACTCAAAACAGACTAGAAGAAAAGTTAGTAACGGTAAGCTACATCCCCAAAATTATAATGTACCCATCAGAGTCAGAATGTGACTGTTCTCTAAGAAAATTTAGGATCACTTCTACTGTCACCTTAAAGTACAATGTAAGAAAAAAAAACCCAAACCCAACAACAACAAAAATAAACCCAAACAACAAAGCGAGATTGAATTCAGACTTAATACAGAGGGGAATCATTTAAAAACTGGGCTGGGCGTAGATTCACACTCACTATGTGCCCATCAGAAATGACACTGGATGACTGCATTCCCGTTAGAAAATATACGCAGTCACCATTGCTCACTGCTATCAAGCGAAAGGCAGCTAAACCTATGCCATACCACAGGAGAAAATACAGCACGGAAGTGGCTAGGGTAAGATGTCAAGAATCCTGAGGAATAGAGACATTTAGCACAACAGAGATAAGAAAGGGCTAAACTAATCATCTAGGCATACGAGATGATAATAATTTTAATCTTCTATGCAAAAGCACTTGAAAATATGAAGTATGCAGCTGTTAGTGCTTGGAAAACAAAAGCCTCCCTTTTAAAATCAGTGATCTGAAGTGCATATAGAAATAAGATATACAATGGGGATCAGATACGTACAGAATTTGGTCCTCGTTCCCTGTTGCATATTTGTTAAGAGATTTCTTTTTATTACTTTTTAATTCATTATTGTAAATGTAATCTCAGTCAAGTAAAATCACTTCATTAATTAAAAGGGATTGAAAAGGTCCTTAGCTACCAGATTCCACAAAGGCCCAGAAGCTCAGGCCTGTTTACGGAGGTCGTATTTCATTTGCTGCCTATGTCAAACCAGTACCCGTCAGGCCTTTGCCAGGCCCCAGAGACGAGCCAATCAATGTCTGCTCACTAAAGCCCCTCGCATGAATCCATTTAAGCAATGTGGATGCTTCCTGTCGAAAAAAGAAATGGTCTCTTGGTATCTCTGATAGAAATTAGCCATGAATTAAAAGAGAAGCACAGTTGTTTTGGAAGAAAGCCAGAACCAGAATTAATAGGCCATCTGAGCCTCTTGAGTGTTGAATCCCATTTGTTAGCAATTCTTTATGAAAGGTTTCCCCTCCCTACGCCAGTTCTGACCAAACCCTGTACGTGGTCTCCTGAAAGTAAAATCATTCAGTTAAATTTTAACCAGCTGGGAAAACATGAAAAATAACGTCTTTTGTCAAACATAATTTTAGAATCTTGCTTGATATTTGTACTACAATAACCCATTTGCCCTCCATTTCCTTTAAAATACACGTTTCCTCATGACTTGTCATCTCTCTGTGCTTCGATGCCGCAGGACCACTGTCACAGATGGAGTTGCACTAGACATGAGTTTGGCTCAGTATAATTCCAGTAATTTCGGCAGAATCTTGTAAAGGCTTTCACTGTACATTTAATTACTACTATTCTGTGTGAATGGAATAATCTATCTTGTTGCCAGTCCTCCTAGCCTCAAAAGCTTTGCATGTAAGTTTAGTGCCAATGAAATTAAAGAACTTTTAGAGATCTCATGTTAAAATGCTCTAGACTCCCATTTTTACAACGGACAATGTAGTTCAAGTCCGGGTTTCCAATTTTTGGTGTTTAAACATAGGAATTGGAGCAGGGGGACTTTCCAAAACATGATATCAAATTCTGGTTTAACTACTAAAACTTGAAGGTTTTCCAGAAAACTGAGTACACATTTTTTTCAGAAAACCTTGTGAGGACTTCCTGAGTGGGACATCTCAAAAATCCACTACTGACGGCTAGGTTGCTTGATCCCTAAGTGAAGCTGTATGATCTGGAAGCAGCTGGTAATGTACCAGGTGGACCTCAGTATCCAATCACACAGGAAAAAAAAACCCAAACCGAACACAAAATACAATCACCCATCTATGGTCTCTTCAGCGTCCTTGTTTCTTTCAGAGTCTTGCTATACTTAGCTGAGGTATCATCTTTCTCTTTGCAGACTGTAATATTTACTATGGTCTGCCTTTTTCATTCTCTTCGTATAGTCTGTGGAACAATAAGACATTAATCCAGGTTGATGCTTTGTATGCTCAGGCTATACAAATCAATAATTTGTTAATAATATTTATAAGCATATAATTGGGAATGTGATTAGTTTTAGAATCATCAGCTAGCTCAGAAGATCTCGCTTGGTGATAGTGAATACTTGGAGCAGTAAATGGGTTTTTTAATCATTCGTTCAGAACATGTTGATTTTGGTTATAGGGAAGGTTAAACCTGACCTATATCGGTTTTTCTCCTGCAGACAAGTAGGCAGTTTTACAGCTTATTCTCTCTTGCAGACACATACACCCCACAAACTTGCAGGACAGAAGATATAATTTGTGTAATATAATTTTTAATTGTGACTGAGAAGAATTCTCTGGTTTCTCGAAACAGAAGCAGTCAAGTGATTATTTGGCTACTTCCTGACTTCTCATTTGTTCTCGTTGTTTTCAAAGGCCCTTTCTTAATTGATTATGTTTTGAAGAACAAATAGCAGAATTCTAACAAAAGTGTCTGCCAATCTTAATTCTAATTGCAGTATCATTTCATCATTTAGTAAGCCTTGGCAAAAATACCCCACACATTAAAGCACACAGAAAAATCTTCTAAACAACTAGTCTGCCAGGCACCATCTCTAATTTGGTTTCACTTGATTTGCATTTCATTAACAATCAGAAGATACCCATTTCTAAGCAGTCCACCATATAAATGTTCCTCTCTTTCTCTGAAGGAGACCTTACTATTTAATCATCTATGGTCCATTAGTATATTTGTCACAAAAAGTAAAGCACACAACAATTTACTAGTCACTTAAGGAGAAGAAAAAATTATTTCCTGTCTTTCTTTAATCTTTTTTTTTTTTAAACTAAGGTATTTCAAAGCTTTAATTGTGACTGTAGAACAAGGCAATGGACACAATTCCATGGAAAGCTTCAAGTATAAATCATTTCCAAAGCATCTTTTCCTAGTGGAGATGGAGCATCATGAAGACAACTGTCCCACACACCTTTAACTAATGAAACAGACTAACATGTGTCTTTATTACACCACCAAAGTGGCAAACAGGAACATTTAGAAAGTCCTAAATTTTGCCTTAACTGCCTGACCTCATTTTTGCACACATCGGGGTAAACAAACGCCAGCCTTCCTAAAAATCTCTTCTTCATGTCACTGAAGTCTCTTCAAGGGTACACAGACTACCCATACTTTGGAGACATGACTGGGTCTGAGTTTTTTAAACATCAGGTTGACACAGGATAGTCAACAAACATGGGTAGGGGGAGGAGGAGAATACCGCAGCAACAGGACTCCCACCAAGTATTGCACCAGCTCAGTCAAATGCTTGTTCTTATCCTCACCCAGAAAAAGAGGAAAGGAAAAATGCACTTGGTCCAGCTGTACCAGTACTGGCGGACAGGTACAAGGAGGACTTCTTAGAAATAAATGGAGGCACAGGCTCACAGTGAGATAAGAGTGGTTTAATCTCAGTTATTTCCCAGAGCTCACCTAGAGGCAAATAATAGAACCTCAGCAGAACTAAGTGAACTGTGAATGTTTCACGACTATTATTCCAATTTAAGGCCAAGGAACAAAAAAGCAGACACAAAGATCTGCCTGGTTCGAAGATGTAAGGAATCTAGAAACCAGATCAGCTTTTAGGATTCCCAAACGCCATCCCTCCTGCATGTCTGTCTCAATCACAATGCCTGGTGGCCCTTCTCATTTATGCGGCTCAGTGAGACAATGGTTCACAGAGCACACACATGCACAATCTCTATAAAACACCTTGTTCTGGCCAACTGCTTTGGTTTGCTTCTATGAACCCTGTGCCAGGTCACGATGTATTCTGTCTGCTAAATGTACGCTCACAATCCCAGCTTCTGCACCATAAGCACCCTGTTCCAGCCTGACAACTCTCTATGGGCTGCAAAAGAGAGTACATTTGTACTTGCCCAGTACAGTTCGTCAGGTTTCTCTTTTAATTTATCTTATGGTCTCGAGCTAATTCTTTTCAAAGGGCTGTTTTTGCGTTTGCTGTTCTTCCCTTCCTTCTTCCCTCCCCTCAAGAGAATTCAAAGGGCTTAACTGATTTCAAAAGGTGTTGATGCTATTAATGTTGCTATTATTTCTAGTGTGGCTCTGACAGTAGCACTGAGGATTGTTGCAGAAATAAATATGAACCAAGCGACATTGTTTTAAAGACATCGAAATTACCAAAGTGGCTTAGAAGCTCCACACCCAGTCCTGCCTTTCAGAAGTGTTTACAGAATACTTACTACGTGCTTCTACAGTAAAAGTAAAGCACAAGGCATGCCAGAGACAAATGCCACATTTCAGTAGTCAAAAGTGTTACACAAAGTAAAGATATTTCATGACATGAGCCAGCAGAAACAACAGTCTGCCTTCATAGGCTATAAATCCACTGGAAGGCAAGTAGCACACGAGATGCACGCAGCAAGTTACTGAGATGGAGTATTAAAAGTGTTTTGATTTTAAGCCACTTTTATTTCAGCCAAATACAAAGCAAGTCTGAAAGAAAATAAGAGGCTAAGCCAGTAAATGGACTGAAGAATACTCCTGAAGTCTATAGGGACTCCTTAGATTTCAGTTTTGTATCTTTTACAGGTACAAAGGGTAGAAATATTTTATCTCATCTTTTTCAGAAGTAAAATTCAGGTAGATACAGAGCAGTCTCCGCTTCCTTAGCCAAATCAAAGGCATACCCAGAAAAAGCTTTTTGGCTTTTTGTACTTTCCCTTTCAACAAAGCTGAAACATTAGAGCTTTCAGTTGGATCCCATCTTTCCTGACAATTTGTGCTATGCTGAGGACAAAGCAGAAGAGCCCCTTGAGCAAATGAATTTTTGCATGCATACTTTAGAGCCTGTAAATTTTGCTATTAGCCAATCCTTCTTATACCATAAATGCAGACAGAACTTTAGAACTCTTATTACCATCAGGCAAGGCTACAGTATGATAAACATCATAGATACAGCTGTAAAGGACCTTTATAACACTGGGAAGCCAGAAAATTAATTTATTCTACCTGCAATAAGTAGCACAACACTCCTGTCTCCAGACAAGCAGTTCTGGAAGCAGGAGGTCAAATACAGTTCCCAAACACTTGTAATCTGAGCAACTAGTAGATCATATGCCAAATAAATTTCTCCTATGGTTTATAAGGACTCTTGGCTACAAGGACTCCTTGGTAGGTGACAAGGGTTGCACAGCAGCCTGTGTGTATGTT
Source organism: Phalacrocorax aristotelis (assembly GCF_949628215.1). NCBI lineage: Eukaryota > Metazoa > Chordata > Aves > Suliformes > Phalacrocoracidae > Phalacrocorax > Phalacrocorax aristotelis. The sequence goes on from NC_134280.1 coordinate 57,987,969, forward strand.
AGGGCACTAGTGATGTCTGTTTTCATGAAATATCTAACAACTTAATATTTTGAGACCACTGTGCTTCTAACTATCCGCTTAATTAAAAATTTATTGGCAGGAGGTGAGGTATAAGAGAACAGATGCATAGAAAAGGCCGTATCTATAACAGAGGAAAATTCACAGGGATTGCTTCTCTAGGAAAAAAAGAATGACAGCGTGGCTGCCACTCATGTGGCACTTAGCTATAGCTAAGTGACTTTCTGAACTTCTCAGCTTTATGTCTTTAAAAGGTGTGATACACACCTTGGCATCTTTCTGACGACTGGAGTTTAACGCATTGATTTCAACAGAGTCTTTCTGTCAGCCCCATCAGAATGGTGAGAGCTTATCAGTTGCAAACGAGAGGAACTCTTCAGAAGAAGAGTCACTATCTGCTATTCCAAGTGACATAATGAAAGCAATATCAGATGAAGGTAAACCCAAGTAGGTCTCTTCTAAAATTTCCTTTGAATGTCTCTTCTTTCTGGGTAACTGCACTCTACGCTGTCCTATGCTAAACAAAAACACCAAAAAAGAAACCCCAAACCAACCCCCAACTATACAAACAGAACTACCTATTATCTGACTGTCATTTAAGAAGAAAGTCTTGTACCATGCTGCATTTGCAGCCACTTCAAGGTCCCTTTATTCTTCCAGGGCAGTTAAACAGACATTAATGTACATATGAAGTGAGAGCCCTTCATTAATAAGGGAGCATGATCCATGGCAGTGCAAGTCTAAGACCCACGATTTGTTTTGGGCACATTTACCACTAGAGCCAGACTAAGGTCCCAGTTCAGCAAGACACTGGGAATGTACAAAAACTCCATTCTATCTCTGTTCAGTAAAGCACTTACACTAGCTCTTTCCATCCCTTCAGAGTGCCTAAACTACACGTTTCCTACTCAGGTGCTGAAAATGCTAACTTCCCCACATTATCACCTAAGATGTGGTTCAGGTTCACTGGGAAACCAAAATAGTTCCAATGAACAGCTAAAAAGCAATTTTTCTCCTCATTAGCTTCCTTCCCCCTCCCCTCTCCTTATGTTTCTTTGTTTCTTTCTCCTTCATGCTATAGCAAACTTTGGCAGCACTGCAGAATGCTGATGAGACACACATTTACTGGGTGAAATCCCAACAGCTATTTTTGGCCAATACCTGGCATGAACTGCCTCCTCTTTGATGACTAAGGGATTTTGCTTATCAGGTTGTCTTGAAAAGTTTAATGCTTCATTATGACTCAGCAAAAGGCATACAAGTTTTACAAAACTAATGCTACACTAATGATAAACCCCAGCAACCCGCTAAGTGTTCCTAGCGGTGGGCACCGAGGTGGCTTTTTCTTTAAGAATACAAAATCATAACAAATGCATTTTTATTTCATCTCTAAAAACAAGATCAACACTGTATGTGCAAAGTCTTTGTTCATTTACTTTGTCACTTTGAAAAGCATCGGACAAGTGTAGGGTTATCACAAAAGGCAATTATACAGTCTTCGCAGTATAGTATTTCCAACATCTGTCAATCCTGACTTGTCATAGTCCTCAGACTGTGCTGAGGAAAGCCTGTCACTCATGGTCTCCTGTCCACTGTGAGAAAATATCCATCTGCACCCAAACTGAAGGCCTTAAATACATTTCATAGAATCATGGAATCATGTACGTTGGGAAAAAAACCCGTAAGATCAAATCCAACTGCAAATGTATGCTGATCTCTAATTGCAAAGGACTAATTCCATGACGTTTGAGGCCTCCCTATATCTGAAAATTTATCAAACCGCTATTCCAAACCCACTCCTGCTACTTCTAAAGATCAAGACTCAAAACAAATTTTTTTTATTCCATCACATACCTCAATAGATGATTCAGGAAGTATTTGAGTTAAGTTTAGCAGTGACTGCATTTTTATGTTGCCCAATCTCCAATTCTTATTTGAAAGAGGAAAATTTGGAGCCACTGGCAAATAAGGTTTGCTGAAGGTATCATTTACCACAGGAAGTTGAAGGTTGGAGTGTGGGAAAACTGGTGGCTCCTAACCTTTTCTGATCGCTAACTTACCCATTCTAAATATGACCTCAGAAAGAAAAAGAACTGGGGAACAATTTGAAGGTGATTTCCAGAGACAGAGAAAGACGTCAGACCCCATTCACTCATCTGAAAAGAGGCTTCTAACCCTTTCCTCGTGGCCTTAAAAGCTTCTTGATATTCCATTTGCTGCTTTGACATCTGAACTGAGTCCCAGGCTACTCCTGCCACAGGAAGAGGTCTCACTGCTGTGAGCTTGCATCGGGTCTGTTTCTCTGTTTTGCTTTGTTAACCTGAAGAAACACAGTGGTTTAACAGAGGGAACTGTCAGCAGGGGAATATGCTTCATCTTCCAGTCACCTCATTTTATGAAGTTTAGTCAGCAGCTGTATCAGAGCCATTTTAATTAAATAAGTCACTAAAGGATCTTCTTTTTACCTTGAAAAAGATGCAGTCAGGATTTTACTTGTGCTGAAAGGTTTGAATTTCATTAGTGCTTTAAAGTGGTTTTTTTTCCCCATCCAAATACAACTAGCACCTTTTGTTCAACACATCAATACAGCTATTTGCATAGAGTATTGATTAGAAGTCATTATAATCACAAAATGTTAATTACACCAATTAATTCCCAATCTGTTTGTACCTTAAGCTTGTTTACTTTCAGCACAGAAGGTTAAAGAGTGAATCAGTTTTAGCTTTCTCCCTGGGGACAATTTTTTATACGTTGAGGATTCTCCTCCTGTAGATAGCAATTTTTCTGTATGACCAGGCTTCTTCCCAACTTTGTCTCATAACTCCCCATACTATTTTGAAGCATTACACAGGGATACCAAACCCTCGCCATCACCAAGCAGGTTCCTTACAATCATCATAATTAATCTGTGGTTTTGTAAATAATGGAGAACAAGAAAATGTTCTAATATGCCCCAACTTCCAGATGGAGGAAGTGTTTCTGTGGGACTGGTACAAACTGCGAGTGAGGAACCAGATCCTGAAGTATTACTGATGTGATTCCATTCCCCACTTTCCCTTCTACAGAAAATTTCATTTAAACAATTCGTGGAGACACCTTGATACCTGCAACATCATAGCTTCTGATTCCAGGGATGGCTGTATCACGTTCACTCTAAATATGTCAACCCAATCCCATCATGCCATTTTTTAAGAGTGTTAGCAGCCCTTTTCCCCTTATTTCCCAAGAAAAACAAAATGACTGTCATGTCCCTATTTTCACCTGCGCCTCCTCATGTTCCTCTGACTGTCTGAGCAATTTGGTATCCCTCTTGACCATTTAAAAACTCTAAAAACAAAGAAAAAAACACCCCACCACCCCCCTCCCCCTTCACTACTCACCGGCACATACACTTCATTAAAGCTGACTTTATCTTGAGATCTTTTAAGAGAAAGACAATATAAGCTGTCTGTATATAACCTAGCCATTGCTTGCAGTTGACTATACTGAGCAGGAAAAGCGGGAAAAGCAAATTTTGCGTTTCTTTGCGCTAATAATGTCAGATTCACAAAGTACATGGAAGAAGGAAATTATGTATAAAAAACCTATTCAATCCCTAGGAAAAAAAAATTACTTTGCACTATACAGACCTATCCAGGAGCAGCCTGCAAAGAATGTGCATTCACTGGAGGCATATTTTAAGTTACAATAGTACTTTTTTGACACGACAGTTGGTGCCATGTAGGCACAGACGATGGGTCCACTTTCCCATCCCTTTTCTTAAGGTGCCAGTAAAGAATGATTATCTTGTACAAAATATCTTAGATCAAATACTTGGTGTGCAATATTTCAGGAAGTATTATAAAGCTCTGTTTAAAGTGGTGTTATTACTTCAAATTAAAACAATAACCTGATTCCTGAATCATTCAGTCCTGATTGCTTCAGTGCTTATTTTGGAATGGCGTTTTGTCCAGGTGCTTAAAGACTTTGCCACTACCTGAACAGGAAGATCACTTCAATGTAATATGACAGCCACCTATAAGCCCCGTCACCAAATGCACCCATAGATCAGCTCATGGAAGATAACTTTAGTGTATCAGAATTGCAGAATTCAGAACACAAAAATTCACAGTTTCACTGAGCATACTATTTCTCCACCAAAAACTAAGACAGTATTTGTCAGTTCCATGCAGCATATCCACTGTTTTAGCAAGACTCATTACTGATCCCTCAAGCCTTTTTCACATTTACCTCAGATGTTAGATGTCTGAATAGGCAAATGTCCTCTATTGGCCAGTATAAGAAGCTGCAAAGTTCAGAGAAAACCACTGAAATGAAAAGCAGACACTGAGGATATTCGTAGATAACTCACCTAAACTCAGACTGAGCTCCAATGATTTCCTACATGCCAATGTGAGAGATGGTTCTGGAGCTTTGTATACCCTTCTGAAATTATCAGAGCATTGTAATAGTTTGGACTTTGTGCTTGAATAACTCAAAGAAGTCATAGATCAAATATCTGACAAAATTATGTAATAACAGAACACATGTAAAAGTTTATGCAACAAAAAGATTTAGCATGAAATAGCTAAGGCATCAGTAAGACACCCTTTAGTTAATATGGTTGATACAACAGGAAAAAACCAGTTTCTATAAGTTTCAAGTTCAGAGTTTTTTGGTTTTGTTTTGCTTAAGAACAGATTAACAACATCTTTTGTATAAAATCACCGGGTCCTGTGCTAAACTTTGGAAACCCAGCCCTCCTAAGCTAACCAACATTTCCAAGTAAAATTAGCTACTGTAAGCTAATCATAGTAAAGGACAGTAAAAAACAGGGCATGCAAACTGCTTAATACCAGAACTCAGAACTTACTTAGTAGACCACTGTATTTTAACAGATAGAAAGGTAAAGGTGTAATTCTTTTTTTATTTTTTAGGGTAAAATCTCTTTGGCATTCACTGTATTATAATGACAGATATAAGGCAATAATCTTTAATATTAAAAGGCATTTTTTAAAAAAAACCCACACCCACCTTTCTCTCCATCCCTTTCAAAGGGATTTTGTGGCTCACAGAAACCATCTGACTGAAAGTAATTGAGTGGATAATCCTTTGCGCTTGCATCCATGCCCTTCCAACACCATTTCTTTAAAGATAAAAGTCTGGGGATCTGGCTGTAGGCCCAGTTAAAAGGGGAAAAGCAAGTGAATAGTGCTGACAACCCCACAGCCTAAGCCTGAGGCTGCATTAACTACTGTATACCTCCTTCTGTATTTCCGTGAAGAGCAATGGCAACAGCTGATGAGAACCTCAGAGCCACAACTCCAATGGCATTGGAGGACAGTGAGAACTCAGGCTTCAAAGACACATCTCTGGCCTTCTACACATCCCCAGGGGCTGGAAGATTTGAGCAGGAATCAGACCTATTCACTGAAGGGTTTTGTCTTGTTACACTCCCTTGTTTCTCTGGGAAGAGGTTGTCTGCATGAGGAGCACCCAAAATACAAGACTATTAATACCTTCTCAGCACTGGAAATCATGACCATCCATCAGAGGATTATTAAAGACTGGTTTATGAATGAGTCAGACTGCAGTCCTAGTATCATTTATGAGTTACAGCAGACATGGATATTTCATGCAGGTCAGAAAAAAAGAGCGTACGATTTTCTGTCATGATCATTTATGAGGTCCTGACCTTAATGTAACCTCTCTTTACAGTGCCTATGACTTGTTTTCTTTGGTAATTCCCATGAATTAGCTAGTCTGCTTAGCTGTCTAAACTAATTTTTATCACATGTAAAAGCCTTTTCATGAAGTAATAGAACAGCATTGCTTCTTACCTTTAAAAAAATCGCTGCTTTTTTCCTGTGTATTGATATAATTTCATAGCGAGGACAATTTTACATAAACTATTTTCCACTCCACTGAACGTTATGTCGCTTTACATGAATATATTTCTTGGTTGATGCCAAGGCAAAATATTACTGTAAATGCTGTATTTTCATAAATGCTATTCTTTGACCTTTTAATAGATTCATTCCATGCATACTATCAATACCAAGTCTTACTGATGGACCTGTATTAAGCTGCCAGCATCATTTCCTCTGTTGTCCCCAGAGCCTTCACCTATGAGTCAAAGGGGAAAAAAAAGATCACTAGCTCTTCTGTATTTCAAGGCAATGAAGTGACCAAGATGGAGGGACAAGGTCCAATGATTTGAAAGACTCCAGTCAGTAACACAGAAACAGAAAAGGGAATTTGAGATTTAAAAGTAGTAAGTGGGAAACAGGGTGTGTGCCTGCTGGGTTTTTTTGTTTGGTTTTGTTTTTATTTGTTTTGGGGTTTTGTGTGTGTGGTTTTTTGTTTGTTTGTTTTTTAAAAAAGAAGCCGTTAAATAACAACACAGAATGGCCAAATTCAGGTCTAGCTGTAGATATGGGTAGGTTTGTGATAAATTAATGCCAGGTCCATCAGAAGTATAACAGCTGTAAGTTTCTGACAGCATATAGCATACGAGAAATCCCTATGCTAGTAATGCTAATAATGCAGGAGATGAAAGACAGCATGACTTTACCAAATTTAGACTCCTTTTATGTACCATTTGGCTCACATTGGGACACACATTTTGTTCTTTTCTACATTAGTTTAAATCTAAATTTTGAGTAATTGACTCCAGGGCTGTACTCTTCTAAAGGAGACTAAGGACCAGTACTGCCTAGACTTGTTTCTGGAAAAGGCCCAAGAATACTAGCAATAGCTATATATTTTATTCTAGCTTTTCAGCATGTTGGGAGCAATTAAATGAAGTGCATTAAATCCAGATACAATGGCTTTGATTCTTCATTTACATATATCTAAACCCATTTTTTCCTTGGCTTTTTAGAATTTCTGATTACTGATATATTCTTATTTGACTTTGTCCATTCCATAACTGACTAATTATATACCTTATGAGTATACTCTGTACGCCTAATCAGTCCCCTCAGCCTTTTAAGGGTTTCTGAAACATCATACAAAGTTATCCCTATTTTTATAAAGACATCCATTATTACAGAGACTGAACTTCCAAGATGCAAGTTTTATCAGTTTCTGGGAATAACAACCTGTATTTTCAAGCTATATAATATGTTCTGAGCCACTGCCAAATATGAAATAGTAAATAACATATATTGCTGTTAATCACCTAGCTTGTATAATTATATAATAAAATAAACCAAACTGAGGATAAGTTTAGAGTCAGTTCTGTCCAACTTCCTATTTACCCACAAAAATGGTCACATTTTAAAAGCACTACCAAAGTGGTGCTTCTAATTCAACTTCATAGTAGGAACAAAGATCTTGGGAAAAGATATCAGCCAATTCCTGTTCCATTTTCCTAGACATATATATCTGCTAATTTAATTCAGGACAAGAAGAGAGTAAGGTATGTCTGCTTGCAGGAGAGTGCTGCAACAGGACTTCATATCCACAGAGACTACAAAGACAATAGACTCTTGCATTCTTATTGGAGCTACTATTAAAGCCAAATCTCACAGAAGTCATGGGCTAAATATCAAGGAGTTCAGATCTCCAGCTGCTCTTAGTCTGTGTTGCTCAATGGTTTATACAGGCCAACTGAAAACATGGCCCTTTCTGGGGTCAGAAGCCTATCATATATAGGCAGAGAGGAAAAGAGATAAAGTTGCCACAAAGCAGTCCAGATGCATTCAGTCAGACCTATCCCTGAACTTGCAGTCTTCTATAGTTTATTTTTGCAGTTCATCCCTGCAGAAAACACATGGCCTTTCAGGAAAGTCTTTAGCCTCCATCTTTAAAGACTTTCAAGACACGGGGTACAGGGGACAAGTTACAGTAACACCACCAGTCAGTCAGGGCATGAGACATTTCATAAGAAATATGAAATATTTCAATAAGTAACTTAATAAAGCCTCCCATGCACATGAAGTTTGGGACACAGTTGTTTATCATCCTTATTTTGCTTTTTAAAGCTGGGGCTCCACATCACAAAAAACAGGGAAGGAAACACATTCACAGGAAGCATCCACTTCAGCTTGGAAGACCAACCAGGAAATCCTTAGGAGTGGATGCAGCTTGCAGGACTGCCTATAGAGGCTTAAGTCAATTTGCATAATATTACCTATAATATTGTCTTATTTTATTTCTTAAGCAACATTTGATTCCTTCATTTATGAAACAGATGGTAGCTCAGAGGTGTTTGCTGATGGGATGTTCAGTTTCAAAGTTCCCTCATGGTGTTGTGAGGCACCAATACGGCTGCCGAATTGGCCTGAATTGGAGGAGAAGGGGAGTCACTAGCAGTAACCATGCATGCTAATTAGGTAGTTACTGGCATGGAGGCAATGTAACATCACCTTGACTTAGTGCACTGAAAATTTCAGCTTTTGCAGTTTAAGGTTTCCATCATCTCACTTCACGTTATATAGTACTGAAATCTTTACTTTTAATACTGGAGCTGCAGAGAATCTGAACAACCTGCCGCCCAGTGAGCATATTTTTCTGTCACTATTAAACCTATTAATCTGGGAACAGTGTGTAGATGTGCAGGCTGTAAGCTTCTTGCTGTGCGGGACAAATTATGACTAGGGCTTCAGAGTCATTATCAATAGTCAGCTGAGTATGGATCCTAAACATTTGCTGCCAAAGAGCTAATTGGAAGATACTCCATCATCACTGATGTACAGCTGTACCTGCACCTGAACAAGAGAAGGTTAGGATGTAAACTGTGATCACAATCTGTAAGTACATATATAAGAAACAAATTTTGGCAACAAATGTCTTCAAAGACAAAAAGTCCTAATGTCAGGAAGCTAAAATTAAACATAAGTAGAAAAATACTAGAAATAAATCCTATTTAAGAGCTACTTTTTATTTCAGTAATATTGCTAATAACCAGATATTGCACCTAACCAGCATCTTTGGGGATTTCTTCCTCACTAGCCATTTTTAAACATCTGTTCTAATAGTTTTCATGTACAGCAGGGTTCTAGATTAGTTCTAACCTGTGCCTCAAAAACAAACATCTTTGAATCTTTCTATTGTCCTATTTATGTAACACCTGATGGCATCCATTTGCCTTAGTTTTACTTCAGCCATGTAGTGGGGCTGATGTTTTCAAGGATTTTTTTTTTTCCTAGAAACTACCTTAAATCCTTCCCTAGACAGGACTGCTGCAAAACTGCTCATACTAATGCATATTCCTAGCTTTGGTTTATTGCTCCTCAACATATACCCCCCGTACACACATTTGCTTTAAATTCTATTTTGTATTGAGTATTCTCTTCACTAAGATGACGAAGTTCAGAGTTTTCCTCTTTCTGCCTCACATCACTATTTTGTAGTTCTTCAACACCGGTACCTTCAGCAAAACTGTGATGCTTTGTCCAAATAATTGTTAGCGCACACTTTAACTTGCTACTATACTATTATATGGTACATATATTGAAGAAGGGAAGGGGATAAAACCAGTCTCACTACAGATAAGCCTGGGGGCGGCACACCAACGTTTGAGAGACAGTGTGCTAGTGAGGTCCTTCAGTCTGTGCATCCGTGGAGGTAAAGGCAGGAAAGACACAAGGCTTATGGATGTGTTAGAAACAGTGGAAGTGCCTGAGAATGGTCATGTAGGAATTAGGGCTTCTCTGCCCAAAAAGTTGGTAGGATCAGTAACCCAACTAAGTGCATCTACACCAATGCATGCAGCATGGGCAACAAACAGGAGGAGCTGGAAGCCATTGTACAGCAGAAAAACTATGAAATAGTTGCCATCACAGAATCATGTTCGTTAACTAGCACAACTGGAGTGCTGCAATGGATGGCTATAAACACTTCAGAAGGGATATGCAAGGAAAGAGAGGCAGTGGGGTAGCTCTGTATGTTAGGGAGTGTTTTGATTGTCTAGAGCTTAATGATAGTGATGATAGGGTTGGGTGTTTATGGGTAAGAAGCAGGGGGAAGGCCAACAAGGCAGATATCATGGTGGGAGTCTATTATAGACCACCCAACCAGGATGAAGAGGCGGACAAAATATTCTATAAGCAGCTGGGAGAAGTCTCTCTATTGCTAGCCCTTCTTCTCATGGGCAACTTCAACTTACCAGACATCTACTAGAAATACAATATGGCAAAGGAAACAGTCTAGGAGCTTTCAGGAGTGTGTGGAAGATAACTTCCTGACACAGCTGGTGAGCGAGCCAACTAGGCACCTCACTGGACCTTTTGTTTGTGAACAGAGAAGGACTTGTGGTTGATGTGATAGGTGGAGGCTATCTTGGGCATACCAATCACAAAATGACAGAGTTTTCAATTCTTGGAGAAGTAAGGAGGGGGGTCAGCAGAACTGCCACCTTGGACTTCCAGAGGGCAGACTTTGGCCTGTTTAGGGGCCTGTTTTGACAGAGTCCCTTGGGAGGTAGTTCTGAAGGGCAAAGGAGTCCAGGAAGACTGGACATTTTTCAAGAAGGAAATCTTAAAGGTGCAGGAGCAGGCTGTCCCCATGTGCTGAAAGACAAGCTGGTTAGGGAAGACCACCAGCCTGGCTGAACAAAGACCTTTGGCTGGAATTCAGGAGAGAAAATTTAAAAAAAATAAAAACTTAAAAAAAAAAAGGAGATTTTATGAACTTCAGAAGAAGGGAAAGGCAACTCAGGAGGACAAGGATGCCCTGAGGTTATGCAGAGAGAAAACTGGAAGGGCCAAAGCCCAGCTAGAACTTAATCCATCTACCGCCATAAAAGACAATTTAAAAATGTTTCTATAAGTACATTAGCAACAAAAGGAGAGCTAAGGAGACTCTCCACCCTTTATGGGATATGGGGGGAAACATAGTGACAAAGGATGAGGAAAAGGCTGAGGTACTTAAGACTTTCTTTGCCTCAGTCTTACTATTAAAGACCAGTTGTTCTCTGGGTACCCAGCCCCCTGAGCTAGAAGAGACGGATGGGAAGCAGAATGAAGCCCCACAATCCAAGAGCAAGTGGTCAGTGACCTGCTACACCACGTAGACACACACAAGTCTGTGGGGCTGGATGAGATCCACCCAAGGGTACTGAGACACCTGCAGGAAGTGCTCACCAAGCCACTTGCCATCATTTATCAGCAGTCCTGGCTAACCAGGGAGGCCCCAGTCGACTGGAGGTTAGCAAATGGGATGCCCATCTACAAGAAGGGCCAGAAAGAGGATCTGGGGAACTACAGGCCTGTTAGCCAGGGAAGGTTATGGAGCAGATCATCTTCAGTGCCATCACGTGGCATGTACAGGACAACCAGGTGATCAGGCCCAGATACATGGGTTTATGAAAGACAGGTCCTGCTTGACTGATCTGATCTCCTCCTATGATCTCCTGACTGATCTCCTTCTACGATGGGGTGACCTGCTTAGTAGACGAGGGAAAGCCTGTGGATGTTGTCTACCTACACTTCAGTAAAGCCTTTGACACCATTTCCCACCGCATTCTCCTGGAAAAACTGGCTGCTCATGGCTTGGATGGCTGGGCCCAAAGTGTTAACTGGAGTTAAATCCAGTTGGTGTCTGGTCACAAGTGGTGTTCCCCAGGGCTCAGTATCGGGGCCAGTTCTGTTTGATACCTTTCTCCCTGGTCTGGACCAGGGGGTCAAGTGCACCCTCAGTAAGTCTGAAGATGACACCAAATTGGGCAGGAGTGTTAATCTGCTTGAGGGTAGAAAGGCTCCACAGAGGGATCTGGACAGGCTGGCTGGATGGGCTGTGGACTATTGCATAAGGTTCAACAAGGCTCAGTGCTGGGTCCTGCACTTGGGTTGCAACAACTCCACGCAACACTACAGGCTTGGGGAAGAGCGGCTGAAAAGCTGCCCGGTGGCGTTAGTCGACAGCCAGCTGAAAATAACATAAGGCAGCAGTGTGCCCAGGTGGCCAAGGCAGCCAATAGCATCCTGGCTTGTATCAGGAATAGTTCGGCCAGGAAGAGTAGGGAAGTGACTGTCCCCTTGGACTCAGCACTGGTGAGGCCTCACCTTGAATACTGTATTCAGTTTTGGGCCCCTCGCTACAAGAAAGACACTGAGGTGCTGGAGCGTGTCCAGAGAAGAGCAAAGCTGGTGAAGTGTCGGGAGAGCAAGTCTTATGAGGAGAGGTTGAGGGAACTGGGATGGATTAGTCTGGAGATGAGGAGGCTGAAGGGAGACTTTATTGCTTTCTACAACTATCTGAAAGGAGGTTGTAGCAAGGAGGATGTTGGTGTCTTCTCCCAAGTAAGAAGTGGCAAGAAGAGAGGAAATGGCCTCAAGTTGCACCAGGGGAGGTTTAGATTGGATATTAGGAAAAATATCTTCACTGAAAGGGTTGTCAAGCACTAGAACAGGCTGCCCAGGGAAGTGGTGTAGTCACCATCCCTGGAGGTATTTAAAAGATCTGTTGATGTGGTGCTTAGGGACATGGTTTAGTGGTGGACTTGGCAGTGCTAGGTTAAAGGTTGGAGTCTTATGATCTTAAAGGTCTTTTCCAACCTAAACAATTCTATGTTTCTATAGATCACAAATGAAAAATTATTTCAGGATAAGAGACAGGTTTTCAAACATTGGCTTTCATTTTTTGCACATGCAATTTTTTGCTTGCACAATCTATCACACACAAATAGCTAAACATCTACATGTACCTCACTATAATTCAGAGGCACATTAGAGCCTAGACTGAAATTGTGGTCCTAAGGTCTAACCTGAGCCTCAAAAGCCCCAGGATATTTAGAATTAATACACCTAGTTTGGCATATTATGACTAAGTAATACGAGAAAAACAACATGCAATATTCTCAAAGTTCATCATAACCAAGCTCATGAAAGGATGCATTACTGATGTATTGTCAGCCTTCATTGCAGAGCATTCTTTGTCAAGATTTCCTCATTTTCCCCTATTTGATGCCTTTGAGCTTAAAAGGCCTTATAAGCTCAGAGTCCTCAGTTAATTAAAGAAAAGATCAGGATATAAGTTCGCTCATTCATCCTACCTCCCCATCCCCCCCACCCCTCACCTTTGGTGATGCAAAGAAACATCACTATTGTTGGTTTGTTTGTGTTTTTGTCCAGTCTGCTTCCTGGTAATTGATTCCTCTTAATTTTTGCACTGGGAGAGGCAGGTGGGGAAGACTTATTAAGGAGATCTTTACAATCCAGTCATTATTATTAGGTTCTCTTACCCTCTCCCCTTTTAATTATTAACAAACGCAACATGGTCAAACTACAACAACTTGTAATTGACTAAGCACAAAATACCTCTGACCTTCCTTGGCCATAACAGAGACTGTCATTTGATGCAGCTGTATGTGGGGCAAAAGGGTGCTCCCTAGGGCCCAGATTTGGCACTTGGTGTCTCTACACTGAAAGAATACAACTTAAATATTATGGGCACGTGCAAACAACTATCCTTGCCATATCTGCCCTAAGCAATTTTACCTACAGTATTTATCTGCTTTTTAAGGAAGTCTGCAGTGTAAGTAATCATAAAGCAAGCTGGAAATATGACCTCCCTCAATCTACAGTACATGCAAATGCTTAATCTATTTTTTTCCATCAATTTCCAAATGAATGAGGCTTATTATATTGAGAAATAAAAACAGCTTGGCCTTTGACTTCATTTGAGATTACTCTTCCACATTAATGTCCTCAGCAGTGTTTCTTGCAGGCTTTGGAAGAATTAGATGAAAAGGATTCAGACGACACCCATTTGATCTTTACATGTTTCCACACACACTTAAGGTCAACAAGGCAGAGAAGCATTTAAAGTAAGTACACATTCAAACATCAGCACAACAGGCCTCAAGGAGAACTGAAGGCATTGGTGGTAAAACCTTATGAGCTGTATTGTCAAACAAAAAGAATATACACAAAGATCAGAACCTCACTTCCAGCCTGCACAGCCTACGTAATCCATTGGTAGGCTTGTCTTTTCAGCTAACAAGTTTTTCATATTTAGTGTTCCTGAAAAGAACCATTTAATTAAACATGGAGATTGAGAGAGGCTGTTCACTACAATCTGAATTTCATTTTGTTTTGCATCCATTGTCAATGAACATAAATTGTAGAGCTATTAAAGATAGAACTCAAAGTTTCATACTCCTTAAGCAAAGCAAAAGGGAGTTTAACTACACACATATTGACATTGCAATCAGCCAGGATATATGACTGGAGTGTACAGTCTTATATGTGCTAGTCTTAATCAAGCTAATTTAATCACCATAAGAGAAGACACAGTAGAATGGGCCTAGTGCGAGCCTAGGGTAAGCAGAAAGCCAGGAGGGTATCCAGAAAGCCTGTAGAGCCTATGCTGCTGCCATCCATGCCTTTCATGCATACTGGTTGTCAGAGACATGGTTGCAATTCCTCAGTCCTTAGGGAGGATCTGTGCCCTCTGTAGACTACATAGACAGTTGGGGGAGGCGGGGCAGCAGGAAGGAAGAGGGCTAATTGATATCAGCTGGCAGGGTGAGTTTGCTGATCAGGTTGGGAAGAGAGCATCCAACACTTACCTGCTAACATATGCCTTACATCAGAGCAAACAGGAGGTGATGCAAGAGTCAGGTGCTTGGCTCAGTGTTAGAGCTTCTCACACTGGGAATTTCCACCTAGCCTGGTGACAGATTTAATGCCTTTGTTCATCAAATTGTGCAAAGTGTGTCATTACATTCAATTTTTATTCCATGCAAAGCGCACCACATTCACTTGAGAAAGACAGGAGAAAAAAGCCCTCATGTTAAGAGACTGATAAATGGAATGGATACATCTTTGACAGTGCCAGCATCTGGAGGCATTAATATTTTAATATTACTTTGTCTAAAGTGTTTTATTTAAAAAAATGTAATTCTTTCTCACCTCTATAAAAAAGCAACATGATGTAGCAAATCATTTTTACAGATTCACTGCTAAGCATGTATTTCAGAATAGTAAATGACATTCAGAAATGAGCCTGGCCCCAGTGGTGGTCAACAGCAGATGGGAGGGTAACAGATTCTACCTACAATGTCACAACATAGAATGGGAAAGTGAATACATGTGAAAAACTAGAAGCTAGCAGTGGTAGCACCCAGAACCTTCCATCATTGCCACATTGTGAAAGAAATATGGGCCACAAAGCTCTTGAAGTGTCAGTTCCAAAGTTAAACTCAAAGTTTGACCAAAAGTTGAGAGAGCCTAGTTTAAATCTTTCCTCTCATGGGAAGTGAACCAAATTCCGGCAAAAGGAAGCCAAAAGAAGTCAGCTTTCCCAAACGAAAGCATCTTGCTTGGCCTAAGCGATTTGGCAGACAAAGCCTCAGGTATAGTCAATTTATGCAGCTCTGACTTTTTACTTATAAGCAGACCCATTCTGTTTCATTGCCCATGTTTTCTTTGTTTAACATCAGTAACACCATTAAAATAACTTACACAAAGCACTAAACTGAAGACAATGGCTACGGGCAATGTCTTCCTAACCTTTCCAGGACATTTTATGCAGCTGTGTGGCAAGTTGTGACCACAGAGAATAAAAATGAAAGTCATTCCGCAAAGCCTTTCCATCAAAATTATTTCTTTAAGGGCATCAGCAGAGCTAGGAACGGCCTCAGATTTCATCGAGAAATACAGTAATTTTCCAGTATTTTTTTTAAAGAACAAAAAATAAGTGAGCACTTTCATTTCTTTCTTGCATAAGTTATTCAGTTTTATTTGCTGCCTAGCTCCAAGCAATACCATTCAATTCTGTATATTCTTGAGTTGCATATGAGCCTGCATACCTATACCCATTTTTGCTACTCAGGCTCTCTTCCCTTCACTGTTTCCTACTCCCCTACTCCCCTCAATAAAACTTCACTTTCTGCTGGGTGGTACAACCCTACCCAGCATCATCACAGGATAGCATGGTTTTCACCAGAGTGACACAGTTGTACTGTGCAATGTCTTATTTGAATCTCAAACAGCACTAGGACAAAAACAAAAACAACAACAATCAAAAAAACCCCACAAAACAAGCAAATCACACAAACAATAAAACCCCCAAACTCTGTTCAATTCAATTTAATCAATTTAGGCCCTTCAAATAGAAAAGCTTAAAAAAATGCTTTTAGCAATCCCTCTGCCTTTCTGGTCTCTAGCTGCTCTGTATTCACCCTAGTTTAGGAAGATGCCCAAGTAAGCCTTCCTTAACTTACTGGCTACAAGCTGGCTGCTTTGCTGTAGTCATGGTTAATCATTTTGTCTCACAGTGCTGTTTGCGCTGCTTCCGGCAACAGGTTTTCAGATCTAGAAAGCACAGCTGCTGCTTACCAGAACTTCCCAGTCTCTCACCCTCACAGTTTCCTTTTTCCTCTGCAAAGGAAGAGCACATTTCAGAAAAAAAAGATACCCTCTAACTGAGAGCTTGGAAAACACCCTACAGAAAACACTTCTGTAGTAGAAAACAAAACAGAAACAGCTGCCACTTCCACCAGCACAAGGTATTAATGAGCAGCTCAACATCAGAACAGAGAGCAGCTTTTGTTTGAAGACCTGGGACATTACATACTGTGAAAGGACCTCAGATCCATGCAATTCGTTGCAATGGAATACTAGTAAGAGCTTATCACACTTTGAAAACTACCATACAGGAATCAAAGCCAGGCTGCCTGTGGCCATTTTAAATACTGGAGCTAGCCACTATCCAGTATCAGTTCAGATACTTAAAGACTGATGGCATATTTGTAATATACCAATGAGTTAAGCACATTGCAGGTAGTAAGGATTGATTCCCTGTTTCCAAAACAAAAGGGGTTTTTACCTACAGATAAGGTGAAGGAAATGTGATAATATTCTCTTTGCACTAGCAACAGGTATTACTACACATGGCAAGGAGAAAAATTGAGATTATAACATACCTTTTGGTCCAAAAATCTTCCCAATGACATCATACCCCAGTGTTTTAGAATCCAACACCGGAGACAAGTGATAGCAGCAGCTAAAAATGCATTGAAAGGGAACTGAGATGCAATTTCTTTTATTAACAGGAGGGGTTAATAACTGATGTCAGGATGACCAGCAAGAAACCTGACAAGCTTTGCAACATGAAGGTGATTGATTTCTAATTTTCACTATTCTGCTCCACTGGCAATGGCACAACACTAAATACATGCTAGTAAGGCACCTTTCCAGAAGGGAAGTGGCGATGAGTTTTAACTCCTTTACGAAAAATATTCTTCCATCTTACCTCAATGTATCCTCTTACTGCATTAAGATATCACCCACCCTTAATAAGAATAACTGTATATTGTCTCAAGAAACTTGCTTTCAAGTTACACCCAAATTTTTGCGTATGTAGAGAGATAACTGCTCCATCACCCCAGCTCCTTTCTCTCCCCCAGAAAAAAAAAATTCCTAAAATATATTTCTGTCCCCAAGAAATGGAGAATATCCTGCAACATCCTCTCACTCTCTGTTCAAAGCATCTCCCAGACAACTTCCAAGTACAATCTCCTTTCTGCACTGGCAGCAATTGGTCTTCTCATGTTAGACAGTTTTTGGAATAAAATTGCTCCACGAAAAAAAAATCAGCAAAGAAGCCTGCAAAGGTGTTCTCCCCTATTTTGTTAAAAACAGCAAGTTTTTTTTTTCACTGCAAATTGCAAAATTCTTCTCTTAGAAATGTAAAGCAGAAAGTACAGAGCCCTGAGTCAAGACCAGTATGTTTTAAATATTGTTCTTCCTAAGGTTTAATAAGACTGAATTTATAACATCATTTTACAAAATACAATACATTTCTTAATTAGGCAAACTGAACACTCCTAGTTTGGAAGCACCCATGAGTGTAGAGAGTTAATCTCAGCCCTATTTGCTTTTATTTAGTGTCTTTTATCTTTACCTTTGCTTTGGCTAGGTAAACTCCAAAGATTTTTTTTTTCTTTCTCATTTTTCCAGTCCCACTAAAGTGAAAGATGACAGGTAATAATATAATGTGTGGTAGAAGGAGAAATGCTGACAGACATTGTGTTACTTTGCTTCAATTAGGCTCTAATTACTTTTTCTCTTCAATTAGAAAATCACATGAACCAATTATGCCAGATAATGTGTGCTTATCCTATTCAAACTGCACAATGGGTAAGGTCTATTCACATTGATTATCTTCAATTTATGCTTTTAGCCTTTTTTTCCCTTCTGTCTGCATGGCCCATTACAGTTTTAAAGTGGAAGCTCTTAAGCAGTTCACAGTATTATTGTATCATTCATAACAATTGTTATGTTTTGATGGAAGAATAATTTTGATGCCTTGAATGCAGAGGGGAAAAAAAATATCTTCAAATTGAATATATTCCAATTTTGCTATTTTGGTTAACAATATTCCCATGGTTTTTTAAATAAATATGATACAATATGGTCTACTGTTAATGGACAGAGCTAAGTGAAACAGTTGGTTCTATGGGAACACAGATTTCAAAACCGCACACGTGGTATTGAACACAAGAACTGCTCACTCATTTTCAGCACAGAGGTATCAGTCCTAAAAGCCCTATCGGGCCTTATTCGTGAATGATCTGCCTAGTGGAAGGCAGTCAGCAAAAGCAAATTGACAAGTGTAAAACCTAAAAGTAGAGAAACCATGAGAATGTTTTCCTGCAAAATATATGTGAGAAAAACACAATGTAAATTCTCACCAGCCATAGAACAGTCCAGTAGATCTGGATGAGCAGAAAACGCTGAGAAACAATGCTGAATACTAGAGGCAACTTAAAGAATTGCACTCTTCTTTTATAAGCATTTCAGGGATTCTGCTGATACATGGTTTTATCTGTCCTTGTGCTCAACTGAGGAGTTAACTCCTTTTAATTCTACAAGGATTAAATACAGAATACACCCTGTGCTCTCCAGCAATCTCCTGAGATGGCCAAACACCAGGTAAGGTGTTATCTGGAATCAGCTGAAACCATCTCAGTCAGCAGGATCTTTCTTGCTTAAAAACACAAACTCCGCTCACACTGGCTTGCTTGAATAGAACTTACACAGAAAGTCTATTTCCTGCAGAATGGAGTAGATACAAAAAGGCAATAAAAAAAGACCAAACAAAAACAGGAGGTTCTCAAAACTCATACTCTCTTTCACCAGGAGAGGAGTGGAGGAAAAAAAACAAAAGACCCACCCCAACAAAAAAAAACACCAAACATGACCTCTGAGTGCTCAATCACCCCAGGAAAGGCTTCCAGACACCACTAAAAGCATGGTGATCCTTCCATACCACAAGACAAACCAATCCTCCTCCTGAAGGAGGAAAATAATCTCAGAGCCTACTATTTTAAATGTGAAATGGATTCTTTTCCATTAGGTACCTCACCTACTCTATCATGTACCATTTCATTGCCCACTCAGTCTTCTAAGGTCTTACTGCAATTCCTTAGTGTCAGCTCTTGTCCATACCACCCTGAACAGTTTTGTGTCATCAGCATACATTCCTTGTCCTCATGTTTGGAGGACACATTGGCTTAAGGTATTTTTTAGTTCACCTCATTCTATTTTGAAATTCACCATAACATACAATGTTTTCTGTTTTCTTCATTTGGACTCAATTTCAATAGGACAATTTTTCATTACTAGCAACCTTTGTTGCCCTCATGTTTAGCTACCCTAAAAGCACTTTTTAATTCTTTCTCTAGCCTTTCCACACAGACAGTATGCATCGGTCCTGTGCTTCCAATAATACATTGTTATTGAGTGGCACCCAGGCTACACACGAGGAGTTAATTGTTTTAGATGTCCCTTTTATCTTCTTTTAGAATAGAATGTTTCAGTTGAAAGGGACCTACCACGATCATCTAGACCAACTGCCTGACCAATTCAGGGCTGACCAAAAGTTAAAGCAGGTTATTAAGGCCATTGTCCAAATGCCTCTAAAACACTGACAGGTTTGGGGCATCAACCACCTCCCTAGGAAGCCTGTTCCAGTGTTTGACCACCCTCTCGGTAAAGAAATGCTTCCTAACATCCAGTCTAAACGTCCCCTGGCACAGCTTTGAACCATTTCCATGCATCCTATCACTGGATACAGGGAGAAGAGCTCAGCACCTCCCTCTCCACGTCCCTCCTCAGGAAGCTGTAGAGAGCAATGAGGTCGCTCCTCAGCCTCCTTTTCTCCAAAATAGACGAACCCAAAGCCCTCAGTCGCTCCTCACAGGACACACCTTCCAGCCCTTTCACCAAGTTTCGTTGCCCTCCTTTGGATGCATTCAAGTCCCTTAACATCCTTCTTAAATTGTGGGGTCCAGAACGGCATGCAGTTCTATTCCATTAATAGAAGAGTCATCATTCAATGAGCGGAATTAGTAGGGTACGGTTTCTAAGGTAGGTGGGCAAATCCAGAAGTATATTTTGATATTCCCAGTGAGAGCCCAGGAGAGTAGCTTAGACTAGGCACTTAACTTCTTGATGGGCATATTACATGAGATTAATTCCATTCTAAAAGTTTTCAGATAAGTTAAAAATAAACTGGGAATTAGAGACTCAAAGACTTTGTTAAATAAACTAACTTGGGATGACACAGCCACTGAGATTTTGTTTTTTCCTGACTAACTTTCGGTCAAGTACATAAGCAATTAAGGCTCTGGTCTGTGATTGAGGCAAAGATGAACACACATAAGGTACAAAATTGCACATTTTTTTTGCATGTGGCATACATACATTCCCTAAATAGGGAAGGCTGCCCAACAATAGTAAAATACTGCATAGTGAAGTAGAAACAGGGCAGAAGCTAAAGAGTTAAACAAAAGCAAATTATTTTCTATAATGTTATGAACATGAAATGTGTATTTGTCAAAATGTAATTACAAAGAACTCTTTATATTACATGATATAATGAATGCCATAATGGAAGTTCAAACATCACAGGGAAAATAGTTACCTATGACAGGCAGAATCATTTTTCATTGAATTATAACTAAGAGAGGTAAACAACTGAAGTATTTGTTGAGACCCCACTATCCTAAGAAGTTACTACAGAAATCTACGGAGTTTAGGTAAGAAAAGCCTGTAACAAAAGAAACTCTGGTTTGGCTAACAAGATTCTCTGTGATCAAAACACTTTGGAAAACTCAGCTGTGGAATTTCACCTTCTTCCATCCCACGTGTTTCTGAAATCCAGATCTAAGTCCCAATAAAGTCAAGCTATCTCAATCACCTGCTTTCTCTGACAGCAGAAGGAAAAGCAGCTAAGTGAGACAGAGTTTTCTCACAAAATTTTTACAGTGGCAAAATTTTTTTTAAAAATTAAAATATCAGTTGCCAAGAGATTTCCAGTCCATCTGCTAGATCAAAGACTGAAACAAGTTTAAATGAGGATCTAAACTTTTTGAAGCTGATGTAAGCAGTATTCCTCCAGAATCTTCCTGCCACCACTCAAAATTCAGTAAAGTCTACAAAGCTTTTCTGAAGTTCAGGAACACTTGTCTAGCATTTTTGAGTTATAAAAGTGGCAAAGAAATAGAAGTTAAAATTTTAAGATGCTTTTTGCACTTAAAAAACAATGAACAGATTTGTTTTTGAAGACTAGACTTTCATTTCTCAATGGCTCACACCTCTTCTTCATTTGAAGGACATTAAACATGGCAGCTCTTGCCAACTTGATTGGAGTGACTACAAAACCTTTAGAACTGTTTGCACAGACTCAGGCTGAATCAATACAATTGCCCCATCTCTTGTTAATAAAAAGAGTCAACTTCAGTGAAAGAAGAGTCATCTGAACAAGCCAATTTGTTTTGTCTGAGCTTGGACTCTGACTGGGAGAAAGGTAATATCATTATTTTGTTTTAAATATGAAGGATGCTAGACCACATGGAACTAGAAAACTTATTTCTCTCATCTAATACAAATAAACCACTAAAGGTAACATCTTGGTGTTTCTGTCATTATACTGGCTTCTATCCAGAAGCAGAAAATGCAGTGCCAACAATTCTGCGAGTAGGTTACTTTATTGCTAAGGAAAAAGAAATCCTTCTCTCTAATCCAAAGGGCTGCATTAGTGGAGAGGTCATACAAAGAGGGCTTCTATTGAGTTCAGACATGCTCTTACCTTAATAGAACTGAAACTTCTCTTCAACAGTATTATATGCTCTCCACCTAGTAAGAATAAGGAGGAATAAAATTAGACCTTGCTTATGCTTGCAATTATTTTGGGGCAGGTATGCTACAGCAATAAAAACAAGGCCAGAGACATGAGGTAGCAATTCAGCAAGGAAGACATTTCCATGCACACAAGAAAGGAAGGAAAACTCAGGTTTTAAAATATATGTGCAAATTCATTGTCTCTTGGGTATTCATAACAGTTTAGAAGTGAAATGCAGTTTATGCGTATTAAGTATTCTCATGGTTGGTTCAAACTGTTGTAAATTGCACTGCATTTACCCCTTATAAATACTACTTAAAAACAATTATGACCTGTAAATAAATGCTTTTATTTGAAATGTTACTTATTATGGCAGGCACTATACCGTTATCATTCTCCCTAAAGTTTCAGAAATAGATTACAAGAAAGGCAGAACTGAAATATTTTGCCCATGAAAAGAATTCAAACACGTAAGTCTCTTCCCATATATCACCTGATCTTGATTATGGTACAAGAAGAACTTTTGCATACAAATGGAAACAAACACAGACACAGAAGTCAACAGGGATCAAACAGCACAGCAAGGAAGCAGACACCCAGAAGCAGCAGCAGAAGAAAAGATCTGAAAGTTTTATAGCATGCATGTTTCCTAGTTCTAGATATGAAAAATAATTTTAATGACTTGGGGTTTAAAATTACGACTTAACTGAAAACTTAGTTATGCTAAAAAAAATCAGCTTTGAAATGCATTACTAATTGTAATTAGTAACTAATTGAAATTAGTTTTAACACTAAAGGCAAAGAGGTTGATGCAACTCAGTGGAAGAAAAATAGGATTTTTCTAGGTAGACAAACTCTGCAGTGATCATTCAAGCTAATAAAGTAGCAGATGGGGTTTGGGGGACTTATGTTTAACAATTATAATTATGGAACTGTATCAGCGATGAATACTCTGTGTTGTGAATACAATAGTATTGTATTTTTAAACTACTGTATAATTCCTGGGCATACTTTGATGTTTTTTCTAGCTACTCACCTATTTTATAGATCAGCAGGAGGCTTGACAAGATGAGGGAAAGAAAAAAAAAACCACAACGGTTTCCTCCTCCCTAGATTTATGTGCGCTCAGTTATATTCATTGTTAGTGCTGTTCTGAGCAACTTACTCATTGATTTATGGTATGTGCTCTGTAAAACCTTTTTACTGTTTTTGTGTGCCCTGCATGCATCTCTTGCTTTAAAAAAAAATAAAAATTGAAGAACAGTTTCAGAAATTAGGTTACATAAGTTGCCAGTTTTTCATAAATTTAAAACACCTTATACATTCCTTATTCCTCACCCACAGGCAGGTAAACAAAATGACAGAGCCTTACATCATGGGTCAACAAAACAAAAAAAGTGTTGTTTGGGTTTTTTTTTAAAAAAAGGCAAGTGTGAAAGTGACTCGCCTTCAGCAAGCCAAAAATTTTCAATACCTCTCATAATTCCACATGTTTACCCTCAGTCTCTCTCACTGAAGACATCTCAGGGCGTCCATTACATCTGCTTTCACAGGGACAAATGATGAAAAAGAAGGCACCCGCATCACTTCACCAAACAGGCTTTGGTTACTAAGCCAAATTAAATATATGTTCACATGCTCTAAGACTGTTTGGATCACTCCCCTTCATTGCTGGAAAGGTTAAGGGCTTCCCCATCTTCTAGCCCCCTTCTCAGAAAAGGGGACACTGGAAATAATCTTCCCTCTTTCCCCACAGCGAGGGAACAGAATCTAAAGGCCCTGCAGGTGGCACCTTCCTTCCTTCCCATGCACCTCTCAGCAACAGATGGGCTGCTCAGCTGGGTTGCTGCCCTTTGTCTCTCAATTATTTTCCTTTCTTACCCCTGAAAAGCAGCTGAAAGTTAAGTATAGGGAAGAAGAAATGCTCTGTTGGTAAAAGTTGAAAGGAAATAACACTCTCTCTTTCTTTCATAATTATACCTATTCTAATGGATGAAAGCAGGTGCCACTGCAATACACCACTCATTCCCCTGTAGGGCTTCCATCTAAAGTATTATCAATGCCTTTCAAAAAAATGAAAAAGAAAAAAAGGTACACTTAATTCCTTAAATAACTTTTCCAATTTCTGGGCATTTAGCCCAACCAGCCCTTAGTGCTATTGTAATGCAAGCAATAAATAATTATTCCCTCTCCACTGACTAAGAAAATGATTGTTCCCATTTCACAGTTGAAAAAAAAAAAATTACTTCCCAGATTCCCCAGAAAGTCTCCTTGAGCCTTTCAAGTGCCACAGCCACAAGATCTCTTTACTACTTTTTAAGGCATCAGGTGACTTTCCCAATTCCTTCAGAAATAGGGCATGCTATAGAAGGAAGCCACTAGAGGAAACAGGGCGAGTTTCTGGTAGAGTCTGCTCCTAGGTGCTTTCTGGCCAGGCTAGCAAGCATAAGGAGGGCTTGCAAGTTTGCACATCTGATACCTGGAGTAGTGATGTCTCATAGCAGAAGGCCAGAATCTCTCTTGTAGTGCTCCATGATTGAGAATTTGAAAGACATGCGAGTAGGGGCACTGAGGAACACTTCATAACAGACAGAGTAACGCTACATGTCCAAGGTCCTTCACTGTAATAGCAGAGGCAGGTCTGGAGCAACCCAAACCTTATTGCCTGTAAAACTGCAGTCTAAAGTCAATGGCTAACTCCAATTCAAAGTACTGTGGGTACTGTAGCAGCTGGGAGCCAGCACGAGAGAGTGGGTACATCACAGCCAGAAGATGATGATGAAAAGCAGCTGTTACTCTGGAAGCAGGGTTAAAATACCCTTAAATAACACCTTTCAAAAGCACTTAGTATATAGAAACTCAAAGTAGGGTTGAAAAAAATTAAAATGCATCAGATTTAGCACATAATGACTGTGGGATTATTTTTTTTTAAGTACATTTCGGGTCCACCTCCTCAGTCGAAAATAAGAGACTAAAGATACTGCCAATGTGACATATCCCACAGCAACAGAAAAGAACATGCTGGGAACAGCTTGTCTCAGCACATCACATACAGTAGACAAGGTAATGTCATACACCATGTCCATGGCTTTTGCCACATCCCCAGGAACCAGCACACTCCACAGGCTCTGTGCTTCACTTCTCCAATCAGCATTCACCATCCCTTACCTATTTCAACCTGGCACCTGCAATCCAATCAACAATACACTGTGTCATTAAAATGCCACTGCCAAGCTTAGGATGGCAGAAAGCAACATCACCCTCCCAGCCTGCTTCCACCCACCCATGCTCACTGCATTAAGTGTCCCAAAGCAGTACTATTCCCAGCACCACCACTGAACTTGGCAAGCGACAGAGCACACTCCGCTACAATCCTGACCTGCTTGCCCACCTCCCTCACAAGCCAGAGCCAAGGAATGCAAAATTGTAGACACAGAGTATTTTGAGAAACAGCTTAATGGAAGTTACCAAGGGATGTGAATCCGACTTTACAACAAAGAGGCATGTACCAATTTGAGTTCGAGTCCAATTCCCAGAATGACATTATCTGTGTAGTGTTAATTCTTTATTATTCAAAAGATTGCTAACTGTTCATATCTGCACAAATGTGTTCATGCTTCATTCATTCCAAGTCAATAATAATGGATTCTTACTATTGATTATACATGAGCCTTTTTGTCCCATCATAATGAAATTTTAATGTTGATGGTCCCCAAACTATTATTTCAACCTAATAACAGTGAGACTTGACAATTACCTCGCTCTGCAAATCGCAGATAGAACTAATAAGGTCATCCTTAATAACTTTTTGTTTACCTGACATTTGGTAATTTTATAGTTATTATGTATTATTTTAAAGTCAGAGGAGTGTTTTGCAAAGAAATGTTGTCTCCCCATGGAATAAAATATGATTCTGCCAGGAGGAAGCCTTTCCCTTGCCTGCTCCCTGACCCACGGTGTGGCGCTTGCTGCCATTACCTGAGCCCCTGGGCCCAGGGGGAGAGGAGTACAGCTCCACAGCTGCAGCTCAAAAACATAATTACAGAAGAAAAAAAAAAACAAGGGTCTTTAAATCTTAAAAAAATCTGGAAGGGAAAAAGCTTAAGAATCAGAAAGGATAGGATAGTTAGTGATGTAGTATTAGCCTGGTTCAGTGAAACGGAGCATCTTCATCTCGCTGCGCACATAGCACTGTTGTGGGACTGTTCTCAGGAGGTTTCTCCCCTTTCTAGCCACCAGCAGCCCTACACTCTTGAGATAACCAAGCGCCCCACAGCACCTCCATCACCAGCAGACTGTAGCCAGGCAGCAGTGTTTTTGGTTCCCAAACAAATCTCTTCCCATTACCTGGTACTGCTTGGCCAGTCACCTTGCTCCATTCCTGCCATGTTAGCAGGCGGCCTCCTGACCGCAGTCCACTACGATGACATCCCCTCTCTCACACCAGCGGGTGGATCCTGAGGCCAAACCTCCACTTAAGCAGAGAGCACACTTTTCCCTCCAAAACGGAGCTGTTTCCAACACTTTTAATCCTTTTTTGAAGGGCTGAAGCAGTGCTGCATGTCACAGGCTATACGCAAGGTGCTATTCCCTGAGGTGCTGACAGGCGCTGCCTCTCCACAGAGCCTTCCAGAGCCAACAGTGGGCAGGGCAGGGCAGGCTCCCCTCAGGCAGCTGAGGAAACAACCGCCCAGCCCCCAAAACTGGGCTTCTCCCCTAAAAGGCAAACAGTGGCCTTGGGGTACACATGGTGAGGAAAGAAGCTTTAAACCAAGAGAAACTAGCAGTAAGGAGACCACTGCAAGGTTTCAGCAGCAACTCTGAGCTGGCCAAATGGTCACCAGCCACTGGGGAAGAGAGCAGGGAGAGAAGCTGCAGCTGTAGGAGGGCCCCCAATCTGGCCAGGCACGTAAGTACGGAGCAAGCAACAAATGGGATTTGAACTGATGTTATTAGAGTAAATATGTGTGTAAGCACTCTCAATCTTATTAGGTTAACTACGCATAGAAGTGCTGTCACAGATTTTAGCGCAAGTACCTTCCCAGGTACTACATCCCACCCCACCACTCACACGTCTGTGTGACGTGTGGTTTTGCTACAAAAGGAACACTCGTGGATATGGACCGGTCTGTGCAGCAAGTTAAAACAGTCCTTAAGGGTCTTTCAATTCAGGAAAGAAGATTTACATGGAAAACACTTTTCTGCTTGTTCTGGCCTCTGTGCTGATGGCAGAGCATCATGGCTAAATCTAGGAATGTGGCTGTAAAATCATTTCACAAATGATGAATGATCCCGGTGAGAAAGCTGGCAAGCCTTGCAAGGGACTTGTGTGGGATTCCCCAATTCCAGGTGTTTTTGAAGAAGATGACCACACTTTCTTGGAGGATACAACTGTGCATGCTACCTTCACCATGGTACTGGCATAATTGCCTGGCATTACCCTATTGCTCAAGACTGATGGGGCAGAAAGAATCATTGAAGAATGCTTTTAATAAACAGCATTTCTGGAGCAGAAGACAAGAAAAGAATAAGCTATGGTAATCCTCAAAAAGATATTGCAGGGCTAAGACCACTTTTTGTTGTCCAGTCTCATGCACCCATAGTTTCTTAGTTAACTGGCTTTTTTAGTACTACAAAGATCCCAATATATGACAGGGATATAAATCCTAGGAATAGTTATTTGCAGTTGTTACAATCTGCTTCAGTTACTGCATTCCCCAGACATACTGAGAGAGTCAGGGTTTGGTTTAACATAACATTCAGTTCAGGCAGTTCTACATGGTAAAAGAATGCATCTCGGAAGGAGAAAAGCAAGTGCCGAGCCTGGCTTACGGAGCAGTAGCGTCCATATCCACTGCTTCAATATATGGCACTGGTTATGCAAATGGCAAGGCAGGGTTTACATTTCCCTAAATTCTGGAGTTTTACTGCTTTATTTTTTAACACCTTTTGCACACTACTTCTTTCATGAAACTGTTTGAAACCTAGGCAGTAACCCATGTGACAAAACTGTACCCATTCATTATACTCTGAAATTCCTACCAAAGAAGTTGTAGGCTGCTCAGCTAAAAGTTGGCAGGAACTATTTAGAAGCGGGGAAAAAAAAACCCACCCATATGAATACCTCTAGGGGAAATTTATTTTTTCTACTAATTAAAATATTCTTGTCTTTCAAAAAACATAATTCTTTCCCACTCACCAGGGAATAATAATTTTAAAAAGTGTTTAGCTTTCTACACTGGAAACTGGAAGGTCTTTGCAGAAGAACAACCCTGATTTTATGATCAGCCTTGACTTTGCAGCAAGCCTCAGTCCTGCTATAGTAGCTGTGAGGTGGCAGCTGTTCAAGTACTGGTACTTGCCTTGCCAAGAAGACAGCACGGAACCTTTGCACCCCATTTTTCAGTCAAGCAAAGGGAAGATAAATTTACACAGCTAGCTTCCCAGGACAGAAATCCACACACATCTTACAAAGACTGAAAAGGAAACTTGACTTAAATTTCAATTCTTTCATCTATTTTCTAACTCGGAAGAAGTTGCCCAAAGCTCTTTTCTTTCCAGGCTTTCTAGAGGCTAATATTTTTTGTTTGTTTGCAAACTTGCCCACAGCTGTAGCATTCCTAAGACTGCTGACAAGAATTTACAAGAGCTGTGATAGGACACCATACTGCTCAAAATCTCCTGGACTTGTCTCAAAATGAGGTAACAGCTCTCAAAGACAAGAGGCATAGCCTTTACATCCCTCAGCTTCTGCTGGTGTTGCTGCAGATCAGTACAAGGAAGGTGAAAGGAGCTTCCTAGGTATGGAAATATATGTTATATTTCTGATTTTCCCCACCCTTCCAACTCATATCTTCCTATGCTTGTGCATAGCACAGGCTTTGCCACTGCTGCTCATACGGCGTTCTGGGGAAGAAGGAAGAGGAAGCAGAAGTCTCCCAAAAATGAACCTGGTTTCTAAAGATAAGAATGTGAGCTTTTTTGTTTGTTTGTTTAAAAACAAATAAAAGCATCACACACAAAACAAACACCCAAACAAAAACCCAGAATAAACAAAGAACGACTCCCCACCCTGCAGCAGAAATGTTAAATTTGTTATAAAACAACAAATCAATGTTTCCCATACAGGGAATACTTCAGTTTTTATGAAACAAGTTTCCTTCACATGTATTACATGGAGAACCTCAGACTAAAAGACTGGAATCAAGGGGTCTAAGGAGTGAAACTCCCAATTAGAAAACTGCAAATTATTTTGCACTGAGATGGTATAGTATACAGGGTAAAAGAAGAGTTAGGAGCTGAAAAAGCAGTGTTGAAGGGGGGGGACAGGGACAGGACACAGACCTAAACTGAAACAA
This sequence comes from Phalacrocorax aristotelis, assembly GCF_949628215.1. Classification (NCBI taxonomy): domain Eukaryota; kingdom Metazoa; phylum Chordata; class Aves; order Suliformes; family Phalacrocoracidae; genus Phalacrocorax; species Phalacrocorax aristotelis. The sequence goes on from NC_134280.1 coordinate 58,017,404, forward strand.
AGAGAGTTTCAACTTCCTCAAGAAAAATGAGATGTGTTGAGCTCAAAAGAGGGAAAATATCTGGATGGAGGTTTTCTAAAGTCTTCCTAAAATGAAAGTAAAGGTTAATTTACAACCAAAAGTCTCGAACTGAAACAAAAAAAAAATACTGAAAAAGCAACAAGCTAGTTTTCTAGCATATTTTCCCTTATCTCAAAAATATCAACAAAAGCAAATGAGCTTACTCAACCCTACTCTCACTGCAAATCTGTGAGAGCTATAATGTACAGAAATCTTAGCCAGGCCTCTATATATTCAACATCACAGACAAAAGAACTACAAAACCCCCTGTAATCACATATTAGTGCCCAGATTTCTGAACCCTTTTTAGAACATTTGTGCTGCAAGGTTCTTTTTTTGTTTGTTTGTTTTTAAAAGCTATTTGGGGTAAATATTTGACACACCAGGAGTGTCATTTCATGTGAAAGTACATATACTGAGACCCCATTTGTAATACTTATGTGATCGATATATTAATAAAAGTGAAAGCAGAGAGCTGGTTAATTATTACCATTAACAGAGGAAATGGAAAAGAGAAGGAAATGCCACCATTCAAACTATACCAATGCCATATAAGAGAGAAAATAACTTCCAACAGCAACCATTAAACATCCAGCAGGCAAAACATGCATGCATAGTACACTGCTCATAGAAACCAGAGTACACCACACCAAATCTAGTCCAACTGTAATGAGAGTAAAGTGCCTCAGAAGCAGTCTAATCAATAGCTCTGCTTTTCTACAAGCACACACTCTACTCGCACACTAAGCAGACTTCTTAGTAATAAATAGATGGTTAATGCATTGCATTAAGGGTAAATACAACCACTTTAATAAACAGTTATTCCCTCTTTAAAGATAAAATGCAATAGTAAAAATTGCACACATCTAAAACTCAGGAGAACAACTTTCCACCACAGCAATTACATGAGGGGAAGTTGGCTGCTGCTCTTACAGAGTCCCTAATTAAAGGCTCACACATCCCTGCATCAAATTAATGACGTACATTCTGCTTCTCCTAAAAGCTGCCCAGGGTTTCAGCTACATGAAAATATTTTGCTTTCCTGGTTCCACAGGGTCTGCAAAAGCTACAGAGTTATATTAGAGTTCGATAGAAGTCCAATCTGCCAGAGAGATGTACACCACCCACTGCCTGCCCCATGTCTACTCACACTGCACCCTCACACAGCTTTGCAACACCTGCTCTAACAAACTCCAACACTGGGAGAACTTCATCTGCATTTGAACACCCACATTCAGAGCTCCTATAAAGAAGCAAAACTGCTTTTTTAGGGAAATGTCCATACTCATATGCCTCTTATGAACCTGATTAATGTACCCAGTTTAAAGATTCCCCTCATAACATCTGGAGGTTCCAGCACCACTTGTTCCTGGCAAGTTTGAGAAATGGATTTTGGTCCCTCTCAGAGTCTCTGGATGTTTCTTTGCACTGCTGACCTTTCAGGACACCTCTCCCTCGGTCGCGGCAGTGGGAAATCAGCTCTAACACTTCTCCTGTGCCCTTCCAAAACTCTCTGTGCTATCCTATCACAGCCCCCTCTCAGGTCTTACCAACAGCACTAGCAATATGGACACCCCTTAGAACGAACAGCCTCACAGCCATTATAAAATGTGTCAGTATTATGATATATAATAAATCTTGAGTTCCACAGAACACTACTTGTGCACAACAACTATCTTTCCACTGCACTTAAAAATAGCTCTTCTCCTTGAAATCAGAAGCAAAAAACAGTTCCACCTCAAACTGTTCCTGCATGGATGTTTCTTGGACCAGCACTTGACTATCACAGCAGAACAATATTTTTGATCTCCCCTGGCATACTCCCATGGTATGCCAGCAACTATAGCAGAATAATTATTTTTTCCTGTAATGCGTTCTATTCTCTGCATTGTCAATTTTTCGGATTAAAAAAAAATTAACGCTTTCCTCCAATATATGCTGTTGGGTTTTCTTAAACATAAAAGCCAAAACCAAAGGAAAACTGCTGTTTTAGGGAAATTACTTTGTAAGAGATTATATTGAATTCAAGTAGCTAAACACCCCACCATCAACCCCTAATCATTTGAGGTGAAATTTGTGCTGCAATTGTATACTGTATTTCTTGATGTGCCAAAGATATTTTAGAACCCATTGCATATATCATGTCACCCAGTTGCTTCATTCTGGTTACTTCTGCTCTGAAAAAAGGAACTCCAACCACACTGTACTGACCTCTGAAGTACAACAGAAATGCTAAAAACTCCCATTCATTATTGAAATTCTTACTTCACCTGCTGGCCAACAGGAACATACCAACATCTGTAAGACTCCCATCCAAAGGTGCCTTGGTGGTGGGCTTATAGACAAATCTGGTCAGCCCTTGGCAAGAGTTAAGCCAAGAACTCCACAGCAATTGCCTGACAGAAGTAAGGCTCATGCTTATGACAGTTGATGCAAGAGCTTAGAATGGTATAAAAGTGACTTCATTCCATATCCGATTCAACTGTAGCTTCCTTGAAGAACTATTCCCTTAAATACCTGAAGTGATAGTTGGTCACTCAAAACTTTCTTGGATTTGGTCCTCAGCATTCCTAGGACTTGGTCTCCTTTTTAGGAGTATGTCAAGACAAGCCTTTGTGTTGCAATCTACGTAAATACAGCACCTGCTTTCTATCAGATCTTCTAGTTATCCTCTGTGTTAGAGAATAAACTTTTAAAATATTAGGGATTAACAACACAGAAATCCTGATAGTAGTGGTGCTTAGAGAAAATGGTGCTCAATTTCCACTAGCCTTCTGCAGCATAGTTCTAGAGGACCCCAGGTTTTGGCCTCACAGCAAGTTTGTCCATTGATTTACTTTACAGTTGGCCCATTACACTATATTTTAAGTTATTTATATAGCTCTTTTAGGCAAAGTATTGGGAAAGGGTAACAGAAGGACACAGCAATAAAACAAAAGTATAACAATTAGCAATGACAAAAACTGTGAGCCAATGACTGGTGTCCCTGAGTGAGGACAAAATATTAAGCTGCTATGAAAAGGCATCAAATCTATGGATTAAATGCTTTTAAGAAGTTGGGACAAAAGACGCATTAAAACAAGACATTAAGGTGCAAAGAGCAACAAATTAACACAAGAGGATGATCCAAAATCTTGGGTTGAAAAGGAGAAGTATGGTAGGTAATTTATAAGTAGCATTTAGAGGGATTTGAAAAAAATGAAAGAAGAATAAGAGAAAGGACCATGTGGGAAAAATAGGAAAGAATCTGTTTCAATCTGGGCAATTTGTTAGACAAACAGGTCAGAATTTGTCATTAAGATATAAAGATTAAAATGAGTTAATGTCTTAGGGATCACACAAACGACTGGGATGTTCAGTTTCTAGATCTGCCACAGACCTGCATGACCTTGGCCAAATCACACTCTAACATTCAGCTCGTCTTGCAAAATGGAGATGCTAATGCTTCCTTTCTAATTTACATTTAAGTCATAAGACAGCTGTTGATGTACACTGACATATCAAAGCAGCAGCTGTTGCACAGGCTTCATTTTAGGTGGGACATTTTTGGAGCAAAGAGATTCGAAACATGCCCAGGTAGATAGAACACTAGATACATAGCCTCGTTTAAAAATGGCTGGGGAAAAGAAAAGAAGGGAAAAAAAAAAGGGGGGGCGGCTGGGAGGTAGGATGATGTCAGTGACACAATGGAAACCATTTAAAAGAAAAAAACAGGAACTGACATCCCAAAAGAAGCAACAGACCTACGTAGCAGCTAATAAAGAGAGTTGTTATACGACGTTCCCTCCAAGTGAACTTCTACCAGACTTTTGTTTCCTTGGAAGATACTTTTAGATGAGGCAAGGGTTGACATTTGACTGCAGTGTTTTATTTCTACTGAGACATAACCTTAACAGGAACTGACAGGTAACAGAAGATGCACATCTTCATCCCTTCACTAAGCACCAGCTCCACTAGCCTCCAAAGTTTAAGGTTCCTCCTTCCCCTCTCACAGGCATATCCCCTCTATTCAGCAACAAGCAGGCTTGCTGTTTTAATACATTTTATGAACTTTCTAAAGCATATTCTTTAAATCGGCACAAATCCACCTCCACTCAGCACATCATTAACATAGCCCAGCCTGTTGTAAAGCCTTGCTAGCTATTAAAAAAGTTACTAAGGAAAAAAAAAAAAATCACTAAGGTGGCTCAGGAAGAACAGGTATCAAGCTGCCAGTATTACTCCCAAATTGGCTGACAGTGTTATTTGCCAGCACAAATTATCTCTGAGTAGTTCTGCACATCTGCAATTTTTAGTACCCTCTTCTCCCCCCTCCCCTTCATCCTTATTCCCATTAGGAATAGCCCAGATTCTTTAACTGACAAGAGACTGCCCACAGTTTGACATTTTTATGTTAAACTAACAGTCAGATTACTTTTTCATATTTAGAAGGTACTATTCTTGATCAGCGCCAACACACATATTATTGAGTGCCTTTCAAAGATGACATTTAAATATTGCTAATGCAATTTCTTTGTAATCAGTCCCAAAGAGTTTAACTCTATCACACAGGAAAGCCTTCCTAGCATCTGCCATCGACTTGAATAACAGAAGATTCATAACTAACTCTCACTTCAGTTTTTGTAAACATGATAAAACAAGAAAGTGACTTTTCAAAAGAAATGTTGTGAGTGGTACACTGGCAAATCTCATCTGGAGATGAGCAGTGTTTGGGGAACCTCTGAAGCCTTTTCTGTACATGGCAATTAAAATTACAATTATGCAAGGAACTCAAACCCATTTGGATTTCTTCTCTGTTGTCAGGCTCCTTCCTTTGTCGACAGAGATAACTCTATTATTAACCTTGCAACAGATGCACACTGCAGCACTAACAAAAGTGGTTTTCAGGCTTATATTCTTTTCCTTTTACTTTTCAAAAATAATCTTCTTATTACCCACTCTTGAAGTGAACATGTTATTGAAATAAATTCTGGACAAGGACAGGTTGGTGGGTTTTATTGTAGAAAACAGCCAAGCAGCTTCTTTTAATCTGCTTTTATTCAAGAAGAGATGAATTTATTTTTTTTGAACACTTCAAGAATCTGTTGGCCTAGTTTGCATAAAACAGGAAACCATTGGCTTCATTTGGGGGTGACATTTTTCTAGGGGTCATGAACCAGTGTAACACAGTTGGATCTACTCTCTGCAAGGCAGGGACTTCAGCATTTCCCTAGTTAATTCTTTCATACCTTTCTCAACCTAGCACAGCTACCTTGATAAATACTGATGAATTGGACCCTCTCTCTACCTGTACAATGGAGAGTAAATCTGGCGTCAGTGCAAAACACAAGTTTTAAATCCAGGGCCAATTTATACATTGATTTTTTTTCCCCCCAATAATTTTGTGTGAAAGTCAAACTGCCTCACAAAGAAGGTCCTGATGCTGAAGTTACTAGAACTATCCACTTGTAACTGAAAGCTGAATGCACCCTGCATAAAGCATGTCGTTACAAACCAGGTGAGCTGTCCCTGTCCATGGCCCACACCAACTATACTAGGAAAAGAAGAGGAAAAACTTCCTTTTACCTATCAGGAAATTTTCTTACAATGCCATGCAAGCTGTGCTGGCCTGACATCATCCAGCTCTTGCGAAAAGGTATTCCATCCAACCCAGCTGTGGATTTTTGTTTCACCTATACTGATTTCTAGTCCATTTTTTATTTAACATCATGGACTCAGAAGTATGCTATGCCAATGTGGTCCACAGGCCAAAACACCTTTTAAAAGTTTATTGTCTTTTGGCTTCATCAAAAATGATAATCAAAGAATTATTTAGGTTGGATGAGACCTTAGAAAATCATCTGGTCCAAATCCCCCCACTTCCCAAAACAAAGCCAAATTTCATGTTCATTCAATGATCACTATAAATGTTAATAAGCATTCCTAATTTTCTGTACCTCTCTCTTGACCCCTTAAGGAAAATAAATAATCTGTTTTCAGTTTCACATGATTAAAATATTTGTCCTCTATGCTTTTTTCATGCCTCTCAGTACTTCCACTTTCTGACTTATCTGATACTTAGAGTGGGAACTGATCACTGGGAATAATCCCTTCCTAAACACACACATGATAGCATGCAGTGCCTGATGAGCCAGAGTGCCTCTGTGATGCTTTTATGGCTATCATTTTTCTCCTCATCACTAGAGCCACATCTCACTGCTTTCAGTATCGTCCCGTTTTGTTCTACAGGATCCTGTAGGTTATGCTTTACAAAGATAACGTGAGCCAGTGGCAACACTGCTTATAATCTCCTCATACATGAAAGTAGCACTTATCAAGTCACAATCCCGGACAGCCAAACAGGTCAGACTCCACGGGGCGGGGGGGGAGGGAGGGAGGGAGGCAGGCAGCCATCAGATACATAACACTTGATTTCACAAAGGCTGTTTTACCTCTGTATCACATGCACTTTGAATTCACTGCAGTCCTGTTCTCATGTATCAGTGAGACAGTCCACTGACCATGTCTTCTAAAGATTTCACAAGCACCAACTAAAGTCAGCCTCTCCCCTTAGCCAGTGGCTTTTGGTGTTGCACATCCCAAATAGGAAAATTTGCAGGAGTAGCTATAAAATGAACTATTAGTCATCATGAACACCTTCTCCAGATGAACATTGTCCTCTCCAGGACCACCTCATGCTGGAAGCATCCACACTTCCTAAGACTTAAAGGACATCTTCCAAATTTCACTGAAGTGTTCTGTCCTAAACCAAATCTCCTTCATATTAATTTTTCGTTGGTTTCATTTTCATTCTGTGTCTCCCTCTGCAGAAGTGGGTTTGTAGTAAACTAAGAGTTTTGTAAAACTAAAAAAAAGACAAAAGAACATTTAAGTAATAACCAGGATTAGAATATCGATATACTAGTTCATCTAAAAATTCAGTAGCAGAGACAACACACAACCAATCCCTGAGAAAGAAGCAAAGGAATTCAGAGAATGCAGGGAGCTGACAAATGCTTTTCTGTCACACATTAAGTTACAGATGGGTGAAAAGTATACAGTAAATAAGAAAAAAAACCCACCACTTAAATTGTTTTCCACCATAAATGATCATTTTAAAGTTCTTAAAGTTTTCCTAGCAACACTAGCAATATGACTTTGATCAGAAATTCTAATCTTAATAAGTGTTCCTACTCAATGTTTATCAGGTTATTCCTCAGATACAAATAAATTTGTTTTATGGAATTTCAAATGCATCTGAATGTGTTGGGTCAGCTGAAAACACAACCATTATTAGCTTTACGTGCCTCCCAAGGTAGAAAAAGGAATTAACAAACAACAAAAATCACAACTCAGGTGCACACAAATGCACCCCTTACTAAAATATGGGCATGGCACGTCTTTTGCCACATGGAATTACCTCAATCACAGAAGGACAAGAAGTTTTTCCAATAGCCAGAAGATAGTCAGAGCCTGACTGAAAGCCCACAGAACCCCTAGTGACCACAGAAGTGTTAATGACCTATAGCTAAACTGTTCCCTGGCTAGCACTGTCATATTAGTTCCAGAAATACTGCCAATATTGTGTCATTCCCACAGGAAAACTAATGGAAAGCTATTCAAAATGAGAATCCTTCCTGCAGGTGGGGAAGGTATTTCTTCAATCTCAGGGTTAATTGCGTCTTGGCTGTGACCTGGAGCACCCTTTAAGTCCACAGCTCCACAGCCTCCCAGGAGCATAGAAATCATGCTAAGTTATGGTGCATTTATACTGTGGAAAATGACTGCTAGATGCTAGTGTTGAAACTATTGCGCTCTTATTTCTGACATAAAGAGCACTTGAAAACAGGTTTCTCTCTTTTCCAAGCACAGAAAAACTTGCTCACTGACTCACTTCAGCTCTTTTCCCCACTCACAATTTTCCCTGAGTTACATGGCATTTCAACCACTTAGAACCAAAAGTCATTATTTCCTGCTTTTAACAATAATTTAAAAGAATAGCTCCTACAGCCAAGGGCTACATTCTGCTCTCAGTTACATCCACAGGTCACTGAAGTTGTGTCAAGTCTCTCCAGTGCACTTGCAAAATTGAGTGCACAATCTATGCTTGGAGGGACTAAGCCTACTCAGTGTAACAGGCCACCCATGCTTTAATTAGGATTAATAACTCTTTATTGATTCTTTTACTGATATTAGCTGTCAGCAGGGACATCACAGCATGTACAGAGAAGCGGAAGAATGACAGAAATTAAATGATAGCCTGCAACCAGGCAAAGAGAGACCCGTGCTGACATTATGCTTTGGAGTCGAGACCCGTGCTGACATTATACTTTGGAGTCCATGAAGGCTCCTGGCCAAAGACATGGAATGTCTTTCAGCTTACACAATACATAATGAAAAAAACCAAGGTGATACTTTTGCCTTCTCTGTTTCTATTGCAGGAACCATCCTCCACTTTTCATAGATTACAGGTCTGAATGAGAAACCTAAGCTCAGATATTTCCTCACTTGTATTCAGAGAGCTCACTGCGTTCTTCAGCATTTTAGTATTTAGTTTCAAAAATGTTTCTAGCCCATCTGATTGCAAAGCTGGTCTCATCTTTAAATCAATACCCAACTGTCTCACTGAGTCTGCTGGCAGAGCCCAGGAAAACAATCACATCTAGCAAGTTGCTCCACTCTCCCAGTCGGCCTGATGCAGGGTAGGATGTTAATGTCAAAACCTAATTGCAACCGCTTACAGCAACCAACACTGAAAAGCACCGAGTCTCCTGCAGGTACTGCTGAGTCAGCGGGTTCCCACTGTGCCAAACAATAACTGAAATGGACCTTCCCTGCTGCGCTTGCAGTACACGGGGCCTGTAGGAATGAGCCCCGCACCCTGCAACGATGTCTACTTTATATGCCAATACTGTCAAAACAGCACACTGGGAGAGAAACTGTCTGGGTTCTAACTCTAGCCACCCTCTAAAAGCAAGAACAAAAAGACACAATACTGTAAACCTTGCTGGTTGCCAGGTCAGTGAACCAAAGCAAATCTATGTCATAGTAATTATATTTACACTATAAATCTAGGCAATAGCTCTTCAGGTGGTATAAATTGGCATTAGCGGATTACAATTAAGGAAGCCTTATTGATTTATGTGAGCTAAGGCTCTTGCACAAATTTTCTATCAGTTACCAACCGTAAGCTACCTCCAGACTTGAATTGACCCATAAACAGTACACTTCTGGAATGTCTATAATTTCTCTTCACTGTGTAATTTTTATTACTAAGAGCTGGAAGTTTGGCCCATGGCATTCAATTTCTGATAACTAAAATCTATGCTAGGAACAGGTGGCCATAACTTCAGGTCTTTTCACAATACCAGCCTTAATGATAACAACAAATCACATGATTTCAGGCAAGACCTGAAATGCTTTTGATTTAAATGTTGAATTTTCAGGAATCTGAAACATGTCCATAAGTACTTCTTGACAGTGGAGCTTTGTCTACAAGCCCAGAGCTGGCATTTTCTTATTTGTTTTGAGAAAACAATGGCTTTCACATACTCCCACCTAAACAGGAAGTAACTAGTTAGAAACATTTTTTTTCTTCTCTACAAATCAACAGCAGCTGAGATCTGAAAAAAGTCATGTGGACATTGGATATTCCATATTCCAAATCTGAACTATCAAGCTACTGGAATTGAAGACGTGCCATCGGCATTTGAGCAATAAGTCTTCTCAGTCAAAATTTCACCAGGCTAAGCTCATGAGCTAGAGGTGGTTTTCCTATAATAATTAAAGTAGCATGTTAGATATTAAACTTTCCTGGGTAGCTCCTCTACCGCATACACAGAACTTCTGCACGTATCAACACATTATATTTTGTCTCCTAAAAATACATCCTGAACTATTCACTTCAAATACATACGCTACCAGACTGTGTACAAGTACCAAGGACGGAAGACGTCTTTCTACTTTAGTGTACCCTGCTAATCACATACCATCTGGTAATATATTATGTATTCAAAGATACACATAATATATGAAAACACATACTGTAGGCATATTATGGTGTGAGGAAAGGAGGAATATATCAGATGTATTCACACAAATGTAAATAACTTCTCATCCAAGACAGCAGAACAGCTTTAAAGTACAATGATATTTTGTAAGATCTGCAGTATATCTAGAAATGAGAGTTTTTAAATGAGTCCGAGCACTCAGCAGTGCATTAAAGACTTCATCTGATACCCATAAAAGTAATTGGAAAGACCTGCTGAGTTCACCCATCTCTGAATCAGGCCCAGTAGCACGTTAATTGAGGATGAGTTTACATCTGCAGCAAGCTGAAGTTAGTTCTCAGCACAGTAAATCATGGTTTTATACATTAAATACCGATGTGCAGTTAATTTTAATGATCTTGAAAGATCTCATTTAAAAGGCATGCATTTCAGAGCTACTCAATACTTAACATTTTAACACTTAAACAGAAAATCTTTGTTATATTAGCAGGTTTCAATTACATGCACAAGCAGGCAGTGGTCTCTTGACAGACAAATGTAGATGTTAAATTATTTCTGACCTTAGGTAAAAAATTAAAAGCAGTATCAGTTGCTCTCTTTCTCTTAAAAAAAACCCAGACAAACCCCAGAACCAAACAACACTGCAACCAACCCAACCCACCCACCCCCCCCCCCCCCCCCCCCAAAAAAAAAAAACAACACCAAACAAAAACGCAACAGCTGTGATCTTTTAAATCTGTGGCATTTAAACTCTGTTCTACAGTAAATGCATTTAACTCCCATCTCCTTTGAGATTCTTACAGTGGTTGGACAGACACTCACAATACTTCGCCACAACTGTATCTTCTGCTGATCCCATCAGATCTTCATTAATATGCAATGGACTGTATTTATTCAGCTGTGTAGGAGTTTGTTTTCAAATGCATTTTCATTGCCACTTGTTTAATCTCTTATTCAAAGAGAAGAATGTTTCATGCTTACATATAAATACAGTATAACAACTTACAAAAGTCACATAGGAGTCAATTAGCATAAAGCAGAAACGAAGGTATTTGAAGGTCTTTTTAAGAGACATAGAACAACGGATACTGGTGCGAGCAACTCCAGGGGCCCCTGCAGGGTAAGAGGAAACGGGCAATTTCCCAGTGAAACCTCAGACTTTAGGTTTGCTTTTCCTCTGACACTGCAGATTGCTCTGGAGTTCACTAGCACAGCTAATAACAAAACAAGATCCCCAAAGAAACTATATTTACTTCTGTAAGGGAGACAGAAATACTGGTGAGGGTAGAAACAAGCATAAGTTCCAGCCACAGAAATGAGCCAACAAGGCAAGATTCAAGTACCGCTTCCTCCAAACTCAGGATTGGTGCATCTCTGAAGAAGTCAAGCAGGGGAGCTAGGAGACCCACATGGATGAGCAAAGAGCTTCTAGAGAAACTGAAATGGTAAAAGCTTTAAGGTATGTGGGAAAAAGGACTGGCCACTTGGGAGGAATACAGGAACGTTGTCAGGGTATGCAGAGATGCAACGAGGAAGGCCAAGGCCCACTTGGAACAAAATCTGGTGAGCAATATCGAGGATAACCAGAAGGGCTTCTTCAAATACATCAGTAGTAGAAGACAGACTGGGGATACAGTGGGCCCACTGCTGAATGAGGTGAGTGCCCTGGTAACGCAGGATGCACAGAAGGCAGAGTTACTGAATGCCTTCCTTGCTTCAGTCTTTTCTGCTAAGGCTGGCCCTCAGGCATCCCAGCCCCTAGAGGAGAGAGAAAAAATCTGGAGAAAGGAGGACCTCCCCTTGGTTGAGGAGGACTGGGTCAGAGATCACCTAGGCAAACTAGATCCTTGAAAATCCTTGGGCCCTGATGGGATGCACCCACGAGTGCTGAGGGACCCGGTGGATGTTCTTGCTAAGCCACTCTCTATCATCTTTGAAAGGTCGTGCAGGACAGGAGAGGTGCCTGAGGACTGGAGGAAAGCAAATGTTACTCCAATCTTCAAAAAGGGCAAGGAGGACGACCCAGGAAACTGTAGGCCAGTCAGCCTCACCTCCATCCCTGGAAAGGTGATGGAACAGTTCATTCTGGAGGTCATCTCCAGGCATGTGGAGGAAAAGAAGGTTATCAGAAGCAGTCAACATGGATTCACCAAGGGAAGATCATGCTTGACCAACCTGATAGCCTTCTATGATGGTGTGACTGGCTGGGTCAATAAAGGGAGAGCAGCGGATGTTGTTTACCTTGACTTCAGTGAGGCATTCAACACTGTCTCCCATAGCCTCCTCACAGGCAAGCTAAGGAAGTGTGGGTTAGATGAGAGGACAGTGAGATGGATAGAGAACTGGCTGAAGGGCAGAGCTCAGAGGGTCAGAGTATGGTTGGAGGCCCGTAACTAGCAGCATTCCCCAGCAGAGCTGGGTCCAGTCCTGTTCAATACATTCAATCAGTGACCTGGATAAAGGGACAGAGTGTAACCTCAGCAAGTTCGCTGATGATACCAAGCTGGGAGCAGGGGCTGATACACCAGAAGGCTGTGCTGCCATCCAACGAGACCTGGACAGGCTGGAGAGCTGGGCTGAGGGGAACCTCATGAAATTCAACAAGAGCAAGTGCAGGGTCCTGCACCTGAGGAGGAACAACCCCATGCACCAGTACAGGTTGGGGGCTGAACTACCAGAAAGCAGCTCTGCTGAGACGGGCCTAGGAGTGCTGGTGGACAACAAGCTGACCCTGAGCCAGCAACATGCCCTTGTGGCCAAGAAGGCCAACAATATCCTGGTGTGCATTAAAAGGAGTGTGGCCAGCAGGTCGAGGGAGGTTATCCTCCCTCTCTCTACTCTCCCCTAGTGAGCCACATCTGGAGTATGGCATCCAGTTCTGGGGTCCCCAGTTCAAGAAAGACAGGGAACTACTGGAGGGAGTCCAGCGGAGAGCTACAAAGATGGTCAGGGGACTGGAGCATCTCCCTTATGAGGAAAGGCTGAGAGACTTGTGTTTGTTCCGCCTGGAAGAGAAGACTGAGGAGGATCCTATCAATGCTTATAAATATCTGAAGGGTGTGTGTCAACAGGATGGGGCCAGACTCTTTTCAGTGGTGCCCAATGACAGGAGAAGGGGCAATGGGCACAAGTTGGAGCACAGGAAGTTCCACTTAAATATGAGGAAAAACTACTTTCCTGCGAGGGTGACAGAGCAGTGGAACAGGCTGCGGAGTCTCCTTCCCTGGAGACATTCAAAACCCGCCTGGACGCGTTCCTGTGCCCCCTGCTCTGGGTGTGCCTGCTCAAGGAGGGGGGTTGGGCAAGATGACCTCCAGAGGTCCCTTCCAACCCCTACCATTCTGTGATTCTGTGAAATCAGTATGAAAGAAAACATGTACAGCTGGAATTTTTTTTTTCCCAGGCATTCGCTTTTAACTGTCTTGCTGGGAGACAGAGTGTTTAAAACAAACCAGCCCACATTTGCTGGTGCAATTACCAATGCCCAATGTAGTTTTTAAGTGACCTCCTTGGGACAGCGTAGAGAGAGATGATTTTTAGCAGTGCCTGAGCATATCTCCGTCCATTTTCAGGTTTCTCATGCTGGGCTTCAAGCATCTTAAATCATTGTCACTTCAAACAATATATGCCTATTCCATTTACATTGCCTATTACTTATAGCACAGTTAACCCATTTCATCTTCACATAAACAACCATGCAAATGCTGTCTGCAACATCAAGGGTTAGAGATCACTGATTAAACCAGCACAATATTTTTTGTAAAGGAGATGGGGAAGAACAGGGGAGATCAAAGAGCACAGCCACACCGCTTTATTTGGGTGACATAGTGGACCGATCCAGCTGCATCCATTTATACATGGATTATTCCTTTTTGTGGGTTCAATTTTAGATAAAATTAGGTTTAGAGAGAGATGCTGTTTCATTAACAGGTGAACCTTTGAAGGGATATAGCTAGTGCATATTAGATCTTCAAGGAAGGCACTGTGCCACAGTGTTCATTTCCTTCTCTCCCCCTTCCCCACCCCATCTGCCTTCTTACCTGTCCACCATCAGCAGATTCAATTGTTCAGAGATCAAATTTTGATTCCTATATATGCCAGTTTCAGCATCACTAACTACAAGCAAGACACTCCTATACTCTGCAGGTTGCTGGCTTTCTCAGTAATTACTGTTCCATCATTGTCCCTAAGGGGGGGGGGGGGGGGGGGGGGGGGCGGAACCTGCTGTTGCCCCATTACCAACTGTCTTCTGATATTACTGTAACTCCTGTCTCCCTCAAGGTATTCTTGCTACCATTGACCCTGTATTTTCTGCTATAAATTGTGATCTTTTTCATATCAAAAAAGATCACAGACGTGTATTTGTACATACAGCTCACTCATCTCTAACCCGGGTCTCTAACTTGTATTCAGGCTGACAGAGTCTGAAGTCTGCTTCTAATCTCCAGACTCCTATATGCCACATTTCTTCCATAAATCTTTGCTAAAACCTTTTTTTTTTTGCAACTTTAACCTTATTGTCACAGTTTAAAATCTTGAATGCAATGGGCCTTATAAGCCTCAGACCATGCAACATTCTCCCTGGAGCAGGGGGGAACTCAGATTCTCTTTTAATTCTGTTTCTTCCCTCTGCTCCATTGCCAATTCTCCACCCTTGGAAAAAAACCTTTGCTACCTTTGATCTGAGGTAAGAAATACAATCCATTTCTTCTTCATTTAAAAGTGTTGTTTCCTTACTCCCTGTTTTCTATTATCCCCACAGCTCATTCTTAGAGGATTGCCATGATGCTAGGGATGGTGAAGTCTGAAACCTGAAAATGGGCCTGTCTTGGTAGCACTGCAAGACAGCAAGCGTCAGTCTAGGAATCTTAACCAGGCAGGCTATTTTACATAGAGGACTTCATAAAAGCCTAGATTTTTTTTTTCCCCTCCTGTTTTCTACTTGTGGAACAGATCAGACACAGGTATATTCAATATCCTAAATGAAAACTATCCTTAGCTAACGTCAAACAGTCTTTCAGCAATCTCATCTCCATACTGAGAATCAACACAGGCACTGAATCTAACTTAAACCTTCTGCATGAATGAACTTCAGTAGTGTGCAGGCCCCCCGCATAAAGGGAAGTTTGTATCATTAACAAAGCTACAACATTACATTAATTATTTCAAGAGATCATTTTTCTTTGCGTTATCCTGGTGCACAAACTTTAAAGATCCTGGCTTGTGCTAATTATCTCGACTTGTCTTCTCTAGTCTTCTCCTCTCAAATACGTCATCTGGATACTAACCATCTATTTCCACAATTGTAGTGTCTTTCAAACTGTGCCTGCTGAGATACAGAGGTGAAGGGAAAGGGAATGAAATAAGGTTGTCTTTCACTAAACATGTTACATTAGGTTCTTCGTCTCACCTTGTCATCTCTTCATATTGCAGGCATATTTTAACATATTGTGCTATACATATTTTTTTATGTATATATATATATGAGAAAGTCTTTTCCAAGTGCGATCGAGCGGGAAGTCTGTTGACTGGCCAAAAGACACTGTTTATTTTACTGTTACTTCTACCGATGGACACAAAATGCAGAGTCTCAATTAACCTTGCATTTAGGTCAACAGATATTACAATGCATTAAATGTGTTATGAAATACATTATTTAAAAGGGGCTGGGAATATAGCTGAAGAAACTAATAGGAGAACGCACTGGTTTCTCTTCAAGCTAGTTTACCCTTACTTTTCTTGAAGCAATTTATTCTTTGTGTTTATTTACATTTCCAGCCTCTGAAAATGAAGCATTTCTCTCAGTCATGTGATGTTCACAAGCATGTGTGTTGGTCACCTATGCCGTACAGAATTGTTCTTGCCTCTTTTTTGATGGAGGTGAGCGTATTGAGCAGACTATTACAAATACATTTAAGACCGGGTTTTCAAATGGGTTTGAAGGGAGTAAAAAGCCACATATCAACTGATGTCCAACACAAAGCAGCATCATTTTTCTTGTCCCTTTGGGAAAGAAAGTGAACTGTGACATACTAAGCTGATGAAACCCTTCTGTTTCCAAGCACTTATTGAGCATCTTTGCTCTGCAATTCACAATTAACGCAGGGCTGCCAAATCATACCAGGCAATACAGTACTTCTATTCATTTATATGTTCTAAAATACACTATTTAAAACTCACCCAAATCCTACAGAAATGACAAATTGCACACAGTGGTGTAAAATAGGTTAGAGATAGCAGCCCAATTCATAAATAGGCCAGTATTAAAAACAGCTCAAATAAGGGATTTACACTAGAGGGTTGTTTTAAGTAAATATGCTGTAGGGATGAAGCTGAACAAGTGTTATTAAAAACTGAAAAGAACAAAGCTGTGAAGGTCCTGGATGTGGAAGAGGCTGCAAATACCTCTGCATATGAGAGAAGAAGCAACTTGCCGTTCTCACAGAGAGGTAACAGCGCCTATGTCTACAGACCAATACTGCATGACATCAGGAAATGGGCTGTCTATATGTTTACGTGAAATGCCTTGCATGGTGAAACTCTGATCTCAACCACAGCCCATAGATGCTGTTAAGATAATGGCTAATACCTCTGAAAGGGTTAGCAGCAGGCTTATGATTTCTTCAGTATAAATAAAATGCAGCATACTATTCTAAGTTATGCAGCTTTATTTCCTACCAATGCTTTATATAATGCTACTTCAAAAGCTAGAAATATTTCCCAACTACAAGCCCGACTTTCTAAGAGCTAATTAAACTGCTCCAGGACTGCAGAATATCTAATGCCAGAAAACAGTGAAGTGGCAACTGTGGTCGTAAGAGGATCATGCCAAATGCTGATGTAGTAAGATTCATGCATAAGTCTACCCAATTTTTCAGCTGCAATACACAATCACTGCATATAAATTCTTCACTCAGTGCAGGCAGTAG
Organism: Phalacrocorax aristotelis; assembly: GCF_949628215.1. Taxonomy (NCBI): domain Eukaryota; kingdom Metazoa; phylum Chordata; class Aves; order Suliformes; family Phalacrocoracidae; genus Phalacrocorax; species Phalacrocorax aristotelis. The sequence continues at coordinate 58,034,382 of NC_134280.1, forward strand.
GCATTTAGTCCAGTTCTTTAAGAACTCAGACCCTTATCTGTATGCAGACTGCTTTTGTTCTCAGCCTTTCTTCATGTTCTCCCTCTATTCTTAATTAACAGAAAACATTTATGAATATTAAAGAAGAAATTAACAACAGTGTAAATAATTTCTGTGTGTTTGTAGATTCCATACTTAGTTTTTAATTAACCCCCACTGGTTTCAAAAAGCTGTTTAAGAAAAAGATATCCTTTCAAAATTTCCCATGTGTTTAAACCAGGAAAAAGAAATAAGGTAAGATCGTAAAATGGCAGTTTGGCATTGCAGACACCAGCATCATATGAGGATGTTATTCTGACATTGCTTCTCCTCCACTTAGCTTGTTTTGGGATGTGGTTTCAACAGAACAATTCACGTACCACCTCCTTCATTAAACAAGCAAAATTCAGGGGATCTGGACAAACACTGTTTAATAACACAAATTCATCTTCTGCACAGTTCAAAGCATCCAACTGTGATTCCTATTGGATGAAACCAGAACATAGGAACTGGCCAACTTCAGAGGTCAGGGGAATCCCACATTGTAACCACTGACCAACAGATAATACCAGATGCTTTTGAGAGGGATGCTAAAAGGCCTGATGTAGCCATTACAGAATCTACCTTTTTATGGGTACATCCCTTTGTCATCCAAGTCCTATGGCCTTGGGGATTTTGTTTTGTATAATTCTTCCCACAGCAGATCTGTGTGTCCTTGCTAGCCATTTAAATGTCCAGTCTTTACAGCTGATCTGACCAATCTATCCTCCTTCAGCTCCTGCCAGCAATCAAGGTCACAGAGTAGACTCTTGGAGGAAAGGAAATTGCTCACCAATTTTTTAATGGGCTTATTTTTCCAGTGTTTTGGTATTCATGTAACCTGAAAGCACATGCCCTGAAGTGAATCGCTACCACATACACGGGCAAGAATCTGTATATCATACCAATAAGAGCAATTTACCTCTGTTTATTTTACATCTCTTGAAAAGATACAACAAAGGAGACATCGCCTATCATTGATCTCTGTGCAGCAAGCCCTGTTGCGTCAGTGGGAGTTCTGCCTGCGAGACAACTCAAAGAGACACTCCAAGAAATCTAATTTAAAGATGCCTCAGGAAAGCTTTAAATTGCACTTCCCAGTGCATGCAATGGGGTAGATCATCCTCTCCCTTGTGCATAACACCCATTAGTGTTAATTTGAGTTATCCATGTTCACTGAGAGGAGAACATGGCCTGGTACTGCTAAAGGAATTCCTTGATTTCTCACCAACACCACTTATTCCCCTGCTTCCTCACACAGCCATTGTGCACACATATACTAGAGAAATATTCCATGTTCTGCACTCAGCCTGAAAGCTGCAACAGGCAGGAATTCCTATATGGCGACCTGCAAGGTACCTTCAGGTGGACTGACAGATACTGATGGGTCTTGCTGCCTCTGCAACAGCTGAGTGACAGTATACTTGCATAAAGGAGGCATGCAGAAAAAGATATTAAATTTAAAACACTACTTTTAGGTACTGAATTTGAGTTCTTATTTGGAAACATTCTTTTGAGAAAAAAACCACAACACTGCTGAGTCTATACAAGCACTTCATCAGGAGGAGTCAAACAACTGCGTTCTTTGACCCACAATTAACATGTTTTATAAAAAGGAGGAAAAGATATTTGGTCTACCCCATCTCTTGCATTTAATTTTTTTTTTTTTTTGAGATGCCACTTTACCTTAAGAGGGTAGTTATGCAGTAAAATTAAAACAGCATGTCCTTCAATAAGAAGGTGGATTAACTGCACAACTGCCAATGGAGAGGCACAAGTCAACAGAAACTACTGCTAAGGAAGAGGGTGGAAGCTGTCATTCATGTGACTAGGATACATACAGGTGCTCTGCCTCCACACCAGGCGAAGCAAAACACTTTAGCTAAGAAAGCAGCCAGGACTTGAAGAGGTAGTGCCCTATGCACAGCTGAGCACACTGGAGTGGTTTTCCAGAAAAGGAACTAGGAGCAGGGAAAGAGCCCAGGAGCACATCTGGGGAAGAAATATGATCAAGACTAAATCTCTGTAAAGACAGCATCCAAGGAACAATACAAAACACCGTGGCAAGTGTTCCCAGAGAATTGCCACCCACACTGAATCCACCTCACTGCTTGTGTAGAGCAATGCTACAAGCCCATTTCCTCATACCCAAACTGCAGAGGGGCACAGGCTCCCATGGGAATCTACCTCCGCCCAGTACTTGGGGTGCACCAGAGAGACCTCAGCTGTCCCAACACAACAGAGAGGAGGACCAAAGGCCGGGGCCAGGCCTGGAAGAGGGCATACTCTTATCTCCATCCATTGTGACATTTCCGACCCTGACAGATGCCCTCTACCAATGCAGGAATACATCTTCTCTTTCATACTGAAAAGCCTCAGCACAGCAAAGTGGATTCCTAAACAGAAGCACCACACCCCCAGTGGATGCATAACTTCGCCATTTTCATTGAGATTCACTGACTGACAATAGCTACAGATCTGGTCCAGGAAAGTAGCACAAGAGTTTTTGTACCAGCACCAGCAGCTCGAGAAGAGAGAGAGAGATGAGGAAGGCAGTCATACATGTTGATTTGGCCTCATGCACAAATCACACCACCAGCAGCACCACTCTTCCCTGCCTTGGATCTGGCTGATCCTGTGACAGACCTTGTGCCCACCCAGGAGTTGGGCAGGCAGGTGGTGGCAATTTGGTGGCAGGTGCTCAGCATAACAAACCTAGCAATGGCCAGATAACAGATGCAAGTACGGTAAGTCACCTTCCCACACAAGCTGGTTTTCATGCTAGCTAGGCCATTAGCAGTCTTCAATCCCTACACATTAGAAGCTAATCCCTGCCTCAGGCAGCATTAACTTACACATTAGCTCTTTAATGTAACATCCCTGTGCTGGAAAAGAGTCATCTGGTACAAATATTTTCCCACATGACTCCACTCACTTCCCTAATTACTACATTCCCTATTCTCTTTTGAAGAGATCTTTTAAATGTAGCTTTACCTTGTGAGGCTGGAATTATCGTGGCAATATCTCACAAAGGTGTTTTTATCCTGTGAGTGGTAGCTTTGAGCCTGCATTTGTGGTATCCCCAACAATGCTCACTCAGTGGTGCACAGGGAGAGGGTGATGTGGTGTACAGCCAAGGCCGCTGCCGACTAAACAGCAAAAACTTTTAATATTCTTATGAAAAGCCCTCCATGCAGTTTGCTATTAGCAGTGGGGTCATCATAAAGGTGCTATGTATTTGCAAAAACATGCACAGATCAAAGCATCCTGAATTTCAGGACAAGTGATGATTTATTAAAAAATGCATACTAAATGCCTAATTTATAAACTATTTATAACCCAGCAAGGGAGCAGAAGCCGTACTGTTTCACAGACTTTCCATGCAAAAACTGCAAAACAAGTATTTTAAGAACAAGCTGGATTGATTTCCAGCTTGTGTAAATCAAGCTAACTTCACTGGCTCTAGTTTTATATGCACAAATTCTTCTATGTTTATGAATAATAAATACTTTTCCCCCCAGATAATTAGAATAAGATTACATATCTTTTGCTGTCCTAAAGAAATAATCTATTTCATAAAGACGCTGTCTTAAAATAGTTAAGCCAACAGTCCTTTAAATTGTATGTTTAAATAACACTTACAGAAATTATTGTAAGAAAGTAACTAGAATAAGAAAACCAAAATTGTTGTAAATAGGCTTCTGAAACTCTTTCACAGGAAAGACACTAATGAAATCCTTGGAGAGGCTAGGCAATCTTTTCTTCAACAATTCAACTTCAGGTTGGTGTTTTGGGGTTTTTTTTTGGTGGGTTAGTTGCTTGGTTGGTTTTTTTGGGGGGGAGAAGTGGGTTTGGGCTTTGTTGTTTTTGTGTTTTTGTGTGTGTGTACCCCTCTTTCTTTCACATTTTCAGATGTTCACCAAGGTCCCTGTGGTCTGAAAGTACCTTTACGGTAAGACAAGTTCAAACACAGCTTAAAAGAAAACATATTTTATGTCATTTTGATAGGGTGAGGTTGTCACCTTATTGTTCAGCGACATCCCTGGCAGATCAACAGCTAAAGAAACAAGCGGGTGTTAAGCTGAAACAAAGCTAAGTCAATGTGATAAAACCTCTTTTTCTTAAAGCACTGGTTCCTTTTTTTCAGTAAAAGTCTCCTGAGCCAGCCCTCCAGTTGCTGGAGGCCTGTAAAACCCTTTTCCCATGCAGCCTAATCCCCACCTAAACAGGGTATCCCGATACAAGGCTTAGTCCTATGAAATCTTGGCTCCCCTCCCGCAAGGCCATTTCACGAGCAGCTCCACTTACTGCAAAGCAAACAAAACCCAAACTGGGGATACCAGAGGAGAACATGGCCACTAGACCACAGTGCCTGAGCTAGATCCTTCCCACCGTTATGTGTCCGACTGCTTGATCAGCAGGGGTTTCAGTTACTTCAGTGGCAAGACTGCCACCACTCCCCTCTGCAGATTATTGCATGTCCTGATCGATCTAAAGGACATGATTTCCCCTGTGCCTCTGTAATTATTTTTTTTAAACTGTCTCATTATGAGCAGATAGGTTGATATTTCAACAGAGAATTACAGAATTAAGCACCTTGCGTTACTCTTAACTGTGATCTATGCACTACTGAAAGGTAACAGTATTCCATAGCAAGACAAACGCAGTCCATCCATCCTACAAAGTGCTCACAGCCTCCATTATTGCTGGGATAATCTACTGTGCTTTTAGTTTAAAAGTAATGTCATGTGTTGATGCCTTGCAATTTGATGGGACTTCCGTTCATTAGCAGTAATAAAAGAACCACTTTTTATTCATTAAATTACTCTAACTGACAGGAAAAAAAAAACCCTTTCTTAAGACAAGCATATGCACAGCTGCATTTTTTTCTCATGCAGTTGGGATCACCCCTCTTAGCACATTAATATTGTATTAGAGGATGTAGATCGCTTTTTCATTCTTAATTGGTACTTAAAAATTTCTCTCTAGTGAAAATACTGATTGATTTGGTGTTTAAATGAACTTGTTCATTGCAAGTGCAAATATCCTGAATACTAAGTAGTTTAAAATAACTTGTCATAATAACAAGATAGATTGACCATACCTAAAAAAAAGTGCTATTAAAATTAAAATTCTAACTTCATAGCTATTTTGTAGTATCACTGAATAACATTATGAAGGAAATCTGGAATAATCCTGCCATAATTGTGCTCCATTTTTGTGCACTGCCAGCTTGGAGGGGTCAAAAATTATGAAACTGCCAGAGAAAGTGATCAGACCATTAAGGATAATAAAATCATACAAATTATATTTCCTTTTTCATTTCTGAGTCTTTTCAGATTTCATATTTGTGGTATTTTCTTTGCATCCACAAGACCTAATATTTTGGATTGGGTTTTGTGTTTTGTTTTTTTTTTTTTAAATCTGTGTAAAAAGGAAAGTGCAGGCGATTCTGACCTAATCCCATTACTTAGGATAAAAAGAAAGATAAAAGTTTGTTAAGAGTTGAGAGTTCCTTGCATTTCTATTTCCTCCCCCCCCCCCAGCTTATAGTATTTGTTCATCAGCCATTACAAGCGTGCATGGTGGGAGCTCTGAGGTGCTACAGCAGCAGGACTTACACGCACATGAAAGGTTCTAAAAACTAGCGGATATGCAAAGCAAGAATTTCTTTCTCTCTTTAGCATGCCTCAGGGCACACTCTTCAAAATAGAAAAGGGACAGTACACCTGTAACAGAGACTGCTAACATTGCTACACCAAGTAACTTGCATAAAGCTTACCAGTGGTGGCAACACAGGAAAGCGGTCAAGAAGCTGGAAAAGCCCACAGTCAGCATCAGGTTTGGGTGAAGCACACCAAGAAACAGCCACAAAGACACCCTCAGAGGCGAGCATTAGATGGCACATTCAGGAATTGCCCGTGGGCCAGCTCCCCTGGCCGGTGTGGCACTGAGCACTCTGCAGATGCTGGGGATGGGCAGGGGCAGAGTTAAAACTGCCCAGATGAGCACAGGCACCTCCAGAGCTGCAGCCTGAGACTCCTATCGCTCTTCTAAGCTCTTCCTCTCTCCTTCCCACAGCCACACTCAGCCCTGCTGGCTGAGCCCAGCGAAGGAGAAGGCCCAGAGGACAGCAACTTAGCTCCCCCGGGAGGATGGGAACCAGCTGACATCTCTTTATAGGCTGTGCAAGGAGCCCGAGACAATGAGGGCTGCACCCAGCACCCTCACCTGCCAACAGGCTGTGGTGAAAATGGGCTTCAGCTGGCCCCTACACTCAGGTGGTTTTTTAGCATTTCACAGTACTGTGCTCTGGGAGGTGAAGCTGAGGTAATGTGTCCTCATCTAAATACCATGTATTAGTATAAAAGACAAAGCTAATGACTTATTGTAGGTTCTGTGAAGACCAGAGCGAAAAGGTAAAAAACAAGTTCATTAATGTACTGTAAGCCTATAGTCCTTATTATTTTTGTTCAATGTAATCTAATCCAATTTACCTATTATGTATAAATTTATTAAATAACTTATGCCCAATAGAGAGGAATATATAGTCTTTATTTAATAGCCCTTGAGGTTTTTTTAACACTTTTTGTGCCTTTGTTTATTCCACTAAAACAGAAACAAATATGTACAGCAATTTACATTTTCTACTCAATGATTTTGTTTCTTCAATGTAAATTGCCTTTTAAAAGTCTCTGACTTTCAGGCAATGCTGAGCCTGAAAATCCAGCTTTTTAAGTGAGCACCCAAAACTGAACACACTACCTTTGAAAGCATAGGTTACATGTCAGTACTTCTTTTTTATCTTCATTTTTCAGAAATAAATTTATTCTTAATGTGGCTCAATGTTATGCTTTGTTTTTTCATTCCCTATTCCAATCAGCAGCATTGTTGGTTGTTTCATCAGGAGTGGTCATAACTCAGGAGAAGAGGGTTTAGGCAAGCCAATTAACATTGTTGTAGAGCAGAGCCCAGGAGAGGAGTGGACATATGGCATGTGATGATGTGCAATTTGCTATTTTTTAATTTCTTAGTAAATAGAGTGAGCTAGAGGACATTCTTGGTCACATTAAGATGAAAGACCAACTACAGAGCTTTACTACTCTGGCCTCACTTAAAATTCAGAGATGATTTACATGCCAAGTAACCTAACCTCTTGAAAATATAGAGGAATGAGATTTAAAAAATGGGATTCTTCTGCTATACCAAATATTTGCTTTCATCATACATTCATTAGACTGGGAGAAGCGCTGGAGGGCAGAATTTGGGCTGTTTAATGTTTATTTTAAAAAAAATCCTTTGTTAGACACAAAAATGTCCTAATAGGTCATCATATTCATATCATTGCGCCACTACAGCCTGACCCATGTTTATTTCCTCATATGCATCTAATCAATTTTTATAGCTGCTCTAGAGTAGTCAATTAAGAGTTCTATTAATAGTAATAAATCCACAGCTTCAGCAGGCAGGAAATATGTGCTAGGATTTCCTTGTTGATCCCCCCACACACACAGAGTGAAAAAAAGAAATGCATTCAAACACAGGCTTTATGGGACACTGCCACAGGTGACCATCCCGCTTTGCGAACCAGGGCACTGCCCTTCTGGCTGTTCATGGCTGTATGTAACAGGTCTCCCATGGTTCTGTCTTGCCATGAGGAGTCAAAACAAAGCACACAGACACCAATTCCCCCTAAGTCCTGGGCAGAGAAAACAGGATAAACTGTAGGACCAGTCAACCTCCATTTGAACACATTTTTGTTTTACTTCAGTTACCAATAAAACCAGAAGCCAGAAAGGGAGCAAGTACAGACAAAGCCAAACGCATGCAAGTTCACCTCAGAGCACTCTGAGGACCTTCTGCCTTTTAACAAGCTTCAGGAAAAAGGTTTCCACAGCTTCCTTAGCAGGAGCACCCAGTGAATGGAAGTACAGCAAAGAACAAGCAGGGACTATACATGGTAGGTGTACTGCAGGTACCTGTAGCTATAAAGCAGAGCTGCTGGTAGTATGGAATATTTCTTTTCCATTTTTCCATGGATGTAAGCTCTTAACATGAATTGCATTAATTCCACGCAGTCCCTTTTTAAGCCATACAGGCAGTATTGTGCTTTTTCTATTCCAGTGAAGATTTTGTAACCAGCCAATCTCCCTGTTTACATATGCACACTCTTCCTCACAATTCTAGCAAAGACAGAAAAAAAACAGGTTTTGACCTTTCTTGTTTTCTTATGCTCCCTTTCTCCTTATGAAGTTGTCCCCTCTCAGGAGTCAGCAAGGAAGGCAACACATTGATCAACAAACCACAACAGCAAGATAGGACGTGACAGTAGTTCTGGCATCTGGAACGAAAAATGAATCTGTCTGTCTCTAGCTGGCCAACTCAAAACCAGGTTAACATTACCTGAAATTCATCACTATCTAATGCCTTTGTGAGATGAGACTGATGTCAGTTTAATTTAATAGGCCAGGCTGAAAAATGTGACAGCTCAATAATTGATTCATGAGTGGATTAGACATCACTGCCTCAGGGGTGGCAACATCCACCAAAGGGTGGGGACGATGGCCAGGGCAGTGACAGCATTAGCTGCCTCATTTTAGTCCAGCCTCCAAGTCTGCCAGAGACTCCAGCCTGTACCCACACCACTGCAGAAGTGAGCAGACAGGCCCGTGACTGAATACAGCTTGGAAATAAAATCATACCCTAACATTATCCGTTAGGAGAGCAAACAGGAGAAACCAGTGCTGTAGATGTCTGTACTGCATATTCTGCTGGGAATAAACCAAGGACTACAAGGTACAGAGCTGTCAACCAGGTGCTTCCTGCAAGCACTAAAATTCACTAAATAAATAAAGGGAGAAAAGGGAGATGAGAGTCCTTTTATCTCTTTCAAAGATGTTCTTGCTGACTTTCCTCATTCTCGATAGGTGCAGTCTCCTTTCCTTATCGGATACCTGTAACAGCAGTCACCCTTATGCTGCTGTTTTCCTGCTCGAAAGACCAGTCTCCTTTTCTTTGATAGCATGTAGTGATGCATGATCTTTTCCAAAACATTTCCTAGTTAATGCTCAGAAGCCTCCAACAGCTCCATAATGCAGTCTTCAACAGAAAGCCACACTTAGATTATGACTGCCCTATCCTTGTATCTTTATAGATAATTAGCAAGCCACTTACTTATGGGAAGGGAGTAATTGGGTTTTTTTAATCACCATCTTTTATTTGCAGATTCTGAATTGGGATATACTAATGTTTGCACAATACTTTTCTGTTTTTCATACAAATCATAAGCATAGGCGTGATAAGCTATGCTGCACTTCTTCACAGTATCAACATGAAAGATAAATTCCCTTTTAGTGCACATATTAAACCTTAGTTCTACACTAAATTAAAATTTTGCCAGAAAACTGTAGTTATTCAGATAAACACTGCGTCATTTATAGTGCTCCTTAATATGTTTAATAGGGCCAGAAAAGCAAATTAACTCCAACAGCTAAAATTCCTTACTGGACACAGGAGTGTAGCCCAAGCTGAATGTTGTAGAGCTCTTAGCAATCCAGGAGTTACCACAACAAACTTCCACATTTGGAAAGCAGATATTTTAGATGGAAAAGGGGCATAAGCTTTAGGAAGCTTACAGTCCTGGCTGTTTTTAAAAAGCCCTTTCCAAGGCCTCAGTTAAACGAAATAGGGTGAAATCCAGGAAGAGGGTGCTGCCTTAAGCCCACTTCCACCAAAGCCATACACTCATGAAAGCTCCAGTCCTTCTTCCAAGAAAGTTCTTCCCTCTGCACAGGTTACTCCAGCACTCCTTACCTAATAGCAACTACTAGCACAGGTTTGGTCACAAGCAGCTGCCTTGTCCAGAGCACCTTGGAGCTTCCTGTTGGGACGTCAAGGATCCCACCTTAACCTATCATTGCTATTGCCATCAAAAGTAAACTAGCATTTTTTAATTTAATCTTCAGAGGACACAAACATTTCTTACACTGTGAATATGAACTTAATATAAGTGGGTGAGAGACAGAGAGCAGAAGCAGAAGAAATTCATGGCCTTATTCTGCTTTTTATTAAAGGGAACAAAAGTGATCAAACTTGGACACTCCTGAAGCATATAGGTCCAACGTACTCAAGACAATGTAAGCATAAAAATGATCCATAGCCATTATTAAAAAACTATTCTCTTTTTAAATATGCCTGGGCATTATCTCAGATGCTTTCTCCCTGGAAACAAAGCTGGGGTTAGACTCAAATATGGATTAAGCTTTAAAATCCAGACAACGTAAAAACAATAGTCATTCATTAACACCTCCAACTGTAATGAACCAGAGCGTACTACATATGGATTACTAAACAGAAACTTCTAAATATACAAACCCAGAATACGTGCTGGAAAGAACACAGAAACCACACAATAGATGTGGCTGCAAAAAAAAGACTAGTGTACTCCACAAAGCAGGAGTTAAATAGTGTTGCCCTTCTAATTGCCATCATACTATGTATTACAGACAATTTAGGCTTACCTGCATGCCCATAAATGAAGACCTGATCTATCTAGACTTGGATTTACTGTCATAATTGAGACATACCGTTTTAAAGCCATTGCTGGCCACCACAACTGTTAGTATGATTTTACTAACCTCAGTGCTTGTATTACATCAGCGCCTTAGGCTCAAGCCAGCTCAGGTTGCAACAAGTGCTCCGTAAACTGTTAGAAAATGACCGTTCCTGGTCCCCAGAGCTCATAGCATTATAGCTAGCTAGTCAACACCATGAGTTTTTACAGCTTTTAGGCTTCAGTGATCTACTGCACCTTTGGAGCACTTTCTTCCAGGAACATATTAAGTTCTTCCCATTGAACATGCTGATCAAAGGAAACTAGTCCGTTGCCTAAGAAGTACAAAAGCAAACCCAGAAGCTCTGGGCTTGGTTTGAGAAGTGAACCCTTAAATTCAAAGAAGAGACTGTCTGACACCGCCTTCTCAACTGCAAGGAACAGGTCCTCACCCAATGTAAACTGTCAGCATTTCACTGGAGTCCTTGGTGTAAACTGTCAGGGCATCAAGGTCAGGAATTGCCTCGAGTCATCTTGTGTCTCAGATTAAAATATAAACTGAACACAGCTCAGGTAAAGATATTTTTATACCTGTAATAGTAAATAAAAATTTTCATGCTTGACAATACTCTGTCAAGAGCAGCAAGAGATGTCTGCCCTTTTACATGGCACACACTGCTTATCCTTTGAGCAAAGTAATGATCCAGCAGTTGTTTGTGGCTACAGAAGATCTCCAGTTTAAATGGTGCTAGGTAGAAAGCACACAGTAAGATTTTTTCAGAGTACTTCTCTCCCTCCTTCACGAGTACACATATACCACGCAGCACTGCTCAGGACTAAGAAAATCAAACATTCATAAAGACTTTTAAATGTCAACTTACTTGCGAAGCCCATTATTTCTCATAACACCTAAGTACTTCATTCATTCTAGTACATGCCCAGAGGTCTACTCAGGCCATGTCGTGGTTTAACCCCAACCAGCAACCAAGCACCATCCAGCCACTCGCTCACTCCTCCTGGTGGGATGGGGGAGACAATTGGAAGGGTGAAAGTGAGAAAACTCGTGGGTTGAGATAAAAACAGTTTAATAGGTAAAGCAAAAGCCATGCACACAAGCGAAGTGAAACAAGGAATTCATTCACTACTTCCCATGGGCAGGCAGGTGTTCAGCCATCTCCAGGAAACCAGGGCTCCATCACTTACTTGGGAAGACAAACACCATCACTCTGAACAATCCCCCCCTTCCTTCTTCTTCCCCCAGCTTGATATGCTGAGCATGATGTCATATGGTGTGGAATATCCCTTTGGTCAGCTGGGTCAGCTGTCCTGGCTGTGACCCCTCCCAGCTCCTTGTGCACCCCCAGCCTGCTCGCTGGTGGGGTGGGGTGAGAGGCAGGAAAGGCCTTGACTCTGTGTCTGCTCAGCAGTAACTGAAATGTCTCTGTGTTACCAACACTGTTTTCAGCACAAATCCAAAACACAACCCCATACTAGCTACTATGAAGAAAATTAACTCTATCCCAGCCAAAACCAGCATAGGCAACAATAATAATAGTAATAATAATAATAATAATACTTCTGCTGACAGTGGCAATACAGGAAATACACTTCAGACAAGAAGAGACTGAAAAAGAAATCAAAATACGAAACACTGCAGAAAAGTTAAAAAATTTTGAATTCTTTTACAAAGCCAAAGGAATAAAATATGGTAAGTATAATCACACAGCCATTCTGTAAAGGAAGTATTTCCTTCTGTCTTGGCCCCATGTCAGGTCCCAGTTATTTTTAAAGCAGGCTTTACACCATAAATAAAGATGGAGGTGGGGAAGAGAAGGCAAAAAACCCCCACCAGTCTCCTCTTAGGAAAATAAGACTTAATTAAAAAGTCTGCCATTGCTCTGTGCTTAATTAGGGCTAACACAGCTGTTAATAAGTTTCTGATTGATAGTAAACCTGATGTCTGCATAGAAAACTACTTACTTCATTCAAAGATGCTGATAGTTTCATACAGAAAAAAGATTCTGTTTTGTAATTGTGCATAATGTTAATATTTGAAACATCCTTAAGGGTGATCATACCTATTAAAATTTCATATGTGAAATGAGAAATAAATGAATTGGTGTTGCATTTTTAAAGGATCAGATTACTGTTGATTAAAGCTTTGTCTACACTTGAAATTTCCCAGTAGAACAGCTCTACTGGTGGTTGTAATAATAGGATGACAAGCAGAGATAGGCTGCCAGCAACTGCTATTTAAATTACAATGTCATACAGACCTGATCTGTAATGGGTTATACAGGACTGTGGTTATAATGTGGCTGTAACAGTTAATACTGCCAACCTAGCTACCGTTACTGTGTAACAGAAAAAAATGGAACAAAAAGCCAGTATAGATGCAGTCGGAAAGTCAGTGTTTGTCAGTAAAGCCGAGATACAGATTGGAGTATTTATCCACACTATGGTAATCTGAATGCTACCACGAATTCTCACCCGACTTGAGAAGTTAAACAGTAAGTGAAGGGGAAGGTGAAGTAGAAGGATAGAGCAAGCAAAGGAAAGATGAGAAAAATGATGTGGAAGTAGAAGAAGGAAGCATTTGAGGATGGTAATCTTCATAGAAATAGGAGAGAAGAGAAATGAGCCTCTAGAAATAAGAAATTCCCATGCAATCTACTTTTAATTTTTCAATAGAGCTCCTCCATGTAGCAAATACAGTGAAGAGACTAAAGTAAGCTCTGAGGGTTGAAAGGGAAACACAGAGAAAAGCCACATCAAAAGGAGAAACAAGAAAGAGATTTGAGGAAGAAGAAGAGATCTTTTGACAAATGAAAAAAAAAATCAACAGAGAAAATGTAGGTATTGAAAAGGAGTAAAAAAAGGCATAAAGAAAAAAAGAGGATAAGGAAGAAAAAGGGAAAATGCATGGAGCTTATTGTAAGAGCTCTGTTTTGTTTAACAAGAGGTTTAAAGCTAGGAGTCACTGACGTAATGAAAGTTTCTTCTCCAGCCTTTGGGAAGATGATGTTCCACTCTTCTGCAACCCCAACCCAAGCTTGAGCACTTGGTACCTCCCAACCACTCCCATCCACAAACAGTCTGGCAATATTGCCTTTGAGATTCATCCAGCCTGTATCCCAATTCCTCACACCCTTCTTTCCCCAACACAACTCAGCTTTGGGCAGGAGGCAGATTACAAGCCATGGATCTGACAGGCTGCTGCCCTCTTTCATGTGAGCCCCACAACCCTCCACTGTACACCATCAAAATGCACTTACATGTCAGGAAAGCACTGGACATACATGAGACTTACATGGGGCAACACAGGGCATGTATCTGGTCTGTGGCAAAAAGCATGAAGAGTTGTGGGAATAGAAGTGTACCTAGGCAAAACAGAACAACATACAAAATAAATCCAGGAGTGCAGAGGAAAGGAGAATGAAATTGGAACAGGTGAGATCAAAGTCAAGTCTGTGGAGGAGCCAGCCACAAAAGGTGTGCTCTAACCAAAATATCTTAAGAACGACAGAACTGGGAAAAGATTTAATACCTCAAAGAAGGAGAATGCACTCACAACAAGTAAATAGCTCACTCTGTAAAGGCAAATTGTACTTACTGTGTTCTGCTAGTGCTGTAAAAATGACATAACCCTTTGATGTGAGGTAGTGCATTTTCAAGCTTCCTTGGTTCAAAAGAGCACGGGTGGTAGAAAATGTCAGCATGTCTGCTGGGCTTCTGAAAATTGTATCTGTGTTACAAAAAAGTGTGTCTGATAGCAGAATATCAGCACCCTCAATACTGTGCCCCGTCAGGGAAAGAAGTTTATAGCTATGCAACTCCAGTGATCAGGTAGGACTGCCATCAGGGTGGCTAATGATGCAGCCACTGTTTTAACAGTGAGTCCCAGACATGCCCTTCAAGCAACTGTCTCACTAAATGAAAAGAATGAGCAGTGTCAGTTAATAGCTGAGGAGATAGTTATTCAGGCCACAGTCTGACCTAACATTTCGGTGTCATGAGAACCAGAAAGCAGTCTGGACCACATCAAATAAAAACAGTGTGACTATTAGAGCTCATATGTGAAGTAGACTTCACTACTGGTTGAGTGCACAACAAAAAGAGAGAAAGGACAACTTCCTGCTTAAAGTGAATTTCTTATTGAATTCTTTCAGAAAAGTATGACTTTCTTACACTTACTGCATTTGGAAGAGCACATCATTTGTGCCCAGCTCCTCAACAGACTTGACTTTGACCTCATCTGAAAAACAGAAACTAGAAGATTAATCCTCCCAAAAAGGTACCTGAATATATACAGGCAGCTATGTTTTTCAGTGAGAATGAAAGTGATATATTACCCTTTTAATACTATATGATATCAAAAAGCTCTTAGTTTACTGTAAATAAGTTTTCTCCAAGTTTTCACGTATGTACAGAGAAAGATCCTGGCCCTGTAATAGAAATACTTCATGCCTAAATAAAATCAAGGCTGTAAAGCCTGTAGGAATGTCAAGATTACTGTGGAGATCAGAATATATATAAGTAGGTGGTGTCTCCTCAGACTGCCATTCTCAGCAGAATTGCTTGAATAAGCCATAAACACAGAATGTACATATATTTAAGGAAATGTTTCAACCAGCTGGGAGTGTGCATATTTTGTTCATATCATGTACCACAATGCCAGTCTACTGGTAAGACCTGTCCTTAGAGAATGGCTTTGTCTTTGGAACAGTAAATCACATCACAATTTACACATATGTATAATAAACCTAAGCTTAATGGTAGCTCATCCTTTCGAAAATGAAGTTTAATTAACTTGTAAAAGCCATTACTCTAACACCTGTTTTATTTAAAGAATTTAATCAATACCCCAGAAATTCAGTAGTGAGAACCATAGCAATTCCATTGTACTTAAGAATACATTTCCTATTCATCAAGCTTAAAATAAGTTCTGCTTAAAAATAAGCAATTGACAGCAACATAAAATAGCAGTAACAAATTCCATAGACTGAAGCACTTGCGCTATAATGCCTCAAGCAAATTTATAAGCAATTTCCTAGAATATTCTCAGAGTGTAAAGCATGCAGTTATCAGGAATCCCTGTTACAGATTCTGGTCTCATTTTTTCCCCCTAAATGTTTGTGACAAAGGTAAAGAAAGTAAATGCAAGTAAAACACAGCAACATGGATTTGTGAAAGCAAACTGCCTACCTGACATGGTGCCTATTAGTATAGAACAAATAAATTACATACATTTTTAGACAATCCTATAATTTGTACTCTGACAAAAATACTATCAGTGGATGTCCTCTTACAGGTTAGGAGTTCACACTGCTGCTAGATTTTCTTCAGTGCTGAAGGAAAGCTAAAGCTTTCTGATTAAAGGGTTCAGGAGAATAAAGAGACGAACACGTCAGGATACATTTGTCCATCTTTATATAGTCTGCTTATTCTTGCACAAGTAATAGTTGTTTACTGTGAAGTTGTTTAGAGTTGATGGATGTCCTATGATTTCTTTTTGGTTCTGAGTGAGACAGCAGACTTCAGCAAGCTTTTATTTCCCAGTTTCTGGGCAGAAGGCACCGAGCACTTGTCCAATTCTCCCTTTTTTTCTTGGAAAGCCTGATCCCACTTTAAATTTGATACTGGAGATACTGACCTACCTGCAGGGGACTACAGTTTTTTTTTTAAAAAAAGGCTACAACTATGTAAACACACTAAAAAGGTAGGAACAACACAGATATAAACAAAATAGTGCAACAGAGAACAATTACAAAATATTATTTGAGTGTAACTCTACTGACTATATCTCATAAAATATATGAAAATAAGATCATGCAGAAATGAGAGCTGCATTATAACAGATAATTTTTAATCTCTCTTACAGTACACAGAGACAAGCTTCTTACCTTTAAATTTTAAATCCAGACTTTTTGAGACAGCTTTCTTGCTTTAACGACTGTATATGACTATTTTCTTTATTTTAATCTTCACTAACTAGGCTTCTGAATCACAGTCACAGATATTAACTCATCACAATATTCAAACACAATTTTAAATGGTACCTTCACCTTACAAAAATGAGAACTGTTTCTTCATGTCTCATGAAAACGATGCTCTTTGGTATCTCTTTCTGTGGTCTGTTTCATGGTTAAAATTCAGCCAGGATAGGATCAATGGTCTTCAGTGGACAAAGTCCAACGCTTCCTATAAGATTTATCTCTTCAGAAAATAAAACAAAGCTAGCAAACCAGCCGAATATTCCTTGGTACAGATCTTTAATTGATAAGAATCAGTGATTTTAGTAATAATTGTAACAATTTATACCTACTGAAAAGCTAAACCTTTTGCTTCAGTACAATGACAACAATTTCTTGACTTTCAAAAATATCATTCTCTAAATGCTCCTGCTAACACAAATAATGTTCAGTACTAACAGATGAAGTAGTCTGATATTTTTAAAGCTTAAAATCATGCTCCTAAGTCTACAGGTAGAAACCGAAGTGTCTAAACCCTGGTCATCTCAAAGGGAAATACTGGTTCCCCTGCATTGTGTTTCCTACCTGAATGCAAATAGTATTTTACCAGGGAAATATGAAACAGCCAGTCTTTAATTACACATTACTTTATCTCTCAATTTAAACAAACTTTCAATAAAATATTAGCAAGGGCATTTGATAAGGTACTCACAACACTAAGTCTTGAGGGTTGTATTCTTTTTCCCAGGCACTGCATTTGGTAAAATAGGGGTGCTGCTTTTTTCTTGCCAATCTGTGAAAGGCAAGAGGAGCTGAAGCAATCAGCTGATATACTTTGGAAGCTTAAAAAGGCCCTAGAGAACCACCATCAATGAACTAATTCTGAATATGGCTCTATCTGGGGAAAAAGAGCAGTCCAGATAAGTGCCAACATCTGTATGTTTATCATCACTAAAATTCTTACACAGCTACGCTCCTGGATAGGTTCTACATACAGTTTTACCCTTGGGTGAAACCATATTTCTTTTTCCTTGCAGAATACAGAGGAACAGACTTCAGAAAAGAAGAAAGAAAAATAAAAATAAAAAAGAAAGAAAAAAGGAAAAACAGAGAGAAGAGAAGAGAAAAAAAGCAAAGTAATACACTCAGGGAAAAATAATCCAAAGCAGGTCCACATGATGCTCAACTCAAAATAGCAGTTACAGTCACAACTCAGGAAAGCAATCTTGCAGCCACCGCTGAGAGCTGTCTGGCATCAGTGGCTGGACAAGCAGTGGTATCCAGAAAGCCAAATATATTTGACGTTGCTGGAATAGTATTAGAGAAGATGACAATGCATACCATTTTCCTAATATATAAAAACTTGGTGCCTCTGCATCTATAGCATCATACACAGTTCTGTTCACCACATCTCAAGAAGGACATAGTGGAGTTAGAAAAGGTACAGAGATGGTGACTAAAATAAAGTGGTAGAGCACATGGATATGAGAAGAGATTAAAAAGTCTGGTACTCTTCAGTTTGGTGAGAAGGTGACTGAGAAGACATATGACTGAGATTTTACTTGATGAATGTGAGCTATTCACCACATCCTGTACTTATAGAAATAAGAGCAACCTGATGAACCAAGCAGAAGATCAGTTTAAAAAAGAATAAAAATTATTTCTTTACTCCGTAAATAGTACATTTTTGGATCTTGCTGTCATGGGCAGCTGCGGAGGCAGATGGTATCAGCATATTCAAAAAGGAATCAGACATATTCATTGACAACAGGTCCATAATGAATACTAAAAGGGTTAGTTTGGGACGTACCTTCTAACAACCCTAAGGCCAATTCTGGATGCCAGGGTACTACATGGGGGAAAATAGCCAGGCTTGTACGTTCTCCCTAAATAACATTTCCTTCTCCTGTTGTCACTGTCAGAGAGAGTACCGAGCTAGATGATCTCATCCAGTAAGTAATTTCTTACATTCCACAGTTTTGCCTATTTTGCTATGACTTCCTATTTAGTTGATTTGGAAGAAAACAGGTCTCTTGGGGAGGCATCCCATGTAAGTCTGCCAGGCATGGTGGTCAACTGACAATTAGTAGCAGGAGCAACCAGCTCCCTACAGCAGTGATGCACTTTGGGTATGGAAAGGTTGTTTGGTTTTTTTTTTCCCTATCACTTATTAAAATATTAATGCCAATTCCTCTCTTTTACCTTGTGTGGGAAAGAAGGAGGAAGAGGAGGAAAATATAAGCAAATCCCAGCACAGGCATTGCCACTAGTAATTTGTGCATACATATGGTCCACACAGTGGAATCCATAATGCAGCATTTGCCCTCTGTGGAAGGTGCACTAGGGTTCTTTAAGCGATAGTGATGAATGATGTGAAAGGAGATATGAAATTATAAGAAATGAAAGAAAAGTCCTCCCTGAGAAAGGAACTGCCTGCAGGCAGTATGGTGAGAAAGAAGAGGAAACTGAAGTCTCCTGCAGCTCATACTCCATGCCTAATCTAGGCAAGAAAAAGAGCAGTAGCACTAGCATCACCAGCTCTACCTCCTCAGGGCCCATTTCTGACAAAGAGTAGTTTTCAATGCTCTTTAGAAATCCTATCCTATGACACTCCGGAAACACACCCTGACCTAGCTTTTCAAAAGGCCTTAGGCTGAAGATCAGGACCAGACATTTCTTGTCTGGCCATGGTCAGCACACAAAGTCTTAGGTGCCCATGGAGCCTGGAAGTAAGGATAGCAATTTCCATATCTCCAGTTAGAGTGGCATGAAACAGAATTTCTAGAACTTTGGTTTTGGCATACAAACTGTATTTAAATCTTTTTTTGCATATAAACCCCTCACTTTTAATTCATGCATGAATATTCAGATGTAATAAATATCCATTATTACCCTGTATCAAGAGCTCATTCCTTGCTAAGTAGCCTCTTCGAAAGCAGAAGCCATCTGATGTAACAATGATGCTTTCAGACTGCAGCACAGCAAGCTACCTTGTGACTGATAAATCTGAGAGCCATAGAGGTCACAGCTAATGCAGAATCTTTAGTAATTGCATTATGGTTTTTCCTTGCTTCAGCTGAAGGATCAAGAGAGGCACTATGAAAGAAAATTCAGTATCTTGGGCAATCGTCTGAAGAAATCACATTACTATACTAAATATTAAACTTTGGACTTCAGTATTAATTGGGGGCTTATACATTTGTTGTTTATGAACAAAGGGAAAGAATTCCTTTTTTTTTTCTTTATTTTTTCCCCTCTTTGGAGATAGCATCACAAGATGGCTACTTACATTATTTAGAGATCATATGTACAAAAAATGGCTATCCTGTGAAAGATTCCTCTTCAATGCCCCTAAATACTGTTATCTTAAGATCCTACATTTTTCTGCCACATTTCTCCTCCCCTCTCCCACCCCATAGACACACTTAACCCCTACACCTGAAGAGAATGAACAGGAGACTTTGCCTGTCATGGACCTGGTATCTAAGACAAAATGGCTTCTTATAATGCACAGTACTTACATGACAACTCTGTACTGGAGAGTTCACCTTATATCCTAGTACTTATTTCTAGTCTTACACTACATTAAAATATTTCACCAGACACCAGCAGTTTTCTCTGCACTAGGTCACACTCACCATGTCCTAATTCACTCTCAATTCTACTTACCATTTACTTTCTTGTGTATTAGAACAAGAAACCTTACCTGGTTTGCTGGTGTGGCGGGACTTTTGCACCCATTCTCTGTTTCAATTTCTGCACCAAGTTCTATGTTACCGTTGTTACTGGTAGAGATTTCTTGTGGTTCACTGGTTTCATTCTGTTGACATGTAGTAGCAGGGTTCTTTGATTCTTCTTCTATACTGCATTCCTTATCAATGTATAGATTATTATTCCATTCCTTCATTAACTCCAAGATATTGTCTCTGGACAACATGTGTTTCACCCTAGATGTAACAGTAAATTTTATTAAAGTTTGACTTCAACAAATCTAGGAACTATTATTAAAAATATAACACCAGAGTAATGGCCCTATTTGTTTTAAGCCATGC
Source organism: Phalacrocorax aristotelis (assembly GCF_949628215.1). Taxonomy (NCBI): domain Eukaryota; kingdom Metazoa; phylum Chordata; class Aves; order Suliformes; family Phalacrocoracidae; genus Phalacrocorax; species Phalacrocorax aristotelis. Next base: position 58,055,015 of record NC_134280.1, read on the forward strand.
ACTTTAATCCACAGTCAGATACAAACAGTGTTTTCCAAAAGCTGTTCATCCCTTTTGCAAGCACAACCCTGCCAGCACTACTGCTATTATTCTCCTTACTACAGCCAGAAGGGAAGGAAATTACCTTTTCCCCAGAACTCCTTCAACTATGGATCCCAAAAATTTGCAAAGGAATATTAGCCCTTTCTACTAAAGCAGCAACAAGAAAACCCAAAGTGTTAGAGGATGGCTCTGAGATTTCCACTGCCCCTGCTTCTCCCTGCTTCTACATCCACTAGTATTTCTTTGCGTTACTGAGCAGATGAAGGTGCCTAGACAACACTCCCATTTTACTTAGTCTTATCTGGAATGGGTAGTGCAATGATTTATGGGTCCAGAAGGAACAATTTTTCTTAGACTGCTCAGGCTGCTGTCCTCTCAGCTCACACTGAATAATCTGATATAATTTTGGTCTGATTCCTTTGGCCATTCAGTAAAGATGGCAATCAACTGTCTGAAAGTTTGGCAAGAAAGGCAAGTGCATACTATATACAAAGTTTATACACAACTCTGAAAACTAGAGTTGTCCTGTTACTTATTTTTTAAGGGATAATATTTTGCATTAATATTACCATTTTTCTGATTCTCCTTAAAGCACTTCAGGAACAGCAGGGATTTTTTTTCCTAATATTAATTAATGATATATAGTTACTAAGTAGTTTATCTGCATTGTACAGACTGCTAAACTGCAACACAGAAAACATAAATATAATGGCTTTTTCTGAGGTGACACAGTGGATCCATCAGAGGAAAGAGGTCACAGATGAGACCTTTTTTTAGAGCTCTTTCCCCCATCTTATTAGACTAGCAATTCTTCCTTCAATCTCCTATTTCTTTTCTTTTACATGGGGACTGGTATTTAGAAAGTAGTTCCTTCGTTTGAAGTAGATAGCTATGTACACACATGTATCGAATGATCAAGGAATAAACATTCATATCCACTAGAAAGGTAAGTTTCAATTTTGCAAAACAACCTCATCTGTTGCAGATGCAGATTTACATCTGCAATTATGCAAGCTGTGGGCATAACTGATGACACACATTTTAACTACCTCTTTTGCATGAACAATTATGTAGTTAAATATGTAGCATGCAGTGAACTGCACCCACAAAAGCAGAGGCTGAGTTTAGGCCTTTTTAAAAGATTTAGGCCTTACAGAGTGCCAGATAATTGTATGCCACATAAAAGAGAAGAGGGAGTTTACTTCTTGACAGTTTTTAAGAAAATAGGACCATTTAAGTTAATTATCTGTGTTGGCTCATTTGAACACCTGTTGGGTTAATTCACTAGCACCTGGAGCCAACTGCGAGTAAAAGGAGTGGAGGTTTACTAATTGACAGACTATGTTGTTTCTGTTTCTTTTATTTCCATTTCAACTTTTTTTTCTGCTCAATTTTTAGGAAGCAAACTTTATCGGGATTCAAGACAAAAATGCAGAGATATCCAACTACTTATGGAAAATCCAATAAAGTGTCTTCTCCATGAACACATCCAACATACAAAGTTTCAAGCCTGATGAGCACCTTTATTCTATTAACTTCAGTGGCACCTACACTGATTTAAAAACACCAAGAAGGACAGATCAAAGTGATCATTTTCAAGAGCTGTTCAAAGCATTAGTCTGGAGTATTTTAGATTCAGATTTTAGGGGACAAAAATTCAGTTACAGTATTGGGGGAAAAAAGATATTCTAGGTAACACCAGTAAACTGAGGGCAGGAAATAGAATTGTTAAATTCTTGATTCATTATCAGACATTCAGAATCCAATAAGCATACCACTGGAACAATTAAAATATTGTAGAGGTAAACAGAAGAACCTTCAAATTAGGTATGATACACAGTAAATGGAAGAACAAGGTGTCTGGTAATACTAAAACTTATTCTGATACCATGGGGAAAGTGGACAGAGCCAGAAAAAAGCCTTGATGCATACAGAAAGGTCTTAGAGTTTAAAACAAAACCAACATAACTATGGACAAGGTGCAACTGTCTTGCGTGATTTCTTGGTTTTTCTATACATAAGAAAGCTAGAGACAATGTTTTTTATTTAGTTCAAAGAAATCCTGAGTACGACCATCAGTTAAAAAGGAGATTGATCCACAGAAATGGAAAATATAAAGTAACTAAGATGGAATAAGCTTAAAAAGACAGTGACAAACCAAAAAGTAATTACAGATAATATAAACAAAAGGGACCTTGTATATTAGAAAAATATCATGGAGTACAACTGCTGTTTATTTTATTGAGATATGACAGCAGAATGCATTATTTTGCTGGTAGCAAAAATGTTGAAGTGGTTTCAAGTTCCATATTTTGTGTAGCGTGAAGGTGTATGTGTATGAAATCCACTTGTGCAGTACATATTTTAGCCCTTGCCATTCTTGTTGAATGCCTGCCTTACAGAATCACAGAAAGTGATTCTCTCATAAGCCAGCCAATCCGGACGTCATCACTTCAGTCAAGAGAAGAAAAAGCAATGCCATGCTCTCACCCAGCCCAACTTTTGCCTTAGGCAAGTTTACACTGTATATTGAGCCTGGGTCTCCTGCATCGTCAGCAAGTAGTCTGACCACTAGGCTGCCCCACAAAAAGCTGTATCTCTGCCAGTCACTAAAAGAAAGCTGTGATTTTTCCTACATTCTGTCAGGAAGCTCCTGAGTTGTGTCTGCGGGCAGAGGAATCGAAGCACTGAGTGCCATGGCAGTTTCTAAATCCTAATCTGTAAATTGGCTCTGAACTGCCCAAGGGAGGGAGGTCTAGGCACACAAAAAGATCCAACTCCAGATAGCTGCGAAAATTTAACATGGGAAAGTGAGAGGCGGTGTTATTAATTTGCCACCAAAAGAAATAAGAAGTCTCACATGCTGTACATAAAATTTTATATTTAGGGTCTTGCTTTTACTCTTCAGTCAAGCAGGCCCATGTGCCTTCAAATTTCACAGCATTAACACAGAATTCTATACCAGAGTGCACCTTAGATGATCTCAAAAGTTCTCCTGAGAAAAATAAAAATCAGCCAAGGAGAGGAAAGAAGACAAAAAAAACCCAACCTCACCACCTGAAGGGAAACAGCACCTTCTGTTAAATTAGACTTAAGGAAATATCAAATTCTTCTAGTGGGAAGTGAAGAAAAGGAAGTAGAGTATTTCTATAGATAAAATGTATCACAATCCATACAACATATTAGGTAGAAAAAAAATTGAAGAGACCATATTTTAAAAGATCTAGCTTAAAGAAATTGGAAATTACAGTATCAAATGAAAATATGTGTATCCATAAAAACACTTATTGCAAAATAAGATTTACCCCATATTTCATTAATATTATACTCAGTATATACGCAATATACTCCTGCAGATTATGCAGAAAAAACACGTAGTGGTAATACAATCTTTGTCTGCCTTAGAAACTTAAAAATATTCTGCTATTCTGTCATCTTTTATGCTCTGACTTTTTAGCAGCTGTAAAAAGTTAAATGTATCTGGAAGAGTTTTAACTGGTATAAAGATCAGAATAATCAAAACTAGTAACAGAATTACATTAATTAGTATTTCTAGTAAATAATTAATCATCACCCCTTTGCATAGCCCCCAGCCAAAACTACATATGGTCTCCAACTGACAACACATAAACCTCCAGAGGTATCCACTGACTTGAATTGATCTTGAGGTCATTTGTTTAGCTGTAAGTATATGGTAACTTTTAAATCAAAATTTTTTATTGTTAAGGTATTGCTCTGGAATACGAAATTGCTGCGCCTAAGTTTGAAATGCCAGTTTTAATCATACAGAATGACTTGTGACTTCATAAATTTTTGGTACAGATGGTAGGGATTTCCTGGTGGGAGACTGTGGTGCCAAATGCATTTACTTCCTATGCAGAAGCTCGTATGTCACATGGCACCAAGGGGTTAATTTTTTTACACGCAGAATTCTCTACATGATAATGCACTTCCATGTTCCCCATCTGGCTATTGTAAAATCACAAAGGCTGTGAAGGCACAAGCATGAAGTAGAAACTGATGTCCTGATTTTCAGTGGTACTGAGTATCTGCAACTCCAACTGAAGTCCGATGGGAGCCACAGGTGCTCAGTAGTTCTGAAAACCAGGCCTTGTTAGGGCGTCTTAATGAGCGTTTATTAAAGAATTCTGCATAGCATCACTTATCACTTTAAGACCCCGTTTCTTCTTTTTATACTCTTCTAAAAACCTAAGGTTTTTACTAGAAATGGAAAAGCATTTAACTACGACTTCAAACACTGCAATATGTAATACATATGAAAACTATAAGCAGCACCAGAGAATGCAAATAAGACAACTGGGGGCTTCAAATGAAACACGCAGATGGAAGGTAGAAGGTACAGAACAACAAGGGAGACTCTCCTTCATGGTCTGCCTACTGAAGCTGGGGAAATTCTTTTCCACAAGAAAATTTTTATGAGAGTTTAAAAATATTTGGACAAATCAGTGGAAAAAGGTCAACCAAGCTTTATTACCACCACTCTCGTTTGGTTCAGGAAACCCTGAGCAACAAGTGACTGAATGCTTTTTTCTGTTCTTATCCCCTAAGTGTCTGATCCCCTAAGCCACTGATAATGATGCGAGAAAGACCTTTGACATTACCCAATATGACCATTCTGGTGTTCTTAGCTCCATATACAAAATAAATCATTTATGTCAATGAAATAAAAATGTTATTAAAAAAAATAAATTGGACATGCCAGTACTGAACAAAGATGGGATGTATTTCATAGTAAAAATGCTAAACATGTCCATCAATATTCAAGAAAACAGGCATATCAGTTGAAAATATTTTTCAAGAAACGCAGCAGAACCACAAGAGGACACTGGGCACCACACATGCACAGTGATGAGCCCATGGAGCAAGTTCACCCAAGTACCATCTGCGACCAGAGCAGCTGCACGCTGTGTTCACAGGCAGCTGATCCAAAGCATCTAATGCTGGAGCTACCGCTCACAGGCAGATGGCTGCCAGTCTCCCTTAGAACTGAAGAAACAGCAACACAAGCCTTGAAACGCTACTAAAAGTCAGCTCATGCTAATGCAGAGATATTTAAGAGACCAAAATCCCTCTTTGCCATTCCACTGTAATAGAAAACACTGGCTGGTCACATACAGGAAAGGTTGAAGCATGAAGGCAAGATAACTATCTGAACCTCATCCAGAAAGTTTTCCCTTAAGGAAGCAGCTTAAAATTGTTCTAGGCATAGATCAGCTGGAGGAACAAATGAATTCAGTTTATTTCCAGAGCTCATTTCTGATTGTATTTATTTCTGACCCAAAAACGTCTGCAGATGATGTCCATAATAGCAGACTTCAGACCTGGCTCCCTGGCATGAGGGAATTCTGTCAGCAGCCTATGACGACCATCTCTCAACATTTAGAAACATTGAAACTTGATTAAAAAAAAAAATCTAAAAATATAGTTCTGCGTTGAAACTAATGCTTAAAGGTGAAAGCGCTGTGAAAGTGCAAACAAAAGACAACTAAGATGGGGTTGCATTTGTAGATATTTTATAGTTAAGATAACCAGTCTGCTACCTACTTCTTAAATGAAGAAAAGCATTGCAAATTAAAATTTATTGTGCCTGAAATGTTGTATGGTATGGAGAGAAGGAATGGTTTACAATGAACTATAGGAAGGTCTTGTTACATGTAATTATGTTATCATATGGAATTTAGTCTCAAACTTGATGCATATACATGGTAAAAAGTCAGAAAATCACATGGATGGTAGCTTTCTATATCTTCAGTTTCATGAAGCAGGGACAGCATGGTACTTACAGTATGGAAGGGCAGAAGCGGATGAAAACTTGTCTCATTTTTCAGGCCCTGGCTGTTACACATTTGCATGTGCCTACTCTCCCCCACACAAGAATGCACTGAAACGTTGGGAAAAAAAGCGCTTCTTGTTCAGCTCTGTTCAATTAGCAGGAAAGAAGATGTACGCTAGTCCAGAATGGTTCTTTTGCGGATGAAAGTGTGAGGCAAAACCAGTGGTCCATCTTGAATAGAGCGAGCTATTTGTCCTCCGACATACTGGAATATTTTTCAATGATTCACTGGCATTTGTCTTTCTACATGGCATTGAAGCCAGCTACAAAAGAAATTAGGGCTTGCTATCATCAGAGTTATCTTTAAGTAGCAGATATATTCCCTCTGCTTTAATTTCAACTACAGAATAGTGCAACAGTTTCATCAGACAGGTGAAAGTTCAGTATTATAGTGGCATGTTCTGCAGCCCAGGCAGGAAGCTGGGAGCTCACAGGTTCCCTTTCCAGCACTACAATTCACTTGACTTCAGAATGGCCAGATTTCCCTGTAGCTCAATCTTCTGGTTTTAGATTTTAAAACATACTTTTATTATAGTAACAGGAATGTTGTGAGAATTAATTAAACTTGACCTGAGCCTATACTTCCGTATTATGTCAAAACATACGGGAAATCAGGCAAAGTTGGTTTGGGTAAGGAACACAGTGTAAAGCTTCTCCTAGTTAATGGGCTTATCAGAAGCCCATGGGATACAAGCAAAATAAAATATATTAATGGATTTGGGAGAGTTGGATAAGGCCCCTACAAGTTTTCTGTTGCTTAGGTTGTGTTTTTTTAAGTTTCCACCCTACCGGGTTCCACTGAGGCAATACAGTATCTTTATGTACCAAGTAAGAGGTAGAATACCGGGGAAGACATGATACCTCCACAAAACTCAGGGTTATCCACTTGTTATCAAATAATTCATTAGCTGTGGTTTGGTAAGCAGTTGAAACTTCTGAAAGTTGATCCTGAGTGCTTTAATTCAGCAGAGAATATTTTACTCACAATGCTATGAAATTAGTTCATGATATCATTTATGTTAATTTATTTTTAACATAAATTTCCCTTTACAGAAAATGTATACTACTTTAAAAAAAAAAAGAAAAAAAAAAGATCAGAACTACTACATTTGTGGAAGTCATTGCAATACTGTCAGCATTTATTTTGTGAGTGCATTTTGTACTTACCAGCCTCACTGACTGTTTCGCAGACTGGATTTTTAAAGCACATATTTCCCTTTTTTATTAGTTCAATAAGCTTTTTTTCTATGTTTGCTATAGGGGGTGTAAGAAAATTAGGCTCAGTAAACAGCTACCTACTATTTTTCACTGGTGAGGGAAAAACTATGTATTATGGGATCACTATGAAATAAAAAAATTTGCAGGACTGGGAAAGCTTCAGAAGAACTTTATAAAAGTGTCTCAGGTTCTGAAAAATGTGTGTCTCATATTTAAAGGAGAAAGGCTATGAGGTTAAAAGGTGATTTAATCTTGGTCACTAGGTATCCACAGAAGGAAAAGATAATTGATATTTCATGGATTTTTAAAGTAGCTGCCAAAGGTTTAACAAGATACAACAACTGGAGTTAGAAGCTAGAAAAAATTAAACTGAAAATATTTTGCTCTTCTGTAACTCACTCATCCAAGGTCCCTTCCAACCTGTGATTCTGTGAAATCACTTCGCTAACTGACAGCTAACCTGTTGCCACCATGTGCAGTATTTCCATCACAGAAATTGTATTTACTGGGAACAGTTTATACTTACCCTATTTTTTTATTTATTGTCAAAGTAATATTTGCCATTAAAAAATTCAACAATTCTGTCCTAGAAACCACTACATTTCACTAATAATAGCTACCATCAATTCATGTCCTACTGTTTTTAGACTAGTGAGTTAAAACTCCACTGAGTTACTGGCAGCCACAAGAACTGAAACAAGACAAAACAGACCACTCTCAATGTAGGCGTTTAAGTCCCAACCATCTGTCTTTCTAAAATACAAGTTTTGGGTCAAACACAGGTCATTGACTCAGTATAAGAATGACTAGATATGTTTTATTCTGTAGCCTTATTTTATATGAGAATTCAGTTTAGTCATACGTAGTGGTTGCTTGTGTCAAGTGTACTGCTGTTCAAAATGTGATAAACTCAGTTCAAAATTCTTATGATCTATGAAATATGTTCAATCCTCAAAGTTGCTATTCTTCATTGAATAACAGTAAATTAAAGCGAGCATGATTCACAGAAAAAGAGACGTGTATGATATCCTTTTACTGCTACAAAAGATGTGCTTTTCAGAACAGAAACATAAAGCAGAAAATACTATGACAAAACAAAACATAATTTTTAATTCCTAACTTTTTGTTCTGGTATCGAGCTGTATCTCCTTTAGCCACATAGTGGGAACGTTGCCTCGTTTGGCCTAATCTAAACTAAGGTATCAGTAGAAATAGGATAATAAGCAAGCAAAGATATTGGAAATGTCAGAATGTTGTTAAGACCTACCATATGTGTACATATTAAGAGTACATAGCTTCATAAAAATATACCTTGGCTGCATTCTTGCCCTGTATCTACTTCTCGTTATTTTAAGTAAAACATTGAGTAAATGTAGTATCTGAATGTCTGTAAATTGAATTTACTCTTCCTGTATCATCAGCTTCCTTTATGGCTGTTATATTCTTAATGTTGTGGTAACAATAGAAAAAGGTAATAGATATGAAACTAGAACAAATGCATTCCTAAAAAAATTGTGCTAATATCAAACCCAGTGTTGAAACTTGCTTTGTATTTGGTTTTTGTGACTATTACTGTTTGCCAACAGAACTACCAGCCAGAAACATCAACTATTAATGTTTATTAGAGAATATACTTTGAAAGTAAATATTGACCTGTGTTCTGCTAATCATATAACAAATGAAAAACCATATCATGTGATCTGTGTTTTCAATCAAAACTAATAAAGACAGATTAAATTTCTAATAGATTTTACATCACTTTTCGTGCACAACTGACATGTAAATATTATATAGCAAATACTTTCAAGAAATTAATACGCCTATTTGTGTCTATTTAAAACAAAAAAGAAGCTAACATCATCAAATAAATTATTTGCATCAAGTTATGTTTTTAGTTCTACTCCCAAAACACAGAAGTAGCTACTGAAAATGTAATTGTCATATCCTAGTGAAAGATGCCTGTCACTTTATATCAAAGTAAAATATTCTGGAGTTTCATTCACATGGCTTTAATTTTTAATTTTAAGGTAAAACATAAAATTAATATTTTAGTGCATTTTCACCCAAACTTTTAATCTCAAAATGTCTTTTAAAAAATGGCTGTTTTCTTTTATCCTCCAATTTTCCTTCCCAGTCTCCCTCAGGAACTCAATTTAAAGATCAGAAAATACTGTAAGGATTGGCTGACGACAATGTCCGTTATTCTGTTATGCACAGATAGGACTAAATTCTCTCCAGACTACGGCAGTAACAGACAACAGATAACTTGATATCTTTAGCTGAAGTTCAGTAGATGAAACATATCATATGGAACCTTGAAAATCTGTGAAGACATTTCCTGTGCCTTCAGAAAGGAGCAAAAAGCACCATATTTTCTTAATATGTTTCTTATTGATGGAATGCAGGAAGTAATGTATTAGGCATCCTAGACTTCTTTAGTTGCACAAAGGTTTTTGAGCACTTTTGCAGGGGCCAGAGTCTCTAAGCATGCTTGGAAGAATGAGCAAGAAATCCAAAAGCGTAGATCACACAGGGAAAAGAAGCCCCTGACCCTTTCATATTAGAGAGCAACATATGGGCCATTCTTTCAGAGTGTGACAGGCAGTAGGACTCTTGCTACTCTACTCTTTCAATGTACTGCCATACTTTTGTATTTTAATGGATTTTCTTTTTGTTGGTTACTGTCGTGTATGCTTCTATTAGTATATGTTAAAACAGAAATGAAATGGAAAGTATAAAGTACACCTCAGTTTAAATTACATATAAAAATCCATCACGCTGGCATTGCCCCATTATGCAGAGGCAACCTTGTGCATTAACATTCATGAAAACAGAGTTCATGAGTCACCTCAGGGCTTACGCTCCCCATATAGGTAGAGACTGAGCCTCTCATGGCAATAATACCCTTGGTACCAAGATGGAGCATGCCATCTGCACTGCAGAAAGAGCTAGCAAATTACCAGGGAGGCATTAGCTGTAGCCTAGAAGGGTCAAAGTTGTGATGGCAGCAATAATGGCTCTAACAGTATCTTTAAGCCCATTAAAGGAGCACCAGGAGCACATGTTATTATTCAGGGTGGGAAGCAAAGTGATTTGCAAAAACAGAATTAAAATCATAAGATAAACTTACGGCTTTTTATTACTGTTTCCAAATTAAGCAATAAAAAGGGGGGTGAATTGTATTCTATTAGCTCATACACAGTATTTTCATTCTTGTGTAGTCAATACAACAAGGGGTGAATTCATGTTACTTTGTTCTGACATGGTTGTGATTACAAAATGCTAATTTTAAAAAATATTTATATTGCTAATTAAGGAAGAAAGTCAGAAGTTCTAAGCTCCAGCTGCAATCAGAACAGTTCACTGCTCTGAATTTTACAAGTTCTAAGCTGTGAATTGTGCTGATTGCAGGCATTGCTCTGGATTCTTATTAGCCAGTCAAACCATCCAATTTCTACCATCTATTTTATAATATATTCTATTGTAATCTGTTGTGCAAATCCTACTACCATGATGCAAATATTAATATCGTGAAGTACAATAACAAAACTCATTCTCTATCAGCATAAAAAGTGCACAAGGAATTTAGAAATAAAAATAAAATTTTAAAAAAAGTCAATAAAGCTACAAACGTTTCATCATGCTGACCCAAGAAGAAAAGTAAACTAACTGTATAGAAAAGAAAATGAGCAACCAAAGTGGAAAAAAAAACTGAACAAAGAAAATCCAGAAAAGAGGAGGTTATGAAACTGTGTGCCTGTATCTGCATGCTCATGTACAAAGTTATAAAAGAACTCAGGTATATGCAACAAAAGTAAAACAATCACAGAACAGAAATAACAACAAATTAAACAGCAAGTGGTAGTGTTCTAAAACACTGGCATTAAATCATGATCTGGGGGCAACTGAGAGAAGAAAAACTGAAGGGGGGGGGGAACCCATGCAAATACATTATGAAAGAAAAAAGTCCCTGCATAAAGTGTGACAATTTAGTTGCGTCATATGAATGGTAATTTATGTACTTTGCTACAATTTTTTTTTAAATTACTAAAGTACCTTTTTCTATTATTTAGCTAGTATAGGCAGGATAAGATTTTTCAGAGAGAAATTATTTTGTGTCTAAGACGATTGTTATAAATTAAGAAAGACTTCAATAAAAATATGCATATACTCTTACAAGTGTAAAATTAAATTTCTTCCTCTAATAACGGCAGACCAACAAACTTTCAAAGGACACAGCTAACCTGCACAGGGAGACCTGGCAGCCCTCGAACCTGTCAATTACAGAATTACCACAGGCAGAGGTGGAGAAGAAAAGCCCTTATCCTGATTGCACGGTTTGTGCAATCCATTTGAGGATTTGACCAATGATCAGTAAATCAATAACTTAGCTCTCATATATAAATCCAGCCAACACATGAAAAAGAGAGGCCTAAACTCTTAGTTTAGTTTTATGGTGTTTCACTGCAATTTTCTGTAACAGCCTATTATTCCAGGATTATAAAGTGCTTCACAAGTCAAATACTCAAATTTTAACTCTGAACTGTATCTTTCACTTTATTTTGCATAGAAATTCATGTTTACATACAAGCAATTATAAGAGTTCATTCTTTTGTGAAGGTTTATCACACAGGTTTATTTTTATTTCAGTGCCAAATTTTAAATACTTGTATTATAAATGGGTCTGTACATTTTATATTACTTTTACAAGCTACTTACAGCATGTACATAATGACACCTACGCTCCAAATGTCGCACTGTTGGCTGTAGTCATAGGCACCGATAACTTCAGGAGCTGCCAACCAAGCAGAAAAAATAGTATTAATAATACAAAAAAAAACTTTTAAATGCTTAAACACAAAGCATGAAGAATGTGCTGATGTGGTATAATTTATTCCCATATGTAAAGAGGAACCAACAGCAGATGTTTAAATCAATAATGTACAGACCTTAACAATTCATGCTGATGTGTCCTCACTTTTATCATTTAGCTGTTAAGGGGGTGGTGACATTGTGACATTAGCTGTATGATTTAACTTGGTATTCTTTTCCCCAACAATAAGTTATTAAAGCAGTCTTCATAACACACTGGCTTCAAGTACTGCAAGACATCATACAAACTTTTTCTCCCAGATATAGTAGTGCATAAGAACACAGGGTTTCTGCAAAACATGAGAGCCTCTGTTTGCATGTATTAGCTTGAACACATTATATGATGAACAAAATCAGTGCCAAGATACGCTAAAGTAAAAATTTTCAAACCTTTTTGTTTATATCCTAGATTAAAAAACCCACAAATTATAATCTTATCATCTCTTCACTTATCACTTTACATTATTTCAGTCACATGTCAAAAAGATGCTACTTTGGGGCCATCTTAGTCATATTTTATCTACTGTATCATGGTTGTGAGTTCACAGCAAAATTTATGGTCTTCACTTCCAGAAACAATGGAGATTACATACTTAACCCCAGTAAAGAACAGAAGATCAAAAACCTTCACGCAATAGAAGAGGAGATTGACAGAGACTATTTTATTTGGTATTGTCCCACCAAATCTAAAAGCTTGTTTAACTGCCATCCCAGTTCTTGATGTTTTAGGTAGGTACCAAGCTTCAGATATTTAATTATTATGTCAAGGAACTTAAAATGTTTAACTTAATGGTTTGATAATACTACAACTGGTAAAACAAGACTTTAAAGGAGATTCTTACCATTAATATTGCTAAACTGGCCAAAACCTACAGTATCATCTCATTTTCATTCAATTGTTTTGAGAATGTTTTAAACAGCAGAAATTCACGTTATCAACATCCTGGGGAAACTTACAAACTTACATAAGTTTATATTCTTATATGCTTATCCTGCAGAAAATAAAATGACTGAATCAAGAAATTGCTATTCCTTTTATAATTTTTTTAAATTAATAAACCAGTCTGGTTTAATCATGAATTTCCACAAGTGTCACACACAAGAAAGGAGCATACAAAAGATGGAAATAAGAAGAAAAGGGAAACATAAGCATTGCAGGGCAAAATCAGAAAGGAAAAATGAGGAGTAACTAACAAAGACATAACTAAAAATTAAATCATCTATAAGTATAGGAGTAGTAGGAAGACAATGAATAAGGAGGCTGGTATTGTATTCAACCAAGAATGCAATTGATAGATGATGCTCAGAAGGCATACATATTTAATGTCTTCTTACATCAATCTTAACCAAAATGTCAACTGCAAGCACTGGATAGCACAATCAATATCAATGACAGAGGGGCAATACCTCAGTTTTTTACAGAGAAGAAAAAGGTTAGCAAGTACTTAGGTTGGAAATTTTGAAATCAGCCATAACTGATAAAATTCATTCTAGAGTACTTTAAAAACTGACAAGACCTTTCAGAGCTATTAGTTGTTCAAGAACTATTAGTGGAAAGCAGGTAAAATATCTGAAAACTGAAAAAGGCAATCATGGCATCTATCCATAAGAGGGTGGAAAAGCTGGCATCAAAGAATTACAGATGCGTCCCATTAATTTTAATTCCCACGAAAATACTGGACAGAATAAGCACCCGTAAGAAACCAGAGAGGTAAGTAACAGCCATTATGCACCTGTCAGGAACAAATCTCCATGTAGCACAGGTTGACAGGCTTCGGGGTTAGAAGAACACTAAATATCACATATCTCTATTTTAGTAAGGCTTTTGCTACTGTTTCATGTAACTTTTTTCAAAATACTGTCTATATTAAAATAACACAGGAAAAATGCACACATGCTTATAAAAAACCCTTCTCAGAAAGTAGTTGTAACTTGTTCATTGTCAAAGTGGAAGGCTGCATCAAGGGATGTTTTGTAGGTGTCTGTCCTAGCCATGATACCACTGTAACTGATGACCTGGATGATCCAAGGGAGAACATGCTTATTATATCTGAAGACAACATTAAGCCAGGAATGACTAAGTATATTGAAAGACAAGCTCAGAATACAAACACAAGGAGAAGCTGGTCAGGCAGCAGCTCAAGGACTGTTGTGAACCACAAGCCAAATATGAGTTAACAGTTCCAGTGTTACCAAACAATGCCTCTGTAAGGCAGGATTAGTGTAAAACAGCCACTCTGGTTCAAAACGTCATTGTACACACCTGCCCTTCGGAGGAGGCCAAGACCAACACTCCTCCCCTTGTCTGGGTTAGAAGCCTATTTAAATAGGTCAGGTGAAAAACAGGCCAATGGCCTGATTCCCAGCACTTACCTCTTGTTCTTTTGTGTAGACTTCAGAGTCCTTAAATAAAATACAAAAAGACAGTCATCACCTGTGTTTTATACGCAAGCCTAAGGTCTGTAGTACACACAAAATGATCCTACCACTCAGCCTAGTACTGGTGAGGCTTCAACTAGATATTGCGCTCAGTTTGTGGTACTACGATTTTAACATAATGTATACCAAATTGAGCACAGCAAGTCAATCACAAAGATCAGAAATGCAGGACAGGACTGAGAAAATTCATCCTGTTTAGTCTAACAAAAAAAAAAGAAACCAAGAGAGAAGTGTGATATCAGATTGCTGAAAAAAGGAAGGTGGAATATTCTTCTTCATATCCATGACAGGTAGGGCAAGAAATATTAGTCTGAAAATATGAAATGCAGTTCCACCCTTTTCTTTAGCCCCACGCATAGGCTTCTACCACCTCCCTTAGGTCAGCTTTGGCAATTATGTGGCTGAAGGTGAGTTAACGGAAAATTTATAATGAAAAAAGTTATTAGATCATGGCCTGTAGGTATGAGTTTAAGCTGATTGTCAAACTGAAGGTTCAGGGCACACAGGAGGAAAAATTTCTAGGAGGATAATGAAGCATCAGAATAGAGTGCCTGGGAAGATTATGGAGTCTCCATTACCAGAGGTCTTTAAGTACACTTTACACAAATATTCATCAGAATTGACTTAAGTATAGCTGCTTCTTTCTTTGGGCAGAGAAATAAATCGAATGACTCGAGGTCCCTTCCAGTCTTGAGACTCTATGATTCTGTCATGATTAGTAAATCAGAAAGTAATTTCATCCCATGCCACCCCCTCACTTGAAGAATTATTTAACACTAGTAGTATTGCATCAATCAAAATGTCAGAAGGACTAATTATCTTCCTCCAAAAAGGACCTTTTTTTTTTTCTTCAGTCTGTTATAAGCAAGCTGTGAAATGCACTGCTGGTATATACCATGGAGGAAAAGAACTTCATAGAAATAAAAATGAATGCTATATTGGATAATGAAGTATATTATAGCATGCAGTACAAATCAGAAAGGGGTACAAATCTTTATATTATGGAATGCAAAGTATTCATTGCCTAAATAGGCAAAATAATAAAAAAAACCACACTGAAAGGCATGCATTTTGGACAGGCTATGTCATAACTACCCGCTTTCATAGTTTTTTGTCAACTTCCATTTCAACATCAAATAATCATCAGTTTCATATAGTGGGATAGACACATTGTTTGGGTGGAAGTTTTCTAAGAAAAACCTGGCTTAGAATTTTATCCTATTGTTTACCTGGAGATTCCTAAAAGTTTATGCACCACATCAGAAATTACAAGTTAGGTTTACATAACCAGAGGGACATACTGTGATTCAGGTAGCACCGTTGGCTTCAAAAACACCCAGCAACAGAGAAAAAGCTGACCTTGTAACAACAGAATATGTACTTGCACTGAACTTAACTTAGCCATAAGGTAGACTGAGGCAGTTTGAAGGCAATGTCATGTAGAATGGAAATGCAAAGTGAGTGTTGTCTGCATGGAGGGCATGATAAAGCTCATGGGAAGATAAGAATAAATTAGGTCTGCATACCATCTAAGAGATTGTAATGAGCACCTGATGGTCTAGGGGAGCAGAGAGTAAAAAACCAGCAGAAAAGAAGTGCCTGACAATGAATAGTACCAGCATCACCAAGGAATATCATCAGACAAGAACCTGGACTCCTCCACAGCAACGTCTAATATCTGATCAAAATTTTCCCTGTTACCTTCCTTTGTTGCAGTAGAGAGTTCATTTCATGCAGCCTGTAGGTATCATAAAGCAACGCCCTACATGACACAACACGTCACTGCTTGCACCCTGAAGAGGTACAATCAGCTGGAACAGCTGTTTGTCTTCACTGTAGGGTCCTTCTTGCTTCTCTCCTCCTTTAGGAATTGGATAGTGAGTGAAGTGAGTGCATCCCCTCAATCAGCTGACCCAAGCGGTGATTACCAGCAGTCCACAGCTGGTGTGCAACAGTTGTACTTCCTTGAGTAGTTGGGAAGTATGGAGTTCTTCTGTCTCTCTTATGCAGAAGGAAGTTTGAACAGAATTAGTTACCTTTCATTAAAACCAGCTCTTTGAATCTCTGATTACCTCTGGCCACTAATGTCACATTTCCCAAAACCACATGCACTTGATTTCAGATTCTTTGGTCAGTAATGTTTCCTGTCAACTTTGTCTAGGCTTTAAGTATCCATGAACCATCCAAGGCGGGCTTAAAGGATGGCACAACCTTAAATACCAGTTCTTAAATTCCAGTTCTTAACTAATGAAGAATTTCAGAGAGTTTTGAACTTAGAATCATAGAATCATTAAGGTTGGAAAAGACCTCTAGGATCATCAAGTCCAACCATCAACCCAACACTACCAGGCTTCCTAAACCGTACCCTGAAGTACCACATCTACACATCTTCTAAATACCTCCAGGGATGGTGACTCCACCAGCCATCTGGGCAACCTGTTCCAATGCCTGACCATTCTTTCAGTGAAGAAATTTTTCCTAATATCCAGTCTAAACCTCCCCTGATGAAGCTTGGAGACGTTGCTTCTCGTTCTATTGCTAGTAACTTGGGAGAAGAGACCAACACCCACCTCACTACAACCTCCTTTTAAGTAGTTGTAGAGAGCAATAAAGTCTCCCCTCAGCCTCCTTTTCTCCAGGCTAAACAGCCCCAGTTCCATCAACCTCTCCTCATAAGACTTGCTCTCCAGACCCTTCACCACTGTTGTTGCCCTTCTCTGGACGCGCTCCAGCAACTCAACGTCCTTCTTGTACTGAGGGGCCCAAAACTGAACACAATATTCAAGGTGCGGCCTCACCAGTGCCGAGTACAGGGGCATGATCAATGCCCTGCTCCTGCTGGCCACACTATTCCTGATATAAGCCACGATGCTGTTGGCCTTCTCAGCCACCTGGGCACCGCTTGTGACTCATGTTCAGCTGCCTATCAACCAACACCACAAGGTCCTCCTTTGCCGCACAGCTTTCCAGCCACTCTTCCCCAAGCCTGTAGCCTTGCATGGGGTTTTTGTGACCAAAGTGGAGGACCCAGCACTTGGCCTTGTTAAGCCTTATACAATTGGCCTCAGCCCATCAATCCAGCCTGTCAAGGTCCCTCTGTAGAGCCTTCCTACCCTCAAGAAGATCAACATTCCCACCCAACATGGTGTCATCTGCAAACTTACTGAGAGTGCGCTCGATCCCCTCATCCAGATCATTGATAAAGATATTAAACAAGACTGGCCCCAACACTGAGCCCTGGGGAACCCCGCTCGTGACTGGCCACCAACTGGTTTTAACTCCATTGACCACAACTCTCTGGGCTCAACCGTCCAGCTAGTTTTTTACCCAGCAAAGAGTGTACCTGTCCAAGCCATGAGCCGCCAGCTTCTCTAGGAGGATGCTGTGGGAGAGAGACAGTAAAGGCTTTACTAAAGTCCAGGTAGACAACATCCATAGCCTTTCTCTCATCCACAAGGTGGGTCACCCTGTCATAGAAGGAAATCAGGTCAGCCAGGCAGGACCTGCCTTTCATGAAGCCATGCTGACTGAGGCTGATCCCCTGGTTGTCCTGCACTTGCCCGGTGAGCTCACTCAAGATGAACCACTCCATAACCTTCCCTGCTACCAAGGTCATGCTGACAGGCCTGTAGTTCCCTGGATCTCCCTTCTGGCCCTTTTTGTATATGGACATCACATCGGCAAGCCTCCAGTCATCTGGGACCTTCAGACAACTTCCAGAATAGCAAGAGAAAGAAGGAACATGTGTAGGCAAACATACCCCAGAGCTGATTTAAAATAAATCATTGCTTGTTTTCTTCAGAGCCCCATTTATCTCCACTCCAGTTTGCTGAACCAGCAGAGACAGACAATAAAGCCCATGACTACTAAAGGATACCTTAGCAAAAAAGCAATACTCATCACCTGTCCCTGAAAAGGGGATGTAAAGAATGTTTGCAGCTGTTCTGCTTACCTACCAGAAATACATGCCTCAAAAGACCTATGAAGGCTGACCAAGTAACAGCATAATGAAATACAATTATTTCCAAGAGATTAAGCCATTCCTAACATTTTTTAGTAGAGGTAGTATCCAAATTAAAATGGTGATTCCATACATTTTCAAAAAACTCTACATATAGCTGAAGAGATTACATTTTTCTGTAGGACAAAATCTGAACTTGCAAGGCATGTACCTTAGCTTCCTTCCTTAAAGAACTCAAAAAAGGAAAAATAAATCATAATTAAAATTCAGAATACACAAACTTGAAATGAAACCTGCATATTGCTCTGTCTGTAGCCAACAGTGAAAGATGACTCTGCCAAATGAGCCCAGTCCCATTTCAAGAAGCTGGGGGAAGGGGAAAAACTATGCAGGTGTTGGGTCAAGAATGGTTCTATCATTACCTTCAGAAAAAACTTAGAAGCTCAGAACACATGCACTTCTTGGCTGGAAGGTACAAGGCTTCTGTGGAACCTGGCTACCAGCAGCAGAGAAAGAGTTGAGAGGGCTGACCTTTGCATATCTCGCAGCCAGTCTACATATTTTTAAAAATAAGTGTTGACATCTCAGATTAATAAAGACAATAAGGGGTCACTCCTACTACACACCAAAAGGAAAAAGGCCAAAAGCCAAAAGAAACTGAAAGGCATGTAGAATGGACTGCATATGGACAAGCCACATGAATTCACTATTTTTTCATATATATAACGAGTAATAAGCACGTTTAAAACACAAGCAAGTATCAGGATTTTGCCAGCTGTCTTCTCTGATACCTATTGATACCTATTTGCAACCTGTCCCCTCCAGATCCTTAGGAGAAGGCCTGACCTCTGACAGACCACAGACAGAGACAGTGTGAGCAGTCTGCCAAGGATCCAACAGTTGCACCATACTTCAAGCAAACACAGAGTTAATCTATGGAATTCGCTGCTCGAAGAAGCCATAACTTAGCAAACTGGACACATCAGAAACAGATATTACAAACATTCATTTTTATGTAATGCAAATTGCATATGAAGTGTAAACTCTTATAATGATGGACAATTTATTCCACAGCAGCTGCATAAGATCTGATGAGCCCCACTAAAAGGTTGTTATCAGTTATAGCTCCACCTTTCTCTGAAGCTGATGCTGTGGGTCTCAGAGATAACTGTATGAGATAAGAAATATAGGCAGTTTAAGCTAGTACTACAATTTCTGACAGAAAATAAAAGAAAAAGAAGGGGCTTAGAATTCATATGACTCTGTGATCTGGAAGGAATCTAGCAAGTTGTAGCTTTTTCAAAGAGCAAAGTGCTGAACTTACCCATATATAGGAGTCCCACGGATAGACTGAAACATGCTGTCAGTACCACCAGTCTGTTGTACAGCTAAACCTAGGTCAGCTGCCTAGCAGAAAAAAATACAGTATTAGAGCTAGCAATAAAGATGGACTTTTTTAGTGCTTTTGTTGAGTGAAGAATTTACTTTTGTAGTCAAAATGCTGAAGTCAGATAAAAAAACATTAAAAATGAGACTTTTATATAATGATCTTCCGTCTCTTCCTCCTCTATTCTTCCATGAAGATAAGCAAGTTTGTGCCAAACACCACTAACATTTGTCTTGTAATTACTTTGCTGAGCAATTTGTTCCACTAAGTGGTTTTTGTTTTTTTTTTTTTTAATGTAACAGTTTTTTCCTTGACATTCAAGCTCAAACTAAATTAAGTATCCTCCAAGGACACAGGCCAAATCCCTGCTGACCACTTTACCTTCTCTGTGAATAAAGCAGGTTGGAAAGCCCAACTACAGCAGACTGATGGTAGGGACACCTCATTGCTGTGGCCATGGAGGGACAGAGGCCGAAGTTAGAAGGTCAAGATGAAAAGAAGTTGCTCATAAATCAGAGTGCTGCTTGTTAAGAACCTAAATGAAAACCTAAACTGTCACATGAAGATGGACAACTCCTCAACTGATGGCTACAGTGTGCTTTTGGTGGGTCCCTTCCTTCTCACAGCTGTCGGGACATGTAGCAAGCAGCAGGAAAGCAAATGGCTGGAAATGTGCCTCCATCAACTCCACCAAAAAGAGATGATCCTTGGCATGGCTCCAAACCCAGCTAAGCAGCAGACCGTTTTTCCTCTGCCTTCAGTGCAGTGGTTCAGGGCCAACCACTCAGTGGGTCAGCAGCTTTGGCCCACTGAAATTTGCATTTCATATTGCACAAATGCATTTGTGCTTGTCCATTAGGCTGATATGGATTCCACTGTCTCTCAAGCTGGTCTTTAAGAAAAACAGGTTGCAAAATGAAAATTCCACTTCCTGGAGGCAATTTTCTATTTGTTGTTCTGCAGGCCTGAACCAGACGTCAGAGTACACCACCAGCTCTGACATTGAACCAAAAGGTGATGGCTAGAAAATCATAACTAAAACCAGAGTGTATTACTTTTGATTTCATTTAAGTTAAACCAAATTAATTTTATTCTATATGGAAGTAGAGTGAGCAAATTAAGGAAGAGGGATAATAAACCCACATTTAGAGACTTCTAGCTTGTCCAGTTATAATCCTGGAATTCACTGAAACAGACATTTGTGTGTCTACCCTTTCCCAACCTTCAAAAAAAATTCTTTACAGTGGGCAAAGTTTTAACTACAAAGCTATGTTGTGGTTTAGGTAGGGTTGGGTTGGGGTTTTTTGGGTTGGGGTTGTGTTTAAAGAAAAAATAAACCAACAAAAAATACACTGTAGCTGCTCCTTCTCATTTTGCTGGTGTCTATAAGCGAAACCTACTACCCCAAGTTTATGTTAGTTAACACATCATAAAGGAACAATATTATTGCATTCTTCCTTCTCACCGCTTTAAGCACCATGTATTTGAGATATTAGTGAAATAAAAGTGAAATGAAATGGGGTCAAATTATGATTGCCTCTAAAAGTTACCTGTAAGGAGACAAAGCTAAGTTTGTGCCTTTCAAATAATTGTCATGCCATAAGCAGCACAATATCAAAGCCCTAGAAGTAAGAAAAGTTGACTTAAAATAGTAGTGTCATCACTATGATGAAGTGAGTGAGGTTTGGGTCACAAATTTAGTATTTTGGGATTCCAGGATATTACAATTCAGCCTCTGTACCTTTTTTGGTAATGGTGGGAAGGGGGGTGGGGTGGAGGGTAGCAGCTCCTATTCTCTAGTACTAGTATTCTCTGCACTAGTATTCTCTAGCGCAGGCATTCTAGGTGTCCTAGAATAGGCTGTCATTACCTGAACTCACCACCTCCTTCCTTTTCTTTTCCCATGTGACAAAACCATGAAGAGCTCTGATATTCAAAAGCAGGGGGGAAAGCCCCACAACATCTTCCATACAGGTATAATACTCCACATACCCACAAACAGCAAACTGGGAACCTGATTGTTTCCTTTCAGAGAGTCACCTTCCCTTATAAAAAATTTCTTAAGCTCTGTCTTTTTTGCTGCAAGAACTGGAAGCAGTTAGTACCCATCCCTTGGGCTTTGACTTCACCCCTCATGTGAGAAAGCATTTCAGAGGGTGCAAAGAAATGCTCATTTGTTTTTTTTTTAAATAGATGGGGTTTTATCTTGATAGAAAAACCTTATTCAGGTGTAATATTTATGTGAAGAAGCCAATTTCTTCCATATATTTTTACAGCTGTGAGACAATACATATATCTGAAGCTGTCAGTATCTCTGAGTTTAGGAAGGAATGTCCTGATACCTACAGGTGGCTTGAAACTGAAGGTTTATCTACACTTATGAACAAAATTTCATCTAAGCCCCATGCCAGTATGCACTTGTGCTATGCACTAGTGTATCATATGGAAGAATCTATGTTCTTTCACCAGGAGAAATCTGTGCCTGGATTTCTCCCATAATTCTCCCTGCATGTCCTGCCCAAACCATAAAGTTATAAAGATTCAGGAAGGCCATTTCTCACAGCCAAAACCAGGAGGACGTGAACCTTAGTCTCTTGTTTAACATCAGCTGCCTCAAGTCTGAAAACTCTGAAACAGATAAATGTTGTTTATTTCATGCTTTGTGATGGACCTCCCCTTTCCTGTAGCTGCTTTTATTGCTACTAGCCATACCAGCTTTGGAGTTTGCTTCCTTGTTTTCTGCTTCTTCCATTAACGTTATTCAGGAGTTATTCTCTAAAATCCGGAGAACAAGGAAAATGGGGAAATATCTGTTCTCATTCACAGGATGGAGGCCAGGAAAGATGCTTGCGCCTTGAAGAAGAGATGATAGAGTGTGAAAGTTGCTGTTTCAAATGGGTGTATAAAGCAAGGCCATGAAACAGGAATAACTGCCCATGATGGTTTCCACTGATGGAAGTGGTGAACTGACTACAAGGATGGAAAGCCAGTTGACAAACTCGAAGATTTATATCAATGTCTTGCCTACATCTGGCATTTGCAGAAAGAAAGGTACAAACTGCCCCAAACTGAAGGATATAGGGAAATCCAAAATTATGCTTCTTAAAATGAGTATAATATTATATAAAAATATATAAGCTCTAAGAAACATAGCAGTGTTCTGCACCCTGGATTTCTCCCACCATGAAATACCAAGTTGTCCACACTCTTCAGTGTCTGAAATGCTTTTCAACACAGACTTTTCTACCCAAGATAGTACACATTCAGGATCCAATAATTTGGTTCTACAAGGTTATTTTAGAAGATGTGTACGTTTTCACAGTAACTACTACTAAACCAGCAAATCAGCAATGGATAATTAGCATATGATTTATTAAGCATCAAAGACTATTTTTTTCAATATGAAGCAGATGAAAGTATGTGGCACATTTTGTTTAGGTAGTAAATTTTTATTAATACCAAAAGAATCCTATAATATATTTGTATTTCAATCAAGGGCACAGTCTAAATGGGCTTTTTTTCTAAATTACTAACAGATTTACATTAAATTGACAATATTCTTAATTTTATAAATAATTACATCTCACAGCACTTGCTGGCTTCCTGTAACTAATGGCTTGGGACTATGCTAACGTAGGTCTTGATGAACAAGGAGTGTTTACTTTAAGGAATTTTTTTTTTAATTGACCTAGAAATGTACTTATTTAAAAAAAAAAAAAAAAAAAGCAAGCCTTTTTCAGCAGTGGCACTTAGCTTCCAAAATGATTTTTTTCCCCCTAATAACACCATTTAGTAGCTCATTTCAAAAGCTGCTAATAGGTATCAAAGTCAGGTCTCCCAGTAATACCTAGGTATCAAAACCAGTCCTTGAAGACAACTGCTACAGTTGTCGTCTTACCTTTCTGTTTAATTTCATTTGCTTCATCGATTTCACTGCTTTTAACTAAAATGTTTCCCAGTTTTAGATCTCTGTGAACAATATCTGCCAAGAGAGAGTAAGAAATAAAATGTTATCAATTGCAGTGAAGATATTCTGGCAGAAATGTTTTAAACTCCTTTGACTGAGTAATTTCTTCGAGCAATTCCAGTGCATTTTACTCTGAACTACTAGAAGCCTAACACAAAAGCATCTTTCCCATTTCATGTGGGGAATCATATAAGTATTTCAAATTTTCAAATCTCATTCCTCCCCACAATCCTGTAATAAAGGATAAAGTTCATATTGGTTCAGTCTTCAATATCAGTCTATCACCTGACATCATCTAACAAAAAAAGTAAGGTTTATATTGTATAATTATCAAATTTGCACAAATTTTTATACCTGCAGTTCATTTTCATATCCAAAACCAGTAGATGTTTTTGCCCTTCCAATGAGTACACAGAAGAAACAAGGCACCATTCAATAACCCTGTATGGAAAACAAGATAAATGAAAGAGTCCCAGAAGCAGTATGCTGTAACAGAGAGATTAATAAGTTCCGTGTAAGAAAAAACCTCCAGGATTATTCACAGTCCTACACAAGCTATCCAGCTAAAATTTTAGAATTGGTAGATAAACTCTGTCTTGGACTGTGTAGAATTCTCTGTAATGCTTCTGTGTAGTGGATGAAAATGCTGGTGTTTACTGAATTCTAAATGCAACACATACTATTAAGAAGTATCAGAATCAATCCACTTCTGCCTTTTACCTCGTGTAATAGACTATACAGTTAACCAAACTAAGTTAATGTTATAATGCAAAGCAGTTGCAAGTTAGGAAATAATAATATGTGTTATTATCCATAGGTGGTACGGAAAGAGAAATAAGAGAAAAATGGTAGCAGTTATTTAATCTGTAAGAAAAAAAAAGTTCTAAAAAAGCATTCATGTAGTATTGTCCTGGTTTTGGCTGGGAAAGAGTTAATTTTCTTCATAGTAGCTAGTATGGGGTTGTGTTTTGGATTTGTGCTGGAAACTGGTGATAATGTGGAGATGTTTTAGTTGTTGCTAAGTAGTGGTCACGCTAGTCAAGGACTTTTTCAGCTCCCCATGCTCTGCTGGGTGCACAAGGAGCTGGGAGGGGACACAGCCAGGACAGCTGACCGCAGCTGCCCAAAGGGATATTCCACACCATATGACGTCATGCTCAGCATAGCAAGCTGGGGGAAGAAGAAAGAAGGAGGGGATGTTCAGAGTGATGGCGTTTGTCCTCCCAAGTAACCGTTACGCGTGATGGAGCCCTGGTTTCCTGGAGATGGCTGAACACCTGCCTGCCCATGGGAAGGAGTGAATGAATTCCTTGGTTTGCTTTGTTTGTGTGCATGGCTTTTGCTTTACCTACTAAACTGTCTTTATCTCAACCCACGAGTTTTCTCACTTTTACTCTTCCGATTCTCTCCCCATCCCACCAGGGGGGAGTGAGCAAAAGGCTGCGTGGTGCTTGGTTGCTGACTGGGGCTAAACCACGACAAGTATATTTTACTTTTTCTTTACTGGACTATCTTTATCCTATGAAATAAGTTATAGTTAAGAATAGCAATCAGTAACAGTTGTTAAACATATGAACACTTGGAATCAATGAACATATGGGAGAGACAGAGGAATTTAATTACCATTTTTGTGAATACACGCTATTGCCAAAGCAACACTCTGAAGAATGTGCCTTGTCTCATTTTCTGAACAGTGTCCTTTACTACAAAGAATTTTTTCTAAGTTCTCCATCCTCACACAGCTCCATTACAAGATACATCTACTGATATTAAAAAAGACAGAATGTTATGATTTTGTTATTTATGAGTTTAGTTTCTTTAATATAATAACAATATATATAACTAATAGCAGTGCTCCAGCTGCAATGACCTAGAACCCCAGTGCACTTGGTATTTTATGAACAGAAGGCAAAAGACAATTGGCCTGCCACAAATATTGCCAGTGCTTACTAGAACAAACTCTCAAGCTTTGAAAGCACATACGTTTAAAAAAAGGTATAATACTACTATAATTTCCAAACAAGGACTAGGTACGGATTTAGCTTAAAGCCTCTTCCATTCAGTGCATCATCAATGGCTTTTACAGGAAGCCTAAGAAAGCACCAACATTTGAAAAAATATAAAATGCAACTTCTCAGCAACTGGAAACAAAAACTGTAATACATTACTCAAATTAGACTTCTCACCAATTCAATATCCCCCAGGAAAAAAACCTACGTTACAGCTAACAGCAATTATTATTTTACATGTGTTAACTGCAATATTTTAATATGGTGCTGTCATTATAAAGTCCCGAGATCTTTTCTGTTCAGCTCAGCAGTAACACCTTTCCAACAAGTCATACCATAAGTTAAAGGCAGAGTAGTAGTAATTTAACCTCAGAAATAAGATTTCCACCATTCTTTGGCTTTATAACAATTACTGAAACAGCAGACGTCTGTAAAAAATTGAAAGACTGCTTACTTGCTGATGTTTCCCCTTGTTTGAAATGTAATGGACATACAAGAGGACCACTTTCCTTAGAGACCACTATGGCAAACAAGCAGAGGAAAGAAACAATGCTTTAATTTTCTTTTAATTATTGTTGCAACAGTTCTGAATAGAATAGGAAAAATAATTTTTTAAAAACCAGATATGAGGCTTGGAAGAAGGAAGAAATGCAAACCTAGGCTGTAATAATTGTCTCTGCCTATCAGAGACCAGCGAACAAAGCAAGCTTAGTCAGGTATTTCCCTTGACATAAACTGTTTTTGTCCTCTGTTGAACTGCTAGTTTATATTTCTGGCAACAGTGACTTAGCAGGAATTTAGAGGAAAATAAAATATAAATATTTCCACAATGTTTTGGTCAAAAGCTGTAAGATTTGTGTCAAATTACCAAACCATTAAATAAGTTATATGGTATGTTACATGATAAGTTACCATGGAATAGAGATGGTTCTTTTGTTTTTTTATTCTTCAGTCTACTGACACTAGCGCAGCAGTAATGAAATCTTACCTTTGGTGTCTCAAGCATCTCTTCTAATTGTATCATACGATCATAGCTCACTGTCTTTAAGAAGATCACATCCCATTCAGGTAGCTTCATGGCAGAACTTCCTCCTTATGACGGGAAACACATTTTACATACATAACAATATTTTTCAACAACAACAATTTATTTTTTAAAAAGCTGTAGGATATATTAAAAAAATTAATAGGTCTTATACTCAGAAATACAACTACCAAGTAAATCCTAGCATATTTGCAGGATTCTTTCCATTGAGCTAATAAATTTGTCCTGAAACATCTTACAGTTTTAAATGCACAGTTCCATGAAATAACCTGTAAGCCTTCAAGCTTGAGTAGTGTGAAAATGTTCGTGGCTGTATGCAACAATTTTCACACTATCCAAACACACCACATACCTATGAAACAAAAAGACTTTACTTAAATAGAACAGGTGATGATTAATAAGCATCTAAAATGAACATAAAATAAGGATGTTGGGTCAATGGAGTTAAACAAAATATAATTATTCACACAGGAAGCTGGCAAGTTCAGTTGAGCTAATACCCATGATCTCACAAATATATGAACAAGACCAAATAAGCAAACTTATTTTACAGAGCACCAAGCATCCCCATACCCAACAGTAATATGATGGATTTTTGTGTGGTATCAATGAGATTACATTCATTCTACCCTACATGAGGGTATCCCATCTAAACATAATCATACGCAGTATTGCCACAGCTGCCATGTGCTAATAATGGCCAAAGTGCAGTATTTTCCCAACTTGTTAAATACACCAGAATTTAAGAGACTTTATTATTGTCCATTTAACAGTTTGAAAAGTTTAGAATATCAAGAGGAACAAAATAATGTATCTGAATTTTCACCTGGAAAATTACGAGTTTCAGTATTCATCATGCAGCCACAAAACCTTAGGTGTAAAATTGTACCACTATATTCATACTGACCTATGAATGTAACATTTTGTGTTCCTAATTGATACCTTACTTTAATTTTAAAAATTAAAATAAATATTTTTTAAAAACACCTTTCAATTGCATATACTCTTTAACCAGATTTGTATAGTTTGGAATCTAATATGCAAACATCTTTTCAATTATTCTTTCATGAAGGAATAAGAACCCTAGCTTACATGGTTAGACAATAGAGTTGAGTACCTTAAAAACTCATGCAGCTTCTAGCTTTTGCTGCAGAGGCAATGACTAAGACACAAAATACTTGAAAAATGAGAATAAACATCTACATAGTTGAAAAGAGGAAATCTGGATCTAATATGACATCTTGGTGCTCAAACAGAGACTGGGAAAAGATGAATCATCAAATCATAGGAAAGCTAAGAATACTTTAAAGAAAGCCATCTATCTACCTGACATTCACCTTTTTCCTGTTAACTTTTTTGATAGCCCATTTTTTGTTGGTAGTCCTGTGTTTTACTTCAGTTACCACCGCAAAGCTGCCTTGTACTAGTTATCTTCCAAAAGAATATATTTAATAAAGAAACAGATAATAAAAAATATAACTGCAGCTTTAAAAAAATTTCTTAATATATTTATTATCCATGAGTTTAAAGTAAACTAAACTTTGCAATGAAATGTTTAAAAGATGTCTTTAATAGCAGAGAAACAATCTGATTTTTTCAACAAAAATATTTACAGATTTTTATACTGGATATGTTTCAGTCTCCATGAATGCTCACTCTAAGTTTTAAGCCCAGCAACTTGTAGAGTTCACTACGAGTTTTCTACTTCACTTTGCAAAGTACCACAAGCTATCACTGTACTAACCACAATCCCAGAGGAGTAACAGATAAGGTGCAATTCTGAAATATTAAGAACAATGTGGTAGTGTGCAAAGAAATTGCTAGCAGTTTTGACTTAGAACAGCAACATGAGTACAAACATGACTTCAGAAACAAAATGCTTACAAATTCTAATTTGTGGTAAGATTAAAGTTCTAAAATTTGCTTATCTGCGCAAATGTCTGTACACAGAGCATGTTGGCCACAGTTCAGCACCCACAGCAAACACTCTGTGACTTTGCTACTGGTACCCAGACCCCTGCCAGGGTTAGGTGGAACACCTGACTCCACCACACAACCTGCCTCCATCATCTCACCCATCTCAGTGATATCACCCCACCACTTGCGATTGCCTGGAATTCCATCATTGCTATCTAGGAATTCTCTTTACTTTCAATGAAATTCCCACACGCTTTCTGGGAAATTTCCCTTCTGCTTTCCAGGAGTGCCCATCCCCACCACAAAATGTGTTTTGTAGTATTTTGTCTCATTCTTTCTAGGAATGCACTCCGCTACTTTTCAGGAGTATCCCTCTGCTTTCTAGGCATTAACCTTCAGCTTTCTAGAAAATTCCCATGATTTCTGGGAATTCCCCCTTTGCTTTATAGGACTTGCTTGTGTGCTTTCTGGGAATTCACACCCCAGCTTTCTAGGAATTTCAAGTGTGTTTTCTAGAATATCCCCCCTTTGGCTTTCTAGAAATTCTCTAGATGTTCTCTACCTTTGCAGGTGTTCTTCCCCCAACCCCCACCCTGCTCTCCTCCTATTTCTGCCTTCCACTTTCTAGGATTCCCCCTGTGCTTTCCAGGAATACCCTCTCCACTTTATAGGCATTTCCACTTTCCTTTTCAGGAAATCTCCCCATTGTTCTGCAGGTGTTTCCCCCATGTGCCTTCTAGGAAATCCCCTCTGCTTTCTAGGAATTCTGTCCCTACTTTCCAGGATTTTACCTGTGCTTCCTAGGAAATTCCCATGCAGTTTCCCAGATTCCCATCTGCTTTCCACAAATTCCAACCACCAAAATGCTTTCTAATAACCCCCCCCTCTGCTTTTTAGGCATTCCCTCTACTGATTTCCAGGAATTTCTCATGTGCTTTCTAGGAAACCCCTCTTGGCTGTGTAGACATCCCTCTGCTTTCTAGGAAATTTTCCAATCACTTTTTCCAGGAAGTTTTCCATATGCTTACTAAGAAATCCCATCTTTACTTTGTAGGAATCCTCCCCACTGCTCTACAGGTACTATCTCATGCTTTCCAGGATATCCCCTCCATTTAGGGATTTCTTATGGCCTCAAGCTTCATCAGGGGAGGTTTAGACTGGATATTAGGAAGAATTTCTTCACTGAAAGAATGGTCAGGCGTTGGAACAGGTTGCCCAGAGAGGTGGTGGGGTCAATGGTTTAGGAGACACGGTAGTGTTGGGTTGACGGTTGGACTTGATGATCCTAGAGGTCTTTTCCAACATTTATGATTCTATGATTTTCTAGGAAGTCTCTCTTCTGCTTTCCAGGAATTTACCTTGTGCTTTCTAGGATACCTTCCACATGCTTTCTAGGAAGTCTCCCCAGTGTTTCATAGGCATTTTCCCCTTTATTTTTCACATATTTATCTCCGGTATCCAAAATAATGTTGACTCCAGAATGTTTTGCTGAGTAGGACACATTGTCTTTGCCAGAGGTACTACAAAGGTTGTGAAGGGAACAGGAGGGGGAAGCAAATTCTTAAGTTGCAGCAGCTGATGGAATAATCTGCAGAGGATGGAAATCAAACATAGAGACATGTTTCACTTGCCTCATCCACTGTCTAACAAATACCCATTGACTTCTCTGGTCTCCTGGCAATTCGGATACCAAGACAGTAAGTGGATAGTCACTATATAAATGCTAGTGGTAAATAAAACAAACAACAAAAAAAACCCCACCATCTTCCACAATGGTGAATTGCAAAAACTGTCTGTAGTTGAGAATTTACATATTAAAAATGGTTCTTAATAAAGTGGCATTCACTGAATATAACACTAAAAAAAAAAAGTATGTTTCACATAAAAAGAGTGTAATTTAATCAAACTTTCTCACACATTTTTCATCAAACTCCTGAGATCTAGAGGTGGATACTGTTTAGATGTCAGCAATGAAATATCCAACTAGAGAGCTACTACAGGTTCAGTTGGGCAGGGTAATAAAGGTGACTATCCAATATAATCCGGTACTACTTTTGCAGTATCACAAATATCTATGGCTACACATCTCTAACTTCCTTGTTGAGACTTGGTGTATCCTCCTACTAACCACATTTTCCACATAATTCATAAAAGCAAGTAATTGGTTATATATTCAGATATGACTCATTTAGGATGATAGTTACTTTATACCCATGTGTATGAATATAAAGAAATGTATATGTAGAAATGCTACTTGAAGGGGGACCCATTTCTGTTAATATCCAAAATGATGGATTTTATTCTGAAATTTCGATTTCAGTGCTTTTTAAAAAATTTCTTTTCAGATGTACATATAACACAAACTCCTCCAAAGGCTTTTACAATTTTCACCCAAACAATTTTAAAGCCTACAATATTAAAGAATCTCTTCTTTAATATTGTATATAATTCTTTATATATATATAGAATTCTTTATTATGATACAAGGTAAATATGTCTCCATCAATGTGTTAACTACTACAGGAATGATAGGAAAAGAGACTGTACATCGATAAGAATGAACTATGGAGAAATTAAAAACAATCAACTTCAAATCCAACTTCTGCCTAAATTTTTTCACCTGCTATCATTAGTACACACTATTGCATAGCAGAAGAGTACCATATTTGAAAGACATCAGGAGTAGAGTGGGTGGTAGGAAAAATGGAAGATTTCCCACCACATGCGAACTTTGACTCCTAAAGCAAAAGCTTGATTTTCAAAATATGCTGAGCATGCAAATTTCATTAACTTCAATGGAATGTGTGCATTCCCAGTATTTCCAGCAATCAAGTTAATCGTACTTAGCATACTGTTCAACAGAGCTGTAAAGCATGTGACCTCAGAGCTCAATTCTTCAGGGATTGAGTCAACAAATAATCCAAATTTGGGAAAGACTGAGCATGTATTCACTGACCACAGGATGGATTAACTAATTGGGTATCACCTGATTATTTTTGACATGGATTTAATTGTTTTACTTAGTTCTTTATTTTTTTCTGTACATAGTTGCCTAGACATAAATCCTTAGACCAATTTATAACTTTACACCTTATAAACATAATCTAACATATGTTAGGCTACTTGTAGGACTAATAAGCCCTTTAGAGTATGCATTTCTTCATCAGTTGATACAGTGGTAAGAAAATACATCTATTGGGTGTGCATACAAACCTTCTACATGAATTGACTCAATCTTAATAATTAAGGCATGGTATTACCAGGTAAATATCACTACAAACAACTACATTTCAAAATGTTATGTAATTAATCCAATTTATTATATTACCTTGAGGTAAAACAATAATGCTAAATGTCAAAAAAAAACCCCAGTTTTTAGAAGTTCAACATTTTAAGTTAACTTATTCCACATGTCTTCCAATGAATAGATTCTTTTAAACAGTGAAAAGCTTCTGCTGTGGAATTCCTGTCATACCTACCTGGTGTGACTACCCCTCTGGGTTTTCATTAATTTCTTGGAACCTAGCACTTTCTATAATAATTAAAAATAACATCAGGTTGTCATTAGGTGCAAGAGTCCAAAAACATCCTCTGTGGAAGAGTTTTTACTCCATTATACAATACTTTAAAGAATTAATTGGGAAATATAATCCTTGCTTTACCTCATAGAAATAAGCACTAGTAACTCTTGAATATGAGGAAATACCTACTCTTGATTACAAACTTCAAAAATACATAGCAAAGGAAGATAGGACCAATTCCAGTTTGCTTACCTCCCCTATGCATGCTGGATCCTTCAGAAGGTGAGGCTGTTATCCTCTCTGTCACTGGCTGTTTGGCTGGATGCCTCTGCTAGCGCACCTCCAGAACACGTAGGATCTTTGTTGCAATGTGGGCAAAAAACCACAATGTTGCTTTGTTCAAATGAGGTACATTTGAGGCACATGGTGCCTTTTATGGTCTTCCCCTCACTGTTTCCAGGCATCTGTTCAGTCCTATAGAGGCTCTGCTCAAATTAAATAAAAGCAGGAATGTGTCCGCTGCTTGAAGAATCAGAATAAAACCTGAGAGATGAGGGGGCTAGTGGAACACAAAAGCCTTGTATTCTAACCACAGCTGTCTGCCACACTGACAGGAATTAGATTGATAAAACACAGCATTTGGATGGCAGATCTGCAAAAAAAAACAAAACAAAAAAAAACCAATCAAAATGATACTTCAGCTTGTCTATCTACAGATTGCTGGTTGCATTCGGAGATGGAAAAAAAGCATTTTTCCCACCAGACGGTTCAAAACTATAATCAATTTTTCCTTAAAGGAAATGGTACACAACATATTTTCAGAGGATTTCAATGTACTTCATTAAACCTAGGAACCTAGGAAGCTGTTGATCTGGAGTATCAAATAAAAAAGAACTTTTGCTTCTAGCTGGCACAACGTGAGGATATACTTCCACAGTACTGCCAAGGCAGTGATAATGAAAGTAAGTACTTCTGGGTACCCCTGTAATTCCCCTGGAGAGCTACTGATTTGCACATGATTCCTCAAAGTCTACTTTTCTCAAAAAAGAAGCTGCACAAAGAGGCTCAGAGGGAGATAAAAAGCACAAAAAAAAGCATACTCATCTAAACATTTTCAGGCAAAGAGGCTGAAGCTCAACTCCTCTACAGTGGAGAACTGAGAAGAAGCAATACCTGAAAGTGTTAGGGGATTAGCTAGAGAACTATTAACTACCTTTAAGCCTTGGAAAACCATCAAGTTGAAGATGGTCAGCTTCATAAGAGTTGTTCTTGCGTTTCAGATCACCGCATGTGAGGCACTGAAAACTGCTGATACCGGTTCACCTCCTGCAGAACAGGAACCTGATTGCCTACACTTGTAATCATCCCTCACTGAGCACCTACTCCCCACACTGAAGTAGCTTCTGCCCTGCCCAGCTGTGAAAGGCAGCACCCCTTATCTCAGGCAATCTGGGGCTTCAGTCTATGGAGACTACCCAGCTGACGGCATTTTAGAGGCGGATATACAAATGAGATAAAAGATGGATCCAAGTTTCAAGAAAATGGAAAACATTGGCTTAAGCTGAGAGTGTACAGCTTGTGTTTCTGCAGCAAACAAGGACCAATTTTTCAGTAGGCATTCTGCAAGATCTCCTTTGCTCCAATACCTCTGATGCACCTCAGAGAGAGACTCAGACATCATTTGCACATCCTTAAGTCCTTTGGTTCCTCCCTGTCCCCTCACTTCCCAGATCTAGGACTTTTCTTTTTGAATGACAGATGCTTATTAGAAAACAATAGTACAAAGTCCTTACAAGCAGGCAAAAACTACTTAAAAGAATGTTCTTTTCTGATATAGTGCTTTTATAATGAGAGATAGCTTCTGATCTCACTCGATAGCCTACATTTTACAATTTACAGGAAATGTGAATAATACACTATTTCCATATTTAAGCCTCTGACAATATTAGTACTCTTATTCCTACCATATAAGAATTTTTAACTGTAATATGATAAAATTATTACAATATTTGATTCTTCGAAACTTACCAGAAAAAAATAATGTGATAACTAGCACAAAGAAGATATAAGCTTAATGATACATACAAATATTTTTGTTCTCTTGTAGATATTCTGGAAATATAAAAACAGGCTAAAATAATGACTTTAGTTTACATTTTGCTTCTGGACAAAATTTGTGTTAAAAAATTCAAAAATTAGTAAAATCTTCTGCTCACAAATCAATAAACTGAAGGATACATCTTTTTTTTTTATCATTATCAATAAGAATATGCAAGAAAGGAGGGAGTTCTTTTCCAGAAAATCTTTGTGAACTCTTCAACTAGCCATGAGAAAGTACTACCACTAAAAGATTAGTTATAAATAAATAAATAAATAAATAAGGGACAGAGGGGCCTACAGCTACTTTAAAGTAAACTACTGCCAATAGGAAAAAAGAAAAAAAAAAAAAGGAAAAAACCCTGCTCCTATGTTAGCTTTTCCTTGAGACTTCCTATTCTCAATACTTTAATCACCTTCTAGGAGTCACATGGTCTTCCTCTGACCCTTATGGATGCCAGTACCGCAGACACCAGGCAAACTCTACCACAACTTCTGTGTGCACCTAACAGAGTATTTTGCAATGTTTTATTAATCCCTTAAGCTAGAAACTATAACAACAGATTTAATTAACCAGTTAAAGAATTCATAGATAGCATGGCAGACAGCCCTATGGATAGATAAAAATGAGAGTAGCTAAGAGGAATCCAGAATACAGCAAGACTAGAGAATACTCTGGAATACATAGTACATTTGTTACATATCCTTTGATAATAAATATCCAAAATCTCAAATGCTCCAGGAGTGAATTATCAGCCTTAACCGCTCTATGTAACTATGACAAATGCACATTTTATACAATTAGAAGCTATGCAGGAGGAACAGACGAATATTTGCTTTGTTTTTAATTAACAGGGACAATATATTATGCAAGTGGCATAAACAGGGAAATAGCAGAGGAGGAAATGTTACATGACAGCTTTAGGCACCTAGAAGCACTTCTCTGACATATTTGCAGCTCGCTTTCTTTTCCATTGTCTATTGACAATATGATCAAAAAGCAATTTGAAGTTATTTTTCCTTCCCAATCCAAAAGTATTTTTAGGTACTTTTGATCAAAGTTACAATGGTGAGGGATCCAAAGGGAATGTGAGCTCACATCAATATATTTAGTTGTTACTGGTCAAGGCAGATACACTAATAGACACAGTGTCTGTCGTGAATAAAGAATGGTCACACACTAGGAATTCCCACTTTCAACTTTCTGCTGTTGAAAGATAGGAGCTATGGGGCTCATACATCAGAATCTAACATACCACCTCTTCTTTTATTTCAATTCCTCTATGGTTTTTAGCATCTACAATACCTGAACTTGATAAAAAAAGCCAAAACGAACCAGAATGGTGGTGTTTAAGCCTTATTGATTACTCATTTCTACTTTTGGCATATCTGCTTCTAAACCAATCAGATATTAAATCTTCTCTCTGGTGTAGCACCTCCTTTGGGAGCTGAGAAGTTACAGCACCCTCATGCCACCATTTTCTTTACCTGTTAAATTAAGATAATGCCACTTATCACAACTAATGTTGTAAAATATTAATATATGAAAAATAATTTGTACATGAAAACAAGTACTGCAAGAGCTATGAATTAATCATGTGCCCTCCTCCTACAATTTTACTTATAAAAGAGCAACACCTAGAACACACAAAAGCAGGGTCAGAACCTCATTGCAGCTGGCAACGTATGCATACAAAAGCAAGACGACAGTCTCTGCCTATACATAGATTACTACAAACTGCTCTAATAAAGCGGTGAAAATCTTTTCATGTTATGTAGGTTTTCCCAAAATCTGACAGTGCACCATTCTTTAGAAAGAAAGGCTAGAACTAATCTTACCCTCTTGCAAAAAATAAAGGCTCAACACAAAAGGCCTCAATATAAAGTATAAAAATAGTTGATCCTATTAGTTAATAAATACATAATAATTCATAAGGAGTATGTTTTTACCTTTAACTTAAATGAAAAGTATGTAACTACAAGAAAGTGAAAGGTGAATGCCAAGAAAGTCCATTATATATTCCTAGAAAGAGGGGTAATTCCTCAAACACATGTGGAAAATTTCTACAAAACACATAGAAGAGGTCTTGGAAAGCAGAGGGGAAATTCCTTGAATTTACAGAATGAAAATGTCTGGGCAGCACAGAGAAAATTCCTAGAAGGTAGATGCAAATTCCTAGAAGGCAGAGGGGAATTCCTAGGAAGCACAAGGAAAATGTTCTAAAATGCACAAGGTAAATTCCTACAAAGAACAGAGAAATCTACGAAACTCCTGGACAATTTCCACCTGGAGGGGAGATTTCACAGAAAGCACAAAGAAAATTCCCAAAACACAAGAGGTAAAATTTCTAGGAAAGGAACAGGGAGAAATCCTGAAAAGCACAGGGAAATTCCTGGAAATAAAAGAGGGAATTTCTAGAAGGAACATTGGCAATTACTAGAACACATGGGGGGAAATTACTGGGCAGCATAGGGAACATTCCTAGAAAGCAGGTGGAAAATAATTCTGGAAAGTGATGGGGAAATATACCTAGAAAGCAGAAGATCAGGTATCCTAGAAAGTACAGTGTAAACACCTAGAAAGCCGAGGGGTAAATGCCTAGAAAGCAAGACAGGAATTCCTAGAAAGCAGATGGAGACTTTCCTAGGGACTCACAAAATCAGGTCTTTCCTACACAGATTTACACTCTAGCTTTAACAGTTGCATCAGTTTTTGTGTGTGCATACACCAGAAGTGCTAGGATACATTATCATCCCTTCCCTCAGTGACAAAATAAGAAAAATATCTTGGCAGTGCAAACACAGATAAAGCCATCGTTTAGGTCAAACACTTCTAAGTACTTTCTCTTCTAGACTGATCTGTTTGTTTTATTCCGCAGCCACTAAGGGCCAGACACACCAAGGAAATGAGGCAGAATGTAGGGGTGACCTTCCCTACTGTGTGCTGCAGACACTCGAAGTCTGCTCACACACATGCCCCCAACTGCCACGCTTGTACTGGGAAAAACACAGCTAAAAAGTTATTGTGCATCTCAATCCAAACTGGGTTCCTAACGCAGTCTGCCCTGGTGGCTGCTTGGCTACAGATGCTCAGAGAGCACCCACAGCATTTCTGTAGGAGTGCTTTCACCCTTGGAAGCCTGAGGAGCAGGCTGCTCTGCCTTGCGCAGCCACACAGGCAGGCTGGGGGGAACACAAGCCCCCCCTATCACTGACAGACCCAAGTGCACATCTTGCACTCTTCCTGAAGACTATGACATTTTAGGCTCAGCAGGGATCAAGACAGACTCCACCAGCTCTTCTGCTGTGACCATGTCTCCTCATTTGGCCATGTGTTAAAGGAAGGTGAAGACCTCCTCAGTTCTTTGAAGGGAATGGTTCAGGGCTGTCCTGCAGCTGAAGTCCTGGAAATACAAAGGACAAAAGACACAGCCCTTCCTGCCAAACAAACACTAATCTAAGGCAGCCGTGTCTCCCCATACACAACAGACTTGAGCTCTCCATAACTCAAACACTTATAAGGACTGAGATGTAGCATTGGCTGTGAATATACTTCAAGTAGTTTGTTAATCTAACTCTAAATATGCCAGTGTTTTAGGACTTTAGAAATACTTACACATTATCTAGCTACATCAAAAGAAGTGTGGCCAGCAGGTCAAGGGAGGTGATTGTGCCCCTCTGCTCCACTCTGGTGAGACCCCACCTGGAGACTCCAGCTCTGGAGAGCTGGAGAGTCTCCACCTGGTGGAGAGTCTCCACCTGGAGACTCCAGCTCTGGAGTCCTCAGCATTGGAAAGACATGGACCTGTTGGAGCAGGTCCAGAGGAGGGCCACAAGAATGATCCGAGGGCTGGAGCACCTCTCATGTGGGGACAGGCTGAGAGAGTTGGGCTTGTTCAGCCTGGAGAAGAGAAGGCTCCAGAGACACCTTATTGCGGCCTTCGAGTACTTAAAGGGGGAATATAGCAAAGATTGGGGCAATGTCTTTAGCAAGGCCTGTTGTGACAGGACAGGGGGTAATGGTTTTAAACTGAAGGAGGGTAGATTTAGACTAGATATAAGGAAAACACTTTTTAATATGAGGGTGGTGAAACACTGGCACAGGTTGCCCAGATCGGTGGTAGATGCCCCATCCCTGGAAACATTCAAGGTCAGGTTTGACGGGGCTCTGAGCAATCACATCTAGTGGAAGATGTCCCTGCTCATTGCAGGGAGTTGGACTAGATGACCTCTAAAGGTCCCTTCCAACCTAAAGCATTCTATGATTCTATAATTATTTCCCTATATCCATGCCTCTGACAAATCTAGAACAGATGTTCAATTAAACTGTACTACCATGTTACAATAAAACAGGTATTTTTTGGTATAAAAATACAGCCCATACTCACTTTTTTCTTGCTCCTCCTTTCTTATACTATTGGTTGTGTTTAATATTTCTGTGTTATCCCTCACTTACACTGAGGATAAATAAAAATTACAGTGGACTAATTTATTAAGAGAGATAAAAGAAACTACTTACTACTTAATTACTAGTGATGAGTAACAGTCAGTATTTATTCACCCAGCTATCTCTGACCTTCATTAATTAGCACCTTTTGTTCAAAATTTTTAAATAGCGAAATGGGAGATTTTGAGAACTACATTCACATCTGTGCTACTAAATCTGCTGTGGTCAAGCTACATTTCTGTTCTGCACCAGCCTAATGCCTTAGTCTCCGCTATGTAGACAGATCTCCTGTTGACAGCATCGGAGTTGGAAAAAACGACTGCAGGATTAGATCCTACATTTCGATAGTTTTTATTTATAGCCACTGACCAAAAGTATACTAGAAAATGTCCAATTACTTCATCCTTGCAGATACACTAAAATATATTCATATCAGTTTCAAACTGACAATAAAGTCAGCACAAAAGCTCGTGAATAAAGAGAAATTCTAGTGACAAACTGCAGGAACCTTAAAGCAACTCAAACTGGCTGTAAGACAATGAAAAGTCAACTGGCATGTGCATTTAGCACAACGACCTTGAGTCGTCAGTACAAACACACAGACAGATACATGACAATTTTAACAACCGGTCAGAAAGGGATGCTATTTGAATAAGAAAGTTGTCACAAAGAAATGGGAAAAGTTATCCATACCTTCCTTTTTTTGGTGACTTCTGAAGATCCTATGGTAGAACCATAAATGCAATGAAATAAATTTGGATTTCATTTACACTGAGATGTTTATGGTAATTCCAGTGAAGTCAATGAAGTTATTCTGCGTTTACTCCCAGATCAGTGGGATCAGAATAAAACCTTAAGTGATTAAAATCAACAGAGCACATCATCTGCTGATACCACTTCCCAAAAAACTGCAATAAGCCTCAGACATGCTATTACCAGATTACACGATTTTACTGTCAGGTTGAGGAGTTTGAAAAGCAACTACACACTGTGGAGGATTTAATTTTCACAGGCAAAGGATCCTTTCTATCAATTAAAAAGACAAGATCATGTCATTTCTTCAAAGTTAAAACTAAGTTTTTTTCTTCTTGTAAAATGCTAGACAGAAACATTCTTGCCCTGTATTTTATGAGCAGAATTATTTTTATCTGTGACTGCAATATGAAGAACATGAAAATTTGATTTTGCCTAAGAATGCCACATGATGCCCACCATGCAACACCACCAGAGATCACAATGCTGTTGATACCACCATTACAGTTGACATAACACTGTGAAGTGACCCCACAAATGGCAGAATCAGTGGCCACAAATTTGTTTAGTTCTTAGTGATGGTAAGGTGTAAAAACAGATTTGTCCTTCCAAACTCAGACGAAAGCTTGTCTCAAAAAAGGCTAATGGGATTACAAAAATTCTGGGTCAGGAAACATCTGAGAGATCAAGTAAGTTATTGTATGAACCCAGTACTTCTAGATATCTGACAAAGATCTTTCCTTAACTCCACCAACATTAAAAATTTATGGTTTCTGGTCTTTTCATATTTTGATTGTAATTTCCTTTCTGCAATCTTCCTAAACCCTTGCTCTCTGCGTTTCAGAGTGCTAGGATGGTCAGTTAATTACTCTGAGTTAGTAAAGTAGACACAAAACTTCACAGCTTTCTAGCTCAAACAAAAAAAATGAGCAAATATTCAATCTTTATTAACTTGGAACAATCTTTTTTAGATTACTTGCGGTTACTAGTTAATAAAATTTAGCAAAGCAGAGGTCAGGTTGGTAGTTTTTTGCAAAGTAGAGTCCAAAAGCACAGACAAAAGGGCACTCAATTTTTCACAGTTCTGATTCAAGGTTTCTGGCTATCTTTCTACACTCATGGTTATCCTACTCCAAGTTTGGCAGGAAAACAGGGTAAATGTTCACACTCACCAAGTGCCAAGGCAGCCTGCGATGCTTAAAAATCAGAACTGGAAGTCTTGTCAGCAAAAGGAATTTATTATGACTCCACCAAAACCGGACCAGCCAGAAAGACCATATTTAGTAGCCAGTACCGACCGCTACATTTAAAACTATCAGAGAAGCCTATCAAGTGTACAGCTAAGCCCAAGGGGCTGGGAAACAACTAATGAAATGCATGGAAAAATCTCGATTTTTGGCAGCCAAGAACAAGAAAACAACAGTTCAGACAAGCAAAATGTAATTAATTGTTGCCTGCTGAGTTACATTTTAAATTCCTTCCTGTACTCAGTAACTAGGATACCCAACCTGAAGCTGTGACTGAAAAATGTCTCAGTATTAATACCCACATCTCAGGCAATTTTGTTTGACATTGTAACATCCATATAATCTGCTAGGCAGTTGTCAGCGCACAAACCTGCAAAAAGGACATAAATAATATTTTGTTTTTATCAGCAAAATAATGAAAATCTTTAAATAAGGCAATCTATGCTAAGTTGTTACAGTACATAGTAACAACCAGTGTTGTAGATAGTTACAGAAAAACTAGCAATTGACACTTTTGGTGTATATGAATAAAACATTGTTTTAGACCAAAAAAAATCTAATGCCTTGGGTAACTATCGAGATACACACTTACAAAATGTACAAATATACATGTAAATATGTATAATTTCACATCCAGCATAAGTGCTGTTACACTTCAGTTACATACTGTTCCTACTTTTTTTGAGATTTTATTAAAAAAAAGTGATGTGTTTTGCACCTGTCATACTGCATAGCTATTTGACTGCTCAAGGATTACATTAGAAAGGGTAGAACATCAGAAGCTATTGCTGTAATGTCTAAAGGTCCAGTTCTAACATATTATGGAGCTGCACACAACACCAGTTGCTGATAATTTTCATTTACTCATATTTAACATTACTAAAAGACTATTTCACCTTTATTAATAAGAAAAGATTTTTCTCCCCTATTTTTTTCCTCCCAGATTTTTAAAAAAATAATTTTTCAGCTTTTTCCCCAAGCCAGTTGTGCTGGTTTTGGCTGGGAAAGAGTTAATTTTCTTCATAGTAGCTAGTATGGGGTTGTGTTTTGGATTTGTGCTGAAAACAGTGTTGGTAACACAGAGACATTTCAGTTACCGCTGAGCAGGGCTGACACAGAGTCAAGGCCTTTCCTGCCTCTCACCCCACCCCGCCAGCGAGCAGGCTGGGGGTGCACAAGGAGCTGGGAGGGGGACACAGCCAGGACAGCTGACCGCAGCTGCCCAAAGGGATATTCCACACCATATGGCGTCATGCTCAGCATAGCAAGCTGGGGGAAGAAGAAAGAAGGAGGGGATGTTCAGAGTGATGGCGTTTGTCCTCCCAAGTAACCATTACATGTGATGGAGCCCTGCTTTCCTGGAGATGGCTGAACACCTGCCTGCCCATGGGAAGGAGTGAATGAATTCCTTGGTTTGCTTTGTTTGTGTGCATGGCTTTTGCTTTACCTATTAAACTGT
This sequence comes from Phalacrocorax aristotelis, assembly GCF_949628215.1. NCBI lineage: Eukaryota > Metazoa > Chordata > Aves > Suliformes > Phalacrocoracidae > Phalacrocorax > Phalacrocorax aristotelis. The sequence goes on from NC_134280.1 coordinate 58,097,250, forward strand.
CTTTATCTCAACCCACGAGTTTTCTCACTTTAACCCTTACAATTCTCTCCCCATCCCATCGGGGCGGAGTGAGCAAAAGGCTGCGTGGTGCTTAGTTGCCAGCTGAGGTTTTATTTGAAGTACAGCACATCGTGACAGACAAATCCCTAAGTTCAAAGCACTGGGAATGGCTTTGCTTAAAATAATCAAATGCAAAGAAAGACCTTCATATAAGAAATATGGCTAACTGCATGTACACATCAATGATAAACACACCCCAAAGAAAACTTTTATCACCTATTTCAATTTATTACTTCATGCGTATCTTTATGTTGCTATACATTAAAAAAATACAAAATCCTAAATTACTTTTTTATCTTTCATTTTGTTCAAATGTTTCACAACTTAAGCCTA